>NC_016088.4:38009893-38323964 GCF_000004515.6 Glycine max | reverse complement strand
TAAGCACCCTTCAAACCCAGCATTTGAAATTAGTTACATAAACAACTGCTGATGTCTATATTTGTCTGTAATTGAATTTGACCTTTTGTATGTTCTTGTATGTGATCAGTGCAATTTGCTATATAAACAATTGTTGTTCATGGTGAGTGAACCTTAGATTCCCGTTTGAGACTGAATGCAATGACTCTTGCGGACAGTTTGCATTAGCCATTGTATTTAGTCTTGAATTGTCTGTTTGGACAGTTTGGGGAGACTGGTATTTTTATGTTAGATTCATTCGTGAAGGTTATTATTATTTTCATTAATTTGATTAAATTTCGGTTCACTTCATTTCAAGTTGTTCTTCGAGTGCATACTTGATTATCGGGAAATTCATTTGACCGATGTCATGTCGTGTACTTGGAGACCAATGCGAAATGCTACCGAAATTTAGTCAAATTTTTGTAAATAATGGTAACCTTGATGATTGAAGCTAACATAAAAGACAATTTTCCTAAATGGGATAGGGCCACACCTTTAAATAAAAAAGTGAAATTTTCATGCATGGAATTGCGTAGATGGATCGAAGTTGGATGAATGCAAGTCGCATGAGCCCAGAATATGAGGATGGCATCGAACAGTTCTTGCAATTTGCTTCAGAAAGAGGTCGACCGAATGAAGAAGGAAAATATTATTATCCTTGCATCAACTGTTTGAATGGAAGACGACAATTACTCGATGACATACGGGACCATCTATTGTGTGATGGGATTAAGAAGAATTACACGACGTGGATATGGCATGGTGAAGTGACAGACATGCAGAGTGGGTCCCAATCTGAACTATTTGATGTAGAAATGGGAGATCGGTTAGAGGACATGATTCATGACCTTGGACAGGAGTCTTTCCAGCAAGCACACGCCCCTGTGTATGAAGGATTGTAGAGTGATTCTAAGAAGCCTTTGTATGCAGGGTGCAAGAATTCCTTAACCCTGTTGTCTGCTGTGTTAAGTCTGGTTAATGTGAAGGCCAGGTATGGGTGGAGTGACAAAAGTTTCACCTCACTGCTTGAGGTAGTGCACAATCTGCTTCCAGAGGACAACACATTGCCTAAAAGTTACTATAAGGCGAAGAAGATATTGTGTCCCATGGGTATGGAGTATCAGAAGATTCATGCTTGCCCCAATGATTGCATACTGTACAGGCATGAATTCCAAGAAATGTCCAAATGCCCTGTCTGTGGGACTTCACGGTACAAAGTGAAGGATGAAGAGGAAAGCAATTCTGATGAAAACTGCAACAAGCGCCCCCCAGCGAAGGTTTTGTGGTATCTTCCAATCATTCCAAGGTTTAAGCGTCTGTTTGCTAACGAGGACGACGCAAAAGACCTTACATGACATGCAAATGGAAGGATTTCTGATGGAATGGTCCGTCATCCGGCTGATTGCTCCCAGTGGAAGAAGATTGATGGTTTGTATCCGGATTTCGGGAATGAGCCAAGAAATCTTAGACTTGGACTAGCCAGTGATGGAATGAATCCATATGGCACCTTAAGCACTCAACACAGTTCATGGCCAGTTCTGCTAGTAATTTACAATTTGCCTCCTTGCTCGTTATAAATCTCAGCTTTATTCGAGGTTGCACTAGAACGATCACCACCAATCTGTGCTTCTTCCTCGTCTATCAGGTCAATATCTTTCCTTTCAACTTTTGTTTTGTAAATTACAGTGTAGTTTTCAAAAGCAAAGGTGAAACGAAAGATATTGAGCTGGTAGAGGAGGAACAATCACGGATTGGTGCTGATCCTTCTAGTGGGACCTCCAATAAATCTGAGAATTATAAGGAGGAAGCATGGAAGAAAACACAGAAGCATAAACCAAAGAGGGTGGAGAGTGTCAACGCTGATGCAGAAGCCTTTGGTGATGACTGGAAAATTCTGATTGCTCTATGCATTGTGAAGCTAAAGTAGTAGAACATACGAAGAAAAGAGATACAGGCCATCAAAATCTGGCATTGGACAATAAGACAGGAGATTCAACTATGCTGAAGATGGGAGATTCATCTAAAGTTGTGATAAAACAAGACATGAAGGGAAAAAGGCATAAATATGGGTTTAACAACAATGAACGTGAGAAGGCACAGAAGAAAAGGGTGGTGGATGATGAAACTGCTGACAAACATCAGCTGGATGAAGTCCTATGAAGATCCTCCTCATTCTCAAAGAGGGGAACGAGCAACAATTTGAAGGTTGTATATTCAGGAACTAAAGAATTCAAAATAGCTAGTAATAAGAGGGATTTGTTTTTGGGATTTTCTGAGCACCAAAGAGCGGCTACGCAAGAAGTTTGCACTTGAAGAGGGAAGGATATTTGCGGCAAATGAACAAGTTTCTTAACTATTTGTCCTTAAGATTTTACTGGTATCTTTTTGCTAATATGTAAATATAAATGGTATAAGGGTATGGCGTAAAAACATGGTCTATATTTACTTCTAAGATTGTTAGGGGTAAAAATGACCATGTCCCTATGGCATAACCTTATATTATTTATATTTACATATAAGAAAAAAAAACAGTAAAATCTGAAGGACAAATAGTTAAGAAAGTTGTTCATTAGCTGCAAATATCCTTCCCTCCTCAAGTGCAAGCTTCTTGCGTAGCCGCTCTTGGTGCTCAGAAAATCCCAAAAACAAATCCCTCTTATTACTAGCTATTTTGAATTCTTTAGTTCCTGAATGTACAACCTTCAAATTGTTGCTCGTTCCCCTCTTTCTTTTCTGCAAAAAAGAAAATCAAATGCTGCCAAAACATGGATGAAGTCCTAAGAAAATCAATATCAAAGAAAACATGGATGAAATCACAATTAAAAAGCATAACTACCTATCTTTCAGAGTCCTTTGGTTAATTTGTCTTGTCTCCTTATGTGGTGGGGTTTTGTTTAATAATCTTATACTTTTGCCTTCCAAAAAAAACTTATCACTAATCCTCTTTTCATTAATCCAATTTTGTATGTTATTGTATAAAAGATCATGGGTTCTCCACCTGCCTCCACTACTCCTCCTCCTCCTCTTTCTCCTCTTTCTCCTCCTCCTACTTCGGACGCATCGGCTTCGACGTCTGCCGTGAAGCGAACACGCAAAGCCTCACGCCTACGATCGTTGTACACTAGACCACCTGGTGTTGAGAGACCAGTGGTGCATGTTGATCCTGCTACAGGGAAGGCCGACAGTCCCCACAAGAAGAAATTAAGAACATATTTGGGGATTGTGGCACGTGATAAGGTGGACATCACCTACGAGAACTGGAAGGAGGTCCCTACTGCTCAGAAGGACCCGATTTGGGAGGATATTCAGGTATTTCTCTTTTCTTATTTGTTTGTGTGTAATTAATAGCCAAAAAATTTCATTATTGTAACAAATAAACTTTGTTTCATGTTGTCAGGCGGAATTTGATATCCCAGAGGCTTCTGACAGTAGGACGAAAAGGAAGTTACTACAGATCGTGGGGGAGAGATGGAGGCAATTTAAATCAAACCTCACGAGGAAATGGGCCCTTGCAGCCGATCAGGACGGTGGCGAGGACACTGTCTGTGACAAATACGGCATCAGCAAGGAAAAGTGGGCCCAGTTTTGCCAGACTCGCAGAGACCCTTCTTGGGAGGTATGTTCCTTTGCCATTTAAGTTGTTTTTCATATTAAACATGATGTTGTTATACTTCATTCTACCCATTTCAAACATTATTGTTTAATTTTTTCAGGATGTGCGCATGAAGGCACAGGCCATCCAGAAGCAGAATACTGCCCCCCACGTTTTGTCTCGTGGGGGTTATGATTATTTGGAGCAGAAGCTCCTGGCTGAGAAGACCAAGAAGAAGATGCAGGAAGCTGCACAGTCAGGAAGCGTTGATGGCGTCATCGACCCTTCATCCCCGGTCAGACGCCACGTGAAGTGGAAGATGGCCCGCACGAAGAAGACAGGGGAGATGACGACTGAGACCGCGAAGGAAATCGCTGAGAAGATTGTAAGTCATGTTCAACTAACCATTACAATTATGTTTGAATATTTTGAGAATGCCATGTACCACTGTGTGTTTTCTGTGCAGGATTCGTTTGAGGAGTAGGCCACACAGGGATCGTTTGTCCCCCATGGACGTCAGGATGTTCTGGCCGCTGCTATTGGACGTCTAGAGCACCCTGGACGTGTCCGTGGTACTAGAGCCGGTGTCACCATCAAGCAATACTTTGGATCGGCTCCACGGACGTCCCGCAGCACTTCCTCCCTGCCTCCTGACGAATTACACCAGCTGACTCAGCAGATCAGGGACCAGCTAGAGGAGTCCATCACAGAGAAAGTGACGAGGCAGGTCATGGCATCCTTCAGCCACCTTCAATCGCAGATGCAATCTCAGGGACTTGCAGTGCCTCCTGAGCCTCTGGTTGGTCCTGGTCCCTCCGGTCCTCGAGTGAGCACAAAGGGGAGTTGTGTTGATCCCTCAGGAAACGATCCTGAGACCGGTGACTCTGACAGGTGCGGCTTGTACATAGAAGCAGATACTGCCCGCCTGGTTGCCATCGGGAGAGTTTATGAGGGATCCACTGTTGTTCATAACACTCCTTTGTTGCCTGGCCAAGTAAAGGTGAGTGTGGAGGAGGTTAGAGATGCAGATGCTCCAGTTCCTGTACCCACTGATGAGGTTTCCTTAGTGGGGCAGGCACTTCACACCTTCCTTGCTTGGCCGACACATCTGGTCAAGTCTTTATCACAGCAGGTACTTATTGTCCTTACTATATGTTTCTTCTTTTCAAATTAGGCTATTTAACTTTGTTTCATGAACAAGTAGCTGTGTCTCCGCCAAAACCACCTCCGAAGCCCGATCCGGAGGTCGATGATCCGCTTTATCTGATGACATTGACCATCCCAGAGCTTTTCTTGAGGCCTTATCAGGTTAGATGGGATGCCACCGTGTTCGGGGTCGTTAATCCAGATTTCTCCCTGTACATAAAGCACGAAGACCTCTCCAAAATTGCACACGATGGTCAATGTCTCAGCATATCAGTGTTACAGTTGTGGATTCTGTAAGTCTTTATATAAAAGGCTTTTATTTACCTAAGTTATGGCTTTCAATTCATAAATATTTAACTTTGACTTAACATAAACAGGCATCTCACTGAAACATGTATGCGAGCGGGGAATTCTGATATCTATGGATTCCTCGAGCCTCAGTTCATTCAGAGGTTTGGGCAATCGCAGTTTGAATCTGAAAGTTACATAAAGAGTTGGATGCAGAGTTCACAACGCGATGTGTATCTTGGAGCCTACCTAAATGGGTAAGTCACAAAATAACAAAATTTAATTAATGTTTACTAATGTACTAACCCATTTTTGGTTCCACTGCAGCGGACACTGGCTGATGGTGGTCATCCTGCCCAAGGAACACTTAGTTGTCTGGTTTTGTTCATTGCATAACAGGCCAGACAACTACCTTAAGGGGATTATTAATAGGTTAGTGTTGTTTTCAATACATTTGCATTGTAATACCTCAACGTACAACACCAGTTTTTAATTGTTACTCATATGGAACAGTGCTATCAAGGGTCTTGATGATGCTCCACAACCTAAATCAAAGGCTCCTGCTAGGTGGATTGTCGTCAAGGTACGTCATTTACATAAAACTTCTACTTATATATATTTCTTTATGTGTTTGTACACTAGTTGTTTAATTAATATCCAAATTTCATTATGTATTTAATGTAATAGACAAAAAGGAACTACTGAGTGCGACTACTATGTCATTCACTGGATGCCCACCATCATTTTAGGAACTTTTAGAAATAATTGGGAAGCGGTAAGTTTATTTCAAAGAAAATCGATTTATTTATAATTTGTATTACATTATTAACTTAATATGATTTATTTAATCATGCAGTATTTTAACGACCCTAGACCATTGGAGCCTGAGAGATTAAAAGCATTGCGGATCCAGTGGGCACAGTTTTATCTCCGAATTAGAGATCAGGCCTAGGATTTAGGGACATTTTTTAACATTTTTTACATTTTCTATGTAACATGAACATTGAATTCATTTTTTGATAGTTCTTTATAATATATAAATCAATTATTTGATGTTTATTATCATTAAAACTGCTTGAAAGCATAATAAAATGTTTATTTGCTGTGAATTGGGCCTCCTGAAATTGCATTTGACAGGTACAATTTTGGGTTTACTGTAATAACAGAAAGTGTATATAAAAAAAAAATATTTGAAAACAACATCGGTTATTAACAAAAACCGTTGTTAATATCATAACCAACATCGGTTATAATAGAAAACCGATGTTAACGTTTGTATATTAACATCGGTTTTTTGTGTATAACCGATGTCAGCGTTTGTATTTTAACATCGGTTATCTGTAGAAAACCGATGTTAACTAGTGTACATTAACATCGGTTAATTATATCGGTTATTTATAATTAACCGATGTTATACACAAAGAACTACACCAAATAATTGTATGCATCATCAACGTTGACATCGGTTTTCTAGCAAAACCGATGTTAAGGGCATATATTAACATCGGTTTTTCTAGAAAATCGATGTTAAACTAACATATTTACATCGGTTTTACTGGAAAACCGATGTCAACATTCATCATGCCTACACTTTTTTTGCTGTTGTTCATTGTGTTTAACATCGGGTATTTGGAGAACCGATGTTGTCATATGTATGTTAACATCGGTTCTCCAAAACCGATGTTAACATTCATACATTCAACATCGTCACTTTCAACATCGGTTTTAGAACCGATGTAGAATGTTCTAAATAACCGATGTTGAAAGTGTATTTTCTAGTAGTGATTACATAATTTGAAAATGAACTCTTATTCAAATTGGTTGAGCCAACAATATCATAAATGTTTAGTTGAGAATTGGCAACAAGGAAACGTGTGACCATCTAGTTGACGCATCAATTAAAATCATGAAATATGTAAATAATCCACACGGTGAGTGTATTGGTTCACAAATATCATCTTGTATCCGTTCTAAAAATGAAATAGACTTATTCTCAATTTTTCTTGGTGATAGTTTAATTATCAATTTCCCTTGGTAATAGGTAGTATATGAGAAATCATTGGAGTGAAAATTCTCCTAGATCTTCAATGGTTTCCACATAAATTTTTTAAACTATTTTTCGCATCATAGTAGACCCATAATTGTTAGGTCTGGACGACCACTCGTCTCATCTACCTTGGATTTTTATGAATTACAAAAAGTGTAAATCAATAATATTCTAATGAGTTTTTGACAAGTGGAAAAATTTTATTTCCTAAAGGACTTAATGATAGGATGTATCATCTAAGAAGGATTGCTCTGTTACCTATCTATTCAACATCCAACACGCTAAAACTAAATGGCGTCCACTCTCTACGACAATTAGTGTTATACATGTTAGTCGCTTTATACGACTAACTTTTGTATAGAAATCATTTTCCAAAGCTTGTATAGTTCCCCAATTTATGGTTATTTTGGAGTAAATTTTGTAAATAAATCTTGTTTTATGGTTAACGCTGTCTCTAGAACATTTCCATTGGATTTAATGATGAAATTTGTGCATTTTCAGGTGAAAAAGAGGCTAAGTTTTGAAATGCAAAAAGTAGCAATTGGGCTAAGCGCATAGCCATCGCAGCACGCTTAGCGCAAAGGAGAATCTGGCAGAGCATCAGCATCAAAGCCGCACGCTAAGCGTGAGATCAATGCACTAAGTGCAACAGGTGCCTTCAGCCAGGCTCAGTGCAAGACTGGCGCTAAGCCCAATTCCACTTACGCGCGCTAAGCGCGAGGTTGACACTAAGCGCAAGGTCGTGAATTTTGAGCCTATTTAAAACTTGTTTTGTGCAAAATTAGGGTACACACCTTTGGAGACTTGGCATAGAATTTTCAGAGGCACTTGTGCACAACATTCCATAGTGCCTATTTTGGGAAAAGAGCCCTATAAGCAGCAAAGAGGAACGACTTGTGCATTGAAACCTAGGTTTTGTCATTTGAGAGAGATTATTGAGTAGAGAGTGAGTGTGAGATGCTGAGAAGAGGAGGAGGAATGCCCCTTCTTGTGTAAGAAACTATCATTCTCTGCTTTTAATCTCATTTATTGTTAGGCTTTCTTTGTAATGGATGGCTAAACACCCTAGTTGGGGATTTCTAATGAATAGCTTATGTAAATGCATAATATCTAATTGATTGTGTTTTCTATGTTCAATGCTTCATTCAATGCTTAATGTTTAAATGCTTTTGGTCTGATCACCCACTTATGTGCACAGTTAGGTGACTTTAGCATTGGGACTGTTGCCTTAGAACTTGATTGAAGCAGGATCGAAACTTAGTCTTAAATGAGGGATCTACGGATTAAGTTTTGGTTTTAATTATGTTGTTATAATAATGCTATTTAGTTTAGGCCTAGTCTTAAATGAAGGATCTGCGGACGAAGCTTAGGATAAATTAGGCTAAACTTTCGTAAGCTACTTGAGCTGAGTCTAGTCTTAAATGAGGGATCTGCGGACGAAACTCAGTTTAAGTTAGTCTAAACCTAAGAGAGTTGTATAAATCGGGCCTAGTCCAACAAGAGGGATCTGAGGACGAAGCTTGGATTAATTCGGTCTGACGAAGGATCGAGGGTTTAGTAATTTAGGCTACAACATAGAACACAAGAACACGATTGATTAGAGAAATATATTTCTATGCATCAGCTTGTTTGTTAGAAAGACCCAACATTTCTACCTACTGTTGTCATTTTATTTACCTACTGTTGTCATACATGTTCTCTCAACAATGCTTCGAATCTGAACTTAATTCAGGCTAACATTAGTTCCCTATGTTCGATACTCGGATTCATCTGTTTTAATTTTAAATACTTGACGATCTGGTGTGCTTTCCGGTAAACCCCCATTGAAATTTCCTTGAGACATAAATGAACAAAAAGTAACTGCAATGGGGAGTCAACAATACACCATCTTATTGTTTATACCACACGTCCAACCAGTAAGTAACTCATACACTTCTAAAATTATTAGCACTAACAAAAAGTCTATGGTAACATAAAAGGAAAGTACATGTATTTCATCCTATACAAATTCATTTTGCCTCTCTTTATTTTGAAATGCAATTTGAATTTAAGGAAAGGAAAAATATAAGATACTGATAAGAATATTCTTTAAAGGTCACATTTGCTAAAAGACAAATAGCACATATGGTTGTTTGTACTATCATACAAGTCCCCACAAATCAAAGCATGCCACATAGCCTTTTCCTTTACTATGAGACAACAATCTTTTCAAGAAATTGACGTTGATCTTGTATTGGATCCCTCAATGAAGTCTATAATAGGGAGTCACTACACAATAAGCAGAGTAGAGAAATATTGACGGGAAAGCAAGAAATTAACTAAAGTGAAACTCTACTGAAATTATTAGACGAGTAATACAAAGCTTTCATATTTTTATTCTTTGCTAAGCAAAGTCATTTTATAATTGAGCTTTATTGTTTGTTCACTCTTTGAGTGTTGTTGAATACTTGTATTCATTCAAACTACAATTTGTGAAAGCTAGGATTGGCTTAGTGTTAAAAAATACTTGAATTTCTAAGATTTAGGAGGAGTCTAATAAAGTGCTAGAAATGGTGTTAAGAATACTTGTAAACCCAGGAGTGGTAGGTCAAATACTTGTTTGTAATCAAGTTTTGATTAGTAGAACCCTTTGCTTTTGGGTAAAGGACAAGTGGACGTAGCTGAGGTTGGGTGAACCAGTATAGACTAAGTGTTTCTACTTCTCTCCTTTATGATTTATTGAGCATTCTACAAACACTCTCTGAAACTTGATTAATACCAAGTGTTTATTTGAAAAATGGTTTTAAAGGACTCAATGTCACTAAGTATCTAAACGATTAAACATGTATTTATTAGAATGTTTTTCTCCTTAGTGGACGATTTATCCCTCTTCTACATTTCCAAATATGTGTGTGTGTGTGTGCGTGTGTTAAAAGTTGATATTAGTTTATTATATCTTTTATTAACACACTATTCAACCCCCTTCTAGTGTGACTATTGTTATTTCAATTGGTATCAGAGCATGGCCTTAAGAGTTGAGTATTTGACAATACTAAGGAAAAGATCCAAGATATCAAAGATATGAAAAAAGGATTCTCCACCAACAAACCACCTTTGTTTAGAGGCATAAAATATGATTACTGGAATGAGCGTATAATAGCTCATTTTTACATTTTGTAATTGAGATTTATTATTTATTCACCCTTTGAGTGTTGTTGAATACTCGTATTCATTCAAACTACTGTTTGTGAAAGCCAAAAGTCACTTAGTGTTAAAAAATACTTTGGTTTCTTAGATTTAGGGGGGTCTAAGAAAGTTGCGGAAGTGGTATTAAGAATACTTATAAAGCTAGGAGTGACAAGTTAAAATATTTCTTTGTAATCAAGTTTTGATTAGTAGAACCATTTACTGTTGAGTAAATGAGAACTGAACGTAGCTGTGGTTGAGTGAAACAATATAAACTAAGTGTTTCTAGTTCTCTCCTTTATGCTTTATTGAGCATTCTATCAACACTCTCTGTCACTTTTTTAATACCAAGTGTTTATTTGAAAAATAGTTTTAAAAGACTCTATGTTACTTTTACTGTTGAGTAAAGGAGAATTGGATGTAGCTGAGGTTGAGTGAACCAATATAAATTAAGTGTTTCTACTTCTCTCCTTTATGTTTTATTGAGCATTATATCAACACTTTCTGACGCTTTTTTAATACCAAGTGTTTATTTGAAAAACAATTTTGAAGGACTCTCTGTTACTTTTACTGTTAAGTAAAGAAGAACTGGATGTAGCTGAGGTTAAGTAAACCAATATAAACTAAGTGTTTCTACTTTTCTCCTTTATGCTTTATTGAGAATTCTATCAACACTCTTTGTCACTTTTTTAATACCAAGTGTTTATTTGAAAAACAGTTTTAAAGGACTCTCTGTTACCAAGTTTCTGGACAATTAAACTGCTATTTATTAAAATCTAGTTTTCTCCTCAGTGGCACACATATATGCGTTAAAAGTTGATATAAGTTTATTATATATTTGATTAACACATTACTCAACCTCCCTTTTAGTGTGTGACTATTGTTTTTTCAGTTGGTATCAGAGCTTGGCCTGAAGGGTTGAGTATATGACAATACTAAGGAAAAGATCCAAGATATCAAAGATATGGAAGAAGCATTATCCACTAACAAACCACTTCTATTTAGAGACATAAAATACGATTATTGGAAGGATCATATTATAGTTCACTTTCAATCTATTCTTGTGTGTGTGTGTGTGTGTGTGTGTGTGTGTGTGTGTGTGTGTGTGTGTGTGTGTGTGGAATGTTGTGGAAAATGATGATTATATTCCGTATGATAATTGTAACACCAAGTTTTTCATAAAATAAATAAAGAGTTTTATTTAAAAATTAATATAGTTTTTAGAAATTAAATAAATGGGAGAAGAGATTTTTTGTTAATTAAAATAAGGGTTTCATAATAACAAAAAATAAATAGAGTAAAATGATATTTTAGAAAATAAATGGGTGTTTTAATTGGTTATTCATTTAATGAAAGAGTAAAATAAAGTTCTCTTTATAAAGTAATAAAATAAAGAAAAATAGAGAAAATAATAGATTCAGAGTACCCTAGTTATAAATAGAAACATATTAGGTTAGTTTTTACGTTTACAATACGTTCCTACACTCTTCCTCCCAAATTCGTTGTCTCTTCTTCCGCTCCCAAAACCCTTTTATTTTCCCGCATATACCCAAACCTGTTTCATTAAAACTAAGACCTCAAACTCGCTAACCGTTGACACCACCTTCATAACGCATTTGTGCACATTCCCATTGTTGGGATTTGTGAAATAATGTCTGTAGATAGACACATTCCCCTCACATGGAGACAGTGAAATTGAGGCTCAAATCACTTCTCCTTCTCTCTAATGCTTGGAAACCCTAGTAGAGAAACCAGGGGAAAAACTTGAGGATTCATAGGAAACCGCTAGAGATGCCACTATCGTTGTCGGACTACACACGTGAGTCCTCTTAGAGGTAAGGGATAAGTTACTTACTCTTGGGGATTAGAATGAACATGTGAAGGGATCCCTAGAGAATAAATTTTGGGTTATATTTGGGTTGTTTTATGAATTTCAATTATGTTCATATTCTTTTATTCACGAATTGACTGTGTTTGACGAACCAATTGATGTCCAATGTGAAATTACTATGAAATTGATATGTTCTTGTGTTAAGTGTGAAACCGAGAAATTGTTTTAGAGGTTTGACCTGAATCAGGAAGGTGAGACCCTAAAAAATTCTTTGGAGTCTAGGCCTTGGAGGTAAATACACTTGGTTTGAGTGTTCCTTTAAGCTTATGTTGATCTCATAAGGTTGAACCATTCTCGCAAAACAGAGTGACCCTGACTAGTCACCTTATGATTTCACTTAGTGAGAGTGACCTAACATACCCACTATGTGGTGTGTCTTGTTATGTACTCCTAGGCGCCCTGGTGTTGTTTTTCACTGAAATGGTACCACATTGCATATAAGATTGAGTTTTAGTGTATATGTTGCATAAAGCCTATGTAATGATCATTGTGACTTGCTATGTGATGGTGGCTAATGAATTGTGTGAGTGTGAGATGTTGTGTTGTACTTGAGATTTTTTGTTCTGGACATGTGATTAATGTGAAGGTGTGGAATGTGATTTTGTGATTAAATCCTTGGGACAAGTGATGTTATGCAATGAGTGGTAAAATGATGCAAATTGTGTTATGTTGAGCTTGTGATGCTTATACTATATATATGTGCCTTTGTTTATGTCTACATGTATAGGAATGCGATAATTCACTCCCTGTGTGTTGTTTGTGTTTGGGTCATGTGATGATCTCGAACCGTGTGTTCGTGGGAGTAGATGACTAGGTGAATTGCTTTGAGAAACCTTATGGTGAAGGATGCTGGGACACAATGCTCTGATAGGATGTGAGGTTGGGACATGAGTTTCTATTTTAATTGCATGATGTCATTTTACTTTATTTGATTCTACTACTTAACTTGAGTTTTTTTTTCGTAAACTTGAACAACCTTGTTTTGAGCCGAAAATGTTTCTGAGAAGTTTTATTTGATAACAGTGAAGCGAATGTGAACCCTTTACCCACGTGCATCTACTTATGATATTATTGAGTAAAATTGGTTTAATTAGATTTTGCGTTTTATATATATTTTTTCCATTTATATGTATGTTGGGGTAGAGGGTCTCACAATAATCAGCTAAATGAGATTCCTAGAGGCTAATGGACGAAGGAGAAAAAACTTGTATTCTTTCTCAACTCCAAGGCTCAGAATATGATGTTGTGTGCAATATTCGAAGAAGAATACACCAAGGTACACAGTTTCATAAGTGTCAAACAAATATGGGACAATCTGACTGCAACATACGAATGTATATCACAAGTAAAGAGGAACAAACTTAGTCTCCTCACTCGTAGGTACAAACTCTTTTGTATGGAAGAAGGCAAAGACATACAATGTAAGTTCATATGCTTTCAAACTATTCTCAATGAACTAAGATCTTTAGTTGGAACTTAAGATAATTATGATCATATTGACAAAATTCTAAGAAGTCTATCTAGTAAGTGAAGACCACAAGTAACAACACTAACAACCTTAAAAAATCTTGACTTTATGTCCCTTGAGGAACTAGTTGGTCCCTCAAGGTTCATATACAAGAACTTCAATAGGACCAAGGAACCAAAAGAGAAAATTCTTTGGCTTTCAACAACCAAGAGAACAAGAAGACATAATCGTCCAGAGAACATGTATCGAGAAGTTCGTCTAAATCTCTTAAGGTTTATTATTCATCCGAGGAAGATTCTGATGAAGATGAGCTTGCCTTTAGTTCACATAAAATCCACAAAGTGGGCGAAACAAAGGTGGCTCCAAGTGGAAGAACTCCTCACGAAGAATGCCCAAAGATAAGAAAGATAGAGACAAGAGCTCCATAATTTACTACGAATGCAAATATCCTGGACACTTCAAATCTAGATGTCCAAAGTTGGAGAAAGGCCAAGACAAGAAGAAATACTTCAAGACCAATGAAAAGAAGGGACTTATGAGCACATGGGAAGATCTAGATGACACCTCGTCTGGTAAAGATGATGAAGAAGCCTATATATGTCTGATGGAAAATACAACTTTTGATGAATCTGAATCAGATCAAGAAGATGAGGTAAATCTTGATGACCCTGAGGTTCATAGAAAATCCTATCATGAACTTCTATCTAATTCATCTATTCCTCAAAGGATTACAAATACTTATGAAAAGATTTCAAAAATCTATCCAAAGATCATTCAAAACTTGAGAAAACTCTTCAACATCAAGTATAAATTTCATTAGATGTGTCCACTCAAACATATGAAACTTGTATGACTCTTAAAGAAAAAGAGTTTGAGCTATGTTTTGAGATCGAGACAAACGCCAAAGAAAAATCTACTCTTCTTAAGAACTTTCGAGAGTTGGAAAACAAACTGAAAAATCTTTAAAATGATTTGAAGGAGATAAATGAACTTTATGATTATCAAAAGGAAGAAAGATATGATATATGGAAAGAATGTGCACAAGCATACAAATATTATGAAGATCTCAAAATGAGTAAACATGATCTTTAGGTGGAATGTGAAGAACACAAAAGAACTGTGAAATTTTTTAATGATAAGTTTTTGAAGAACAAAAAAGTTATGGGTCAACCTCAAGATGTTGTCAAACTTCATGAGGAAATTAGAACCTTGAAAACTACATTAGCTAAATTTGTCAATGGTACGAATAATCTCAACAAAATGTTAGGATATTGTAGAAGTTCCTCATACAAATTTGGAAATGGATATGATGGAAAGGTATATGTTCATGATAAGGACACCACTGTCTACTACTTCTGTGGAAAGACTGGTCATATGACATCAGTGTAAAGATCAACCTAAGAAGGGTACAATCAATACTTTTATGGATGACACAAAAAGACTCAAAAAGATTTGGGTACTTAAGAAAAAGATTATTCCTATTGCATATGTCCTTAATAGCAGGAAGCAGACACCTAAGAAAAAGATTATGCGATAGTGTATATAGTGTCTCCTTCAACAATGATGAGTGTGTCATCCCATGTAAAGATGAGTCTCTTCTATTCTATACCCAGAGAAAAGGAAACCTCTACAAAACCAGACTGAGAGACCTCACAGATCAAAAGGTATCTTGCTTATTATCTGTTAAAGAAAATCATTGGCTATGGCAAAAAAAACTTGATCATGCAAGTTGAAGATTGCTCTCCAAACTACAGAAAAACAACCTCGTAAAAGGTCTACCAAGCATGTCATACAAGGATGATTTACTTTGTGAGACATGTCTAAAGGGGAAACAAATTAAAAACTACTTTTTCTAGTAAAAACATTGTTTCCATTTCTAGACCCTTGTAGTTGATACACCTTGATTTGTTTAGTCCAACCAGAACTGCGTCTGCAAGTGGAAAAAGATATGGACTTGTAATAATGGATGACTACTCTATATGAACATGAGTCATGTTCCTAAACCACAAGGATGAGTCTTTTGATATCTTCTTTAAATTCTATAAATGTGTTCAAAATGGAAAAGGAGTATGCGTTACTTCAATCAGAAGTGATCATGGGGGAGAATTTGAAAATGACAAGTTTCAACTGTTCAGTGAAGAAAATAGAATTTTTCACAACTTTTTAACACCGAGAACACCTTAACAAAATGGGGTATTTGAAAGAAAGAACATATCTCTATAAAAGATGGCTAGAACCTTGCTTAATGATAATTCAACCCCTAAGCACTTTTGGGTTGAAACAATGAATACTACATGATATCTTCAAAACAAAATTTACGTAAGACCTATCCTTAAAAAGACTTCGTATGAATTGTGGAAGGGATGAAAACCCAAATATCATATTTTCATCCATTCACATGCAAATGTATCATTCTCAACACAAAGGATAACTAGGGAAAATTTTGACTCAAAAAATGATAATGGGATATTTCTTGGATACTCTGAAACCTCAAAGGCATTTGGAGTTTACAACTTAAGAACCTTGGTAGTTGAAGAAGCTATTCATATAAGATTTGACAAAAATAAGCCTGATAAAGACAGGATCCAAAGACAGAAGTGTCCACTCAACAAGAAGTTCAAGAGGTAAGACAACTCACTCGACACATCATGAGAAGCAATCATCTAGAAAGTCAAATCATTGGTGATCCAACAATTCATGTTCAAACAAGGTCATCACTTAGAACACAAGGGCACACTACATTAATCTGTGAAATGGAACAAACACATTGATGATGTAGTGAAAGATGACAACTGGGTTACAGTAATGCAAGAAGAACTTGATAAGTTTCAGAGGAATGATGTTTGGAAGTTAGTTGAATTTCCAAAAGGAAAGAAAGTAGTAAGAGAGAAATGGGTCTTTCAAAACAAACTGGACGAAAATGGTAAGGTTGTAAGAAACAAACAAGATCAGTTGCTAAAGGATACTCATAACAAGAAGATATAGATTACAAAGAAACTTGTGCACCTATAGCTCGTTTAGAGGTAATACACATTTTAATTTCATTTGCAGCTTATAGTTATATGAAGCTATATCAAATAGACATAAAAAGTGCATTTCTAAATGATTTAATCCAAGAGGAAGTTTATGTTTAACAACCTCCAGGATTTTAAAGTAAAACCCTTCCTCAATATGTTTTTAAGCTTAACAAAGCCTTATATGGACTTTAGCAAGCTCTTAGAGCTTGGTATGAAAAACTAAGTTCATTTCTCTTGAAAAATTGTCTTCAGCGAGACACAACACTCTTTCATAACAAGATTATGTTAAGTGTTGTATATGTGCAAGATTTCAAAAGAAACTAAGGGAAGTTCATCTAACTGTAGTTAAACACATTTTTAGATATCTAATTGAAACTTTTAATCTTGGTTTTTTATTCAAAAGAAGAGAAAGTTTCAGACTTACAAGCTACTGTGATGCAGACTATGTTGGTGATAAAGTTGAAAGAAAAAACAGAAGTGGAAGCAATCACTTTATTGGTGGCAACTTAGTAACATGGATATGCAAGAAGCAAGGCTTAACTGCACTGTCCACTACTAAAGTTGAATATGTGTCAGCAGCAAGCTATTGTGCTCAACTACTCAGGATAAAGAATCAATTTGAAGACTACAATATTTACAAGAGTAAAATTCCCATCTATTGTGACAATAAAGCTATTATTAGTCTTTCAAAAAATCCAACATTACACTCTATAGCTAAACATATATAAATTAAGCATCCTTTCATAAGAGATCATGTTCAGAATGGGATAGTGGATTTATTGTTTGTACCCACTGATGATTAGCTTGTTGACATATTTATAAAACCCTTAACTGAAGAAAGGTTAATTTTGTTAAAAAGTCAACTTGGAATGATCTTTTTTAATGAATGATTTAATCTCTATATGCCATCTACTGTTGCATTGAAGGATCTATCATCCGATGGACATTAACACACACTCACAATGTTCAATGTATAGACAACATATAATGTATTTATTATTATATAAAACATTGTTTTTATATCGAAACATTGTAACACTTTTTGTTGAGTTAGTTTTGGAATGCATGCTTGATGATTGTTTTTGAAAAATCCCATTATAAAACACCTTAAAATTTCAAAACTCTTGGTATTACTCACTACTTTGAAACACTTCATTTGCCTCTTTGAAATTTAAACCCTAACTCTTAAACTCTCTACAATGGCCACCTCCAACTCCCTTATTGCCAAAATTATTCCAACCCTGGAAATCACTACCATCCACATAAACAATGAACCATCCATTCATGTAGAACACCTTTTTGACACTCAGGAACTCAAAATAGTGGGTCTAAAGCTCAAACAGACTCTGTTATTTTGTGGTGCCGAACATTTTTTAAATGAGCTACAAACCATATGCCTTGAACTCATCAAAATATTATGGAAGAATAATGAGTTTGTCAACAAGAAAACAATAGCATACAAGTTTCTAGAAGTCAAAGTTGTGCTATCGAACAACATTATTGCGAAGGCAACATGATGCCTTCATGAAGCCAGTACCTACTAAGGGGGATGGGAGAAGAACTATGACTCCTATGTTACAAGGGCACGCTACCAAGAAAATGTTGAAAAAGTAGGTGATCAGAAGACTATTGTCTACAATCTTATGTTCCCCATAATGCAGACTCTAGAACAACTCCATCAGACTTTAGCAAGTTCGTTCTCAATGAAGCTTCTCAAGGAAGTTTCTCAAGGAAGCTACCTAGGCTATAAATAGAAACATGTGTAACACTTGTTGTTAATATCCATGTAGAGCTTGTAGGCCTTGGATCTTCTTCATCAATGGAGTCCTTTGCTTCTTGAAGTTTAATGGCAGCAGAATGGAGAAGAAAGAAAGATGATTGGAGATGTCACTTCAAGGAGAAGATGAGTCAAGAACAAGCTCACCACCATAAGAAGCCATGGATAAGAGCTTGAAGGTAGGAGAAGGAGCACGAAATTTTTTGCCTCAAATGAGGTCTAAACTTTGAAGTGTAATTCTCAAATTATCAAAGTTCCAAAAAATGCACATACAAGGTCTCTATTTATTGCCTAAGTGTCACACAAAATTGGAGGGAAATTTGAATTTCTATTCAAATTTCACTTGAATTTGAATTGGAGCCAAATTTGGAGCCAAAATTTCACTAATTATGATTAGTGAATTTAGATATGGTTCGGCCCACTAATCCAAGATCAAGTCCAAGATTCTCCACCAAGTGTGCTTAGGTGTCATAAGGCATGTAAAGCATGAAGGACATGCACAAAGTGTGACTATATGATGTGGCAATGGGGTGTAGCAAGCAAATGTTCACCTACCCCTTAAGATGGATTGGATTGGGCTTTTCCCAATTCAATTAAATTTATCTCCCAACACACACATAAAATAGTGCACTTAATTCATGTGAAATTACAAAACTACCCCTAATACAAAAACTAGTCTAGGTGCCCTAAAATACAAGGGCTGAAAAATTCTACATTACTAGGGTACCCTCCCTACACAATGGAGCCCTAAATACAAGGACAAAAAATAATGAAACTTTAATCTAATATGTACAAAGATAAGTGGGCTCATACTTAGTCTGTGGGCCCAAAATTTACCCTAAGGCTCATGAGAATCCTAGGGCATTCTCTTGTATCTATGGCCTAAGCTTCTTGGAGTCTTCTATCCAATGCCCTTGGGGGGTAGGATTGCATCACTATCCACCAAACCATTTGCTCCCACAAACACAAAGTTTGAGATCATCACGGTATCCAAACACAAATAGCACATAGGGAGTGAGTTATCACATTCCTAACTAATAGAGAGAAACAAAACAACATTGATATACATATCATATAAATGAAATACAACATACTTAAACACAACTCACGTCATTCCACCACTTATCACCTGACATCACATCTCAACGCTACACGTCTGACACATTTTTACATCAGTCACATACTCAAGAATCAAAACACGATATCACTCAACCAATCAATATCGATCAATACACAAGCATTATGCAAAAAATATACTAAGACTCAATCCTATATGCAATGTGGTACCATGTCAGTGAAAAATCTCATTGGGCACCTAGGAGTACATGACTAGACAGACCACAAACTGGTAAGTCAGGTCACTCTCACTAGGTAAAATCATAGGGAGACCAGTCAGGGTCACCTTGTTTTGCAAGAATGCTCTAACCTTATGGGATCAACATAAGCTTCAAGGAACATTCAAACCAAGTGTATTTACCCCCAAGGCCTACACTCCAAAGAATCTGTCAAGGCTTTTCCCTCCTGATTTAGGTCCAACCCAAAAAACATTTTAGCGCGTAGACTCTATCCATGAACTGTACAAAACACACGACTCATCAATTGTTCTCAAAATAATTTTAAGTTGTTGCGCCTCAAAGTGATTAAACTTGTCGGGTTCCCACAGTGGATCCCATCACAATACTCGTCAGACATTAACTCGTCACCCTTAAAGGGTCTTACAGTCATGTAATTGTATGGTTCATAGCTCACAACTTGATGCACACATCTTAATACATTTTTGATCTCACAATTTAACACATACTCAACTTGTCACTTACACACAGTTCATTACACTTTCATAATCCCAAGACAACACATTATCATGCCTCATTCATCATATACATGTCACATAGTAATAATATTAACATTCAAAACCAAACACTCAATTAAACCATCTAATTCATATCAGGGCATCAATTGACTTGTCAAACATGAACAATTCATAGTTATCATTGTACAGACAAAATTAAAATGTATAAAACACCCCAAAATTATTCCCAATTTGATCCTCTAAGGATCCTAACACATGCTCACTCTAACCCCAATTCTAATAAACCCATCTCTTACCTCTAAGTGGGCTCACGTGTGTAGTCCGACAGTGATAGCAACATCTCTAGTGGTTCCTAAGACTCCTCAAGCTTTTCCTTTGGTTGC
The DNA here is from genome assembly GCF_000004515.6 of Glycine max. NCBI lineage: Eukaryota > Viridiplantae > Streptophyta > Magnoliopsida > Fabales > Fabaceae > Glycine > Glycine max. The sequence goes on along the minus strand of NC_016088.4, from coordinate 38,303,359 downwards.
TCTGTTAGGACTTCTGAGCGTTAGAGAAAAGGAGAATGAATTAGAATCTCCATTTCATTGTCTCCGTGCGAGGCACATTTCTCTCACATAGAGGAGATGTACAAAAGTGAGTTCCAAACCTGGTGTTCAAATTTCACGATGATCAAATGGTTAATGAGTCTAGGGTCATAGTTTTACTGAAACATGTTTAGGTGTATGCGGGAAAAAAAAACTACGTGCGAGCAACATTTCTCTCACTTTAGACACTATATCACAAATCCAAACAATTTTGTTGTGAGAAATGTGTTCTAAACTTGGTGTTCAAATTTCATCATGATCTAACAGTTAGCGAGTCCAAGATCATAGTTTTACTGGGACAAGTTTGAGTGTATGCAGGAAAAGGAGAGGGCTTTAGGAGAGGGGAAGGGAAAACGGATTTGAGAGGAAGAGAGAGTGTAGAAATGTATCATAAATGTAAAAATTGACCTAATATATCTCTATTTATAACTAGAGTACTCTCAGCCTATTATTTACTCTATTTTTCTTTATTTTATTATTTTATAAAAAGAAACTCAATTTTACTCCCTAGCAAATGAATAAATAAAACATTATTTTTATTTTCTAAGAACATATATATATATATATATATATATATATATATATATATATATACACACCTTAAAACCATTATTTTAATTAATAAAACTATTTCTTTTTATTTATTTGATTACAACAACATCATTATTTTCCTAAAATTATATTTATTTTTAAATAAAATCTTTTTTAATTTATTTTACAAAAAAATAGGGTGTTACACCAACCCGCCCCTGAACCATGTGAATCTGTCACCCCCTTTATGATACAAAGACACATCAAGACGAGGACGACCAAAGCCAATCCCAAAATTAGTGAGAAAGAGTGGGCAGTTTCCTTTACGGGGAAGAAGAAGGATCAAGCTTCATCGTTATCAGATAGAGAGCTCTTGGACGACTGATGACTAGATGCTCAGAGGTTCCCACTAGCATTCATTAATGGTAATCATGCACCTAAAATCCCATACTCTAAGTTTATTTATGTTGAACATGTTGATAAGGAAACCATCAATGACCAAGCACCTACATGGACGAAGTATGACTATGAACATACCCCATCTAAGGCCTTTAAGGCTTTACCAATAGATGCCATAGTTCATCTTCCCTTCCCTCAATGGACTTGTCTAGCGCAACCCAATGTTATCAAGATGCCTCCTCATTGGAATGCATGTGGCACTTAGCAACAAGTTCGTCCTCAACATAGGTCTCTCCAACAGAGTCTGGCATAACCTTTAGAAGTGCAAAGAAAAGAAAAGTACACAAAACAATATCCAAAGGGATTTATTTGAAAAGCACTGAAGAGACCCCTCACAAGATGTGGAACCTCTAAAAAGTGAATTTCAAAAGAAGGTGCATTTGTGGTTGCCCATCACAAAACTCTTGCATGTGCATCCAAGTGATCTTAATCTAACCTAGGAAGAACGCTTATCTCTTGGCAACTTTCTTTCACAAATGTTTGTAAAAGATCAAGCCACTGCTTACCCTCTTGGTCTGCACATCTCAAGGGCCACTGAGATGCTGCTAAAAAGAAAGGCTTCAAGTTTAACTACAATGAAGAGATACCTTCAAGGAAAATGAAGATGGAAATAGTCATCACCCTCAGAATTGAAGCTCCTTATTCAATGAAAAAAGGCTTCTTTGTGCTTCTGATGCCTATGATGCTAGGACCTTTTGGAATCAGATTATATGGGCGAACACTCAGAAAGCCTCTACTTTTGGTTATGATGGAAGGGATAATGATGATCATTGCAATGTCATTCAAGTGTTACGTCATGTTAGGAAGTATCACTTTGATGATGCTTGCACCTGCTTTACAAAATATATTGATAATGACTCGTTCATCAAATGCCTATTGAAACTTCCTACCATTCAATTTGGTGCCACTTATAATCTGAAAAAGACGTCTGAAGACTAGATGCTAGCTCATGAGAGAAAGCTCCAAGAAGTTCAGCAAAATAAGAAGTAGTAGTTGTTGTGCTATAAAAAAAGTTGATGCCTCTATCCTAGATGAAGCATCTACTAAAGATATGGATGACACCATTGTACTTGGGGTCATCATTGATCTCACCAACACTGGTGTCATGGACGCAACTCCTAAGGCATCCAATGCAGCCATAGTTGATGAAGTTGAACTCAACACTATAGAACTTGCGTCCAAGAAGTCAACAACTTCAAATAAGGCTACTTCTAGAGACATGGGAGAACCTAATGTCATCATCATCTACTCCAATAGTTCAGGCACTACTCCCTTCAACTATGCACAACCTTCTATTGTTATCAGGGATCAAGTGCAAGACATGATAGGGCAAGTTATGGAAACCTTCATCGAATGACAAGGTCAAGAAAATGACCAATTCGGGCTCTTAATGCAGAAATCACCACTCTGTTCTCCAACCTTGGTGTGGCCCTCCTTCAAAATACTCAACAAGCTCATATGTTTATGCTTGAAGCTATGCTGCACCTGCACTTATTCCTCAACATCCACCTACACCTTAACCTCTTGAACCTCCACCACCACCAATCGTTGATCATACACCACCACTACTTTCGTCTTCCCTCCACCTTCTCAACCTCTACCACCATTACCTGCTCAAGGATGACTATGATGTTCCTTATTATTACTATCTTCAAACCCATTTTTTGCTTATGAAAAAAGGGAGAGACGTATGAATTTTGAGTGTAAAGAGCTATCTTATTAAATAAAAGTGGTTTTGGAGTATATTCACGTGTTCTCTCTTTAGTTATTTGTTAAATGTTATTATTTTCTTGTCTCGTATGTCATATACAATTTATCTGTCATATTTTGCCATGGTTGAACTTAAAAAGGGAGTTTAAATGCATTACATTCATTCATCTTACCCTCTTAAAACCCTGATACGCATAAAAATTTATATTGTTTGTCATTATAAAAAAGGAGGAGATTGTTAGGTCTGGATGACCACTCATCTCATCTACCTTATATTTTGATGAATAAAAAATTCTAAATCAATGACATTCTAATGAGTTTTTGACAAGGGGACATGTTCTACTTCTTAAGGATCTAACAATAAGTTGTCATCCAAGAAGGATTGCTCTGTTAACTATCTATCTAGCAACCAATGCGCTAAAACTAAATGGTGTCTACTCTCTGACAATTAGTGTTATATGCTATGTTATTGTTTATACCACCCCTCCAACTAGTAAATAACTCATGCATCTTCTAAAATGATCAGCATTGGCAAAACGTTTGTGGTAATCGTAAAAGGGAAGTACACATATTCCATCCTATGCAAATTCATTTTGTCTCTCTTTATTTTGAAATTCTAAAATTTGAATTTAAGGAAAGGACAAAATAGAGGATCTTGAAAATAATATTCTCTAAAGGTCACTCTTCCTAAAAGACAAGCTCAATCAGATCATGCCACTAGCCTTTTCCTTCACTGTGAGACAACAGTCTTTTCAAGGAATTGACATTGATCCCTCACGAAAGTCTATAAAAGGCAATGACTACTCAAAAAGCAAAGTAGAGAAATACAAATGAAAAAGCAAGAAATTAACTGAAGTCAAACTCTGCTGAAATTACTAGATGACTAATACAAAGTTTTCATCTGTTTATTTTTTGCTAAGCAAAGTCCATTTGTAATCGAGCTTTATTGTTTATTCACTCTTTGAGTATTTTTGAATACTTGTATTCATTCAAACTACTATTTATGAATGCCAGAAGTGGCTTAGTGTTAAAAAATACTTGGATTTCTTAGATTTAGGGGGACCCTAAGTACGTGTCAGAAGTGATATTAAGAATACTTGTAAAGCCAGGAGTGGCAAATCGAAATACTTGTTTGCAATCAAGTTTTGATTAGTAGAACCCTTTATTATTGAGTAAAGAAAAACTGGATGTAGCTAAGGTTCAGTGAACCAATATAAACTAAGTGTTTATACTTTTCTCCTTTATGGTTTATTGAGCATTTTATCGACACTCTCTATCAGTTGTTTAATACCAAGTGTTTATTTGAAAATGGTTGTAAAAGGACTCTTTGTTACCAAGTCTCTGGACTTGTATTTATTAAAATCAATTTTTCTCCTAAGTGGACGGTCCATCCTCTTCTAAGTTTCCACACACATGCACACATATTTGCATTAAAAGTTTATTATATATTTGGTTAACACACTATTCAACCCCTCTTCTAGTGTAACGGTTGTTGTTGGATCAAGTGGCCTCGAAATAATTAAGAAGGGGGGGTTGAATTAATTATTAATGAACCTTTACTAATTAAAAAAAAACTATCCTTCTTAATGTTACTAGATTCAATTAGGCTTTTACAATAATGTTAAGAAAGAAAAGAACAGAAATAGAAAATTAATAAAAAATAAAAGCGCTAATTAAAGTGCACAGCGGAAATTAAAAGTGTAGGGAAGAAGAAGACAAACACAAGAGTTTTATACTGGTTCGGCAACAATCCGTGCCTACATCTAGTCCCCAAGCGACCTACGGTCCTTGAGATTTCTTTTCAACCTTGTAAAATCCTTTACAAGCAAAGATCCACAAGGGATGTACCCTCCCTTGTTCTCTTTGAACAACCAAGTGGATGTACCCTCCACTTGAACTGATCCACAAGAGATGTACCCTCTCTTGTTCTCAGTTACAACAACCCAAGTAGATGTACCCTCTACTTGTACCACAAAGGATGTACCCTCCAATGTGTTAAGACAAAGTTCTCAGGCGGTTAGTTCTTTGAAACTTTGTGAAGGGGAAACAAAAGAATTCTCAGGCGGTTAGTCCTTTGAAATCTTTTGTTTAAGGGAAAGGGAAGAATCAAAAGAATTCTCAGACTGTGTCATTTTGAATTCTTTGAAAAGGGAGAAGGGAGACACAAAAGAATTCAGGCGGTTAGTCCTTTGTTCTTTTGGAAAAGGGAGAAGAGAGACACAAAAAGAATTCAGGTGGTTAGTCCTTGTAGAATTCTTTTTAGCAAAGGAAGAAGAGAAAGGAAAGATATAGCACACTTTTGTTTTCTGTGAAAGAACAAGGTTTGGAAACCAGAAAACTCAGAAAGCTTTTGGCAAAGGAAGAAGTTCAAGAAGATGTTCAATGAGATTCAAAGGTTGTAAAAGAATATATGAAAAAGTTGTAATTAGATATCTTAAAATGCAAATCAAGGTCTTACTTTTATAGACTCTTTATGTCTGGTCAAGAAGACCATTGGAAGAGTTATGACCTTGAGAAAAACTTGAAAACCATTAGAAGAGTTACATCTTTTGATTTTTGTTCAAAACTTGTCACTCGTAATCGATTACCAAATCCTTGTAATCGATTACACAAAGCTTTTTATGAAAGGATGTGACTCTTCATAATTGATTTTGAATTTCAATGTTCAGATACACTGGTAATCGATTACCAATATCTTGTAATCGATTACACCATTTTGAAATCAATTGGAACGTTGCAAATTCAGTTAAAAACTTTTGAAATCAAACTTTGCCACTGGTAATCAATTACAGGAAAATGGTAATCGATTACCAGAGAGTAAAAACTCTGGTAACTTAGAAAATTTTGAGAAAAACTCTTTTGAAAAACAAAATTGTGCTATGTTTGTTTTTTGAAAAATCTTTTCAATACTTCCCTTGTGAAGTCTTCTTGATTTCTTTTTTTTTTTTAACCTTGAATTCATCTTTTCTTGAATCTTGAAATCTAACTTCTCTTGATTCTCTAATCTTGTTCTTGAAATCATTCTCTTGTATTCTCTTGGGCTTTTTCTCATCATCTTTGTTATAATCAAAACTACTTGAATCAACTTAATTCATCATCATGAAGCTTGCTTCTACAATTGTTATTTCAATAATGGCCGAACAGTTCATGCAAAAGAACAAACTTATATTGTTTCGTAAACTTCTAGTTTACGACTTGTTTTTTCAATTTTAATAATAAACATGGAGTACAAATTTTACATTGATGCTATGCCTTGTGTGAATCATTATAATATTAGCGAGAAATACAAAATATATATCAAAATATATCCTATTTTTCTTGATATTGTTCACTGTAAAATACACACCACATATCATGTATGCATGTTTATAAACCAATAAAATCATTCAAAAAAAAAGTTGTGACCTTAATACATGTAAGAGCTATTATAAATAGCCTATATGAGTTCATTCATGTGCAATACACAACTTTAAAGTAATTTTCATAATTATTTTAATATATAACTTTAAAGTAATTTTCATAAACATTTTATATATTAGTCTATAAACCAATTTAACAAAATATTTTGGAAACATGTATATAAAGTCCATGTATGCATACATTATTGGTCCACAAATCATTTAAGCTTGAAGCCTGAATCAAATCATAAGCATAATTTCACCATGAAGCCAAAAGAAAATAATCTAAAAGTAATACATTTAAATCATAAGTGAATAATGTTAAAGTTTTCACTATAACAATAATGATTAAACGTATATGATAGAAATAAATTATTCACATAGTTATTTTATAAAAATACATGTGTAATATTCACTTAAGAGAATGGAGCAATATCAATAAATGAGTCATATGATTTTTCTATTGAGTACTTTGTTTTTCTTGCAAGTATGTAAGAAATATAGCATACCTAAACACAACTCATCATTCCAAATAATTATCAAATGAATTCTGAAACACTTTACATTAATCATAGTTCTTAAAATCTCACCATGCTAGTACCGTATTATGACAAACATCAATTAACCATATGGATAAAGCATCATGCATATATATAATTAAATAGATACATAAATATAAACAAATGAGTGTATAATCATTCAAGCTCAAGGCACACACACTCTGGAGAAAAAAAATCATAAAATAAATTCAATATATATAGAGAGAGGACATACCATATGAGAATGATCCTCTCATGTGAGAATGAAAATGATCATTCTTATTTGTTAGATTAAAATGAAATGTCAAAATTAAAACATTTTAAAATATCATTTAACCATAAAATTTCTATAAGATTTATCAAATAGAAAATAAAATATTTTAAAGATTTAATTTACGTCAAGGATATCACCTCAACCCCAATCACCATGATTGTCGTCATCACCACTTTCATTGCCACCAACATAATCGTCGATGTTGTGGCTGCCATACTCTTTCTCTCTCTCTCTCTCTCTCTCTCTCTCTCTCTCTCTCTCTATATATATATATATATATATATATATATATATATATATATATGAAAGTCAAAAATATAAAAATGGTGTAATAGTTATCAAAGTTATATCGGTGTAATTTGATCCCTCCTTTCTATATATACACACACCATTTGTATGTCATTTTTCATTTAATTACATTCTTGCAATTAAAAGTACCTTAGCTTGGAATTGATCTTATAATATAAAACCAAATGCATCTAGACATATATTTATGTAAAGTTAGTACAATGGTTTAAATGGGAAAGAATCTTCTTCACATATGTAAATATACAATTGAAAATACCATTAGCCAATTTTGAAGGATATAATGCTAATCCATTAATTATAATGGTCGTAAAATGCACTACATATATGTATATGTAATCCCAATGAGCCACCAATATTAATAATAATAGATACTTGTCTCTAAAAGTATCTTGACCAAATGTTAAACAATAACCTAAATTTTAGGAGGTACAACATCGAGAAACAAATAATCAAGAAAGTCAAGAAAAAAACTATTTCATTTTCACTTTTGCACTATTTTCTCACTTTTGCTGAGAGAAAAAAAAACTAATTTTTTATAATCTCATTCTTCAATAACCAAATATTCTTTCTTTTTTCAATTTGCATTATTATTTTACTTCTAGTGAGAAAGGACTAATCTTTTTTATCCCCTTTTTACATCACTTCTGGTGAGAGAAAAATTTCCTTAAAATTTATTTCTTTAATAAGGTCTTCGAAACCTTTTACAAAAGTAATTTTTTAATTTATTTATGTGAGTTTGTCTTCAAGACACATTATATCTAAATAAATTCATATTTATGTGAACAATATAACTATACACATCATAGGCCTCAACCATTATGACATTATTTTCTAACTTTTGTTGAGAAAAAGTATTCTTTTATTTGTGCTTTTATATTATTTTCTCACTTCCAGTGAAAAACATATTCTAAATATTTTCCTCTTTGAGAGTCTTCAAGACTCTCAAATGATCGATTTCACAATTATGTAAATAGAACACCAATATTCTACCAAATACATAGTATGGATAATGAAATTAGAGAAATGAAAAATATGATCTTAAAATATGAATTTAAAAGAGCAACTTTCTGCAATCAAATTCTTTACATGACTTTTTCTCATAAGTTGCAATACCAATTGTAGATGACTTGTGAAAGAAAGACAATTGTGCTAAAAATGTGTTAAATAAACGTAACTCGAAGCATAAAACTAGAGAGAGTAGTATAGCAAAAGAAAAGAAAAGAGTGGCTAGAGAGAATAATAATTGTGTGTATTCTTTCCCAGACGAGTAGCTTATTTATAGGTACAAAAGATAATTAGGAAGTTACAAAAAGATAAATAAATAAAAAAGGAAACACCATAAAAGATAATAAAATATATGATAGCCACAAATAGATTATTCATAACAAAGATATCTTTGTGACAAAAATAATTAATCCATAAGACATTCTAAATTTGTTCTTTTAATAAAGAATAAACTAAAATTTTAATTTGGTTCTTATAAAAAAGACTAGGAGAAATGTTACGAAATTTTCATATATATATATATATATATATATATATATATTATGTATGTATCTTATCATATTAATTGTATACTCTCTCATGTATACTTCTCTTTAATTTTCTCACTCCATAAAAATGGTTAAGGATATAATAGAAAGAAAAAAAATTCTAATGCTTTATCAATATTGTAAAATAACAATGAAAGAAGACTTTGTGTTTTTTTCTAAACGTAAAACAATGACTTAATTACATATTTGACCACCGAATTATTCTCATTTCATGAATTTTATCACCCAATGGTTTGATCAAACACTCCACCAAATCATCCTTAGTCTAAATTAACCTTACGCTGGGTTTTAATGTTAACTTAGGCCCTGTTCGAGGTAATTTCTTGTTTTCAGTTTTGAAATTTTTAAAAATCAAAATCAATTTTAGTTGAGTTTTGAGTTTTAGTTTATTATTTGCTTTTAGTTTTTTAAAAGATGTTACAAATTAAAGATAAATGAAATGAGTCAATCATTTTATCTTATCTTGCTCTACTATGAAATAATAGCAGTGGTTAAGGTAGCATGGTGGGAGTGGCGATAGTGATGATTATAGCGATAGTGGTGGTGCCAGTTAATGGTGGTGGTGGCCAGGGTGGAATAGTAGCGGCAACAATGGTGGTGAAATGGTGATGGTATTAGTGATGGAATGATGCTGCCAATGCTTTAAAATCAAGGTAAAGGTGTTTTTCTAAGTCCTTGGGGTATATGTGTTGTTGTAATGGGCAGAGCTTTGATTTTTATGTTGTCCAATATTGTGTTATTTTTCATATTTGCCTCTATTAATGAAATTAGGACTGATGTGATTTTTATTTACTATTTTGAATGCCAAAAATTGAGTTCCTTGACTTCAAAAACCTGAACCAAGTTTGTTTAATTTGGATTTAGGAAGTGGTAGTTATGTCAAAACCAAGTTTTGGAGCCTTTATTTTTGCATTATGTAGGGAAAAATGAAATTGAAACTAGAATTGGGACTTTTTGACTTGAAAATTTTTTTTAGCATGCTTGAAAACTTGGAGAAACATATACAGTTTTTGAAAATTAGAATTCTATGTCAATGGAAAAAGTTGTTTCTAAGTTATGTTTCTATTATGAAATTGTGATTTTCTAGACTAAGAGTGCATGATAGAATTTTAATACTTCAATCATCAATGGTATGAATGAAAAGAGGAATTTTGGTTTATATACAAGCATCGTAAAGATACTAATAGATACATTAGACTCATTGAATGTGTGTGTGTACGTGTTGATTGTTATGATATTTGGATTAAAATTGTGAACACTTGGTTGTGGAAATTCCTGCTATAACATGTCTCACGAAATTGAATGTTGGGATTGAGGCCTCATATGCTAAAAATAACATTATATTATTAAAGTAGACATTTAGGGCATAATGTGAAAGCAAAGCTTCATGATGAATCAACAATGATTCAAAGGTGTTTTGATGATAACAATGATGACAACAAAAGATGATGACAAAGGTTATGAACAAAAATCTCAAAAGATCAAAGAACAACTCAAGTGAATCTAGAACAAGTCAAGAGTTCAAGAATCAAGAAGAATTCAAGACTCAAGAAGAAAGTCTACAATCAAGAATCAAGATTCAAGATTCAAGATCTCAAAAATCAAGATCAAGATTCAAGACTCAAGATTCAAGAATGAAGAAAAGACTCAATCAAGATAAGTATTAAAAAGTTTTGAAAACTTTGAATAGCACATGAGTTTTTGACAAAACCTTTACCAAAGAGTTTTTACTCTCTGGTAATCGATTACCATATTGTTGTAATCGATTACCAGTAGCAAAATGAGTTTGAAAAAGTTTTCAAACTGAATTTACAACGTTCCAAATATTTTCAAAAGGCTGTAATCGATTACAATATGTTGGTAATCGATTACCAGTGTCCTTGAACATTGAAATTCAAATTTAAAAGTGAAGAGTCACATTGTTTCACTCAAAAGCTTTGTGTAATCGATTACACTTATTTGGTAATCGATTACCAGTGTTTGTTTGTGAAAAATCTAAAGATGTAACTCTTCAAAAAGGTTTTGACTTTTTCAAATGGGTTTTAAGTTTTTCTAAAAGTTATAACTCTTCTGAATGGCCTTCTTGACCAGACATGAAGAGTCTATAAAAGCAAGGCTTTGTTTTGAATTTTCAAATTAATTCATTCTATCAATCAATCTTTTCCAATTCATTCTTTACACAAGCAAGTTTTCCACATTAATTTCTGAGTCTCTTTGAACTTCTTCTTCTTCTTCTTCTTCTTCTTCCTTTTTCCAAAAGCTTTCCAAAGTTTTCTGGTTTTTCTAAACCTTGAAAACTTGTGCTATTCATCCTTTTCATTCTCTTCTCCCTTTGCCAAAAAGAATTCGCCAAGGACTAACCGCCTGAATTCTTTTTGTGTCTCTCTTCTCTCTTTTCCAAAAGAACAAGGGACTAACCGCCTGAATTCTTTTGTGTCTCCCTTCTCCCTTGTCAAAGAATTCAAAACGACACAGTCTGAGAATTCTTTTGATTCTTCCCATTCCCTAATACAAAAGCGTTCAAAGGTTTAACCGCCTGAGAATTCTTTTGTATCCCCATTCACAAAGTATCAAAGGTTTAACAGCCTGAGATCTTTGTCTTAACACATTGGAGGGTACATCCTTTGTGATACAAGTAGAGGGTACATCTACTTGGGTTTGACTGAGAACAAGAGAGGGTACATCTCTTGTGGATTAGTTCTAGTGGAGGGTACATCCACTAGGGTTTCAAAGAGAACAAGGGAGGGTACATCCCTTGTGGATCTTTGCTTGTAAAAGGATTTTTACAAGGTTGAAAGAAATCCCAAGGACCGCAGGTCGCTTGGGGACTGGAGGTAGGCACGGGTTGTTGCCGAACAAGTATAAAAACTCTTGTGTGTTTGTTTCCTTCTTCCCTACTCTTTTACTTTCCGCTGTGCATTTAATTTTCGCTTTTACTTTCTGTTAAGTTTCTCTTCTATTCCATATTCTCTTAACAACAAAAGTAAAAGCCTTAAAAGAGTAATTTTTAATTGGTAAAGTTTTAGGAATAATTAATTCAACCCCCCCTTCTTAATTATTATGAGGCCACTCGATCCAACACATAAGAATCCATATAAAATACGCTCAATTTGAATGGGGAATAAAATTTCTATAATTTCTACAAAATGTCCTTTTTGTTGGATGTTTTATTTCAACCTTTGATGCTTGTTTTGTGAACTGGGAATGGTATGTGATTTTGAGGAACATCTATGAAAACTAGACATGATAAGCTTTGAAAGTTGGGTCACTCATTTTAATTCACTATTATGATTAGGAAGCTAATTAAATTATGGACAAGTATGTGCAAGGGATTCTTTTTGTTGTCTAGTTTGAACATGTGTTAGTAAATTGATTAGTTCTCTTTGTTTTGTGATCTTCTAATAATGGGTGATACCATTTTCAAAACTAGACACATAAGTCTTTCTATGGTGATAATGTTTATGAAATTCCATTGAGGTATGATTAAGATATTGATTTTATAAGATGGTGGTACTGCATTGTGATAAAGCACAATATATGCTACTTTTTTTTATTTATTATGAATTGTGTGGATTTTTACTTGGGCTTTGGGATACAATTTCATGAACTAGATTCATATTTCTAATTGGGTGATCTTAATTGATAATTTAATTATGAGAAAAAATTGATATGATAATTCATTAAGATAAGTGATAAATTATAGAGTATTAATGAATAAAAACCAATTAGTGAAATAATTGCTTCCACACTTTATGACTTGGTTTAAAGTGATAACTTTGATGGCATGTGACACTAGGTATGGTAACTTGAATGTAGAATGTTGTGATGTTATGAACATGATATGGATATGAATTTACTCTCATGTTTTATGTTTATATATTGATTAGTTGTGATGGTATATTAATATATTATATTATGTTATCATCTGCGCTTTGGTTTCACTTTAGGGTGTCTAATGCTTAGCATGTAGAAAGCTGAGGTTCATGAATTCATTGTATTTATGGTAATGATGTTATAGGTTTGCTTGTGTGAGAAGTGGACTTATCCACTTGAGGGACCATAGTAATGGTACCCAAATGGAGTGAAAAAGTTAATGCTCCTTCCTCTCGTTGTATGTGCGGTGAAGACTTGTGAAGTCGGCGACTCAATGAGGGCAGCATATGCAACATAGGAAGATGAAAGGAAAGGGAAAAGGAATGAGGAAATTGATGTGATGCGGGGTTGGAGAGATGGAAGTGCCTAAGGAAAAGGATTTATGTATACTCGGTAAAGGCATAGTCCTCCAAACACTAAGGGATGATTAGAAACAACAGATGACTTACAGTGGGTACACTAGGGGATGGTTCGAATGGTTTAGAGGAACCTAAGGCAATGAAGAATGGTGATAACTCGACTAAGGATGTTAGATCCATTTAGCATAGAGGACTCATGGGCCTTACTCAATATCCCTGACTGGAATGGATTCTTATCCATGGTTGAGAGAAGTGTATTGCTATTGAGCAGAATGTGAACTTCAATCATCATCAATTATAGTTTATAAGACCATTAGAGTGAACAAAGCTTAATGGCAAGTTGGGCCTGGGATAAATAAAAAATGTGATAGACATGTGGACTAAGTTACCATGATATATTTGTTGTTAATGAACCACAAATGGTGGTTATGCAGGTGGGTGTGTATTAACTCTTTGTTTGTGGCTGCTAAGACTCCTTACACCAACATTTTCATGTTTGAATGATGAGCATCAGGACAGATCTTCACTTGTGGGCTAACATCTTTGGGTTTTCTTCATTGGGTTCTCATTGGTAGGTTCACTTTCATCTGGCATGTACCTTCTCGATGGTGTGGTTATTTTGTAGGGCTTGGATAAGTGACTACTCTAAGACTTTGGTTTGTCCACTTTTGTGTATTGATTTGAATATACCTAGGTTTCAACAACTTTATGTGTTCGATCATATTATTTACTTACTACTTGTGTTGGATACTTATTTGCTAATGTCTGAAGGTCATAGAGGCTCATCTCATACCTTTATATATATATATATATATATATATATGTATGTATGTATGTATACATGCATGATGTTATTTCAAAGATGCAAGATTTTATATGTGAAGTTTAACTATTTACTATGTATATCAACTCATGCATGGTTTAAATGAAACAATGTCTAGTAAATATGTATGTTGCATACGATTTCAAAATAGACCGCTTTCTTTTCAAGATGATAAAGTTCATTAAAAAGAAAAGGGTTGACGAGCCTTCGTGAAAAGTTTTACTTCAATAAAAAATGTACCATATCTCTCCCTTATTTGTTACAACATTTATGAAACCAATTAGAACTCACTTATTTATAAAGATGAATAAAAGGTATTTGAAGTGTATTGGTAAACCCAAATTTTAGGGTGTTACATTAGTGGTATCAAAAAAATTTGTCCTATCAACACTGGGTGTGGACTGTCCATGTTTGTGTTGTGCGCTTTTACATTTTTGTCGAGACAAGAATATGAGATCAATGATTGTGTACACACTTGAATTTTTGAGTAATGAACTGTTTGAATTGTTTTTGTTTATTGGTGTGTGTACACCTTAAATGGTGAATGATAACAAGTGTTTGTAAAAGTATATTCTCACAATGGTTACTATGGTAGCAATGTGGTATTAGTTAATCAATGTATGGATTTGAGATGTAATGTCATTAAAAGATATACTGACACCTTAAGGATGTGTTAGTATAGAAAAAGCCAATAGTAGTGTGAGATTAGCTAGATATTAATAAGCTAAAAGGTAAAATCATTTCCTTAGACTACTACTTATCTTGAGGAATTCTCAAGATTTCATCACCTATAAAGGTGATAAGGGGTTGAGTGTAATGGAATGGTCCATAGTTGGTGATAAAATCATTTTGTGATATGTGGTCATCTCGATCTACTGAAGGTGAATATATATTTCGTGTTGTCTTTTTATTCACATCATGTGTTCATGAAAGGTGTTTTCTATCACTTTTTTCGTGTGAACATGAGTCAATCGAACGTATTCAGAGTACTCTACTTTTAGTAGGTCATTACCCTTGAAAGTATTCTATCCTTGTTCTTATAAGAGTCAATGATCTCGTACAGAAGTGTATCCTAAGTGTTGATGTTCTTTTAGAAATCATGTGGTGACATGGGCTTTTACAAGTGGATATGCTTCTTGTGAAGATGAATTGATTGAACATGTTTTGTTAGTTATTGTGACTTTGAAAAGTTGTCATAAGTACATGTTCTCATTTATAGGAATACTTTTGACACAAAAGATCCTTACATTGTCACACCATTAGCCTCGATACCCTTTCTTAGGAAATACAATGGGTAAAATATCTAGAAGACCCATTTATTAGTCACTAAACAAAAAAAAAATATCAAAGAGGAATTACGTTACATTGATTTCAATTCCTTGAGATACAAAAATGTAGCTCACTCTAAAATTAATTAATGAAATCAAAATAATTAAAGAATAAAGAAGCTCAATCATTCCTTATTAATTAATTTATATTTCTTGCTTTCACAACTCATCACTTTTATTACCAATTAAGCCTTGTCTTTTTGTGCCTATGGTGTGCGGGAATGTCACGAAAGCAAGGAATCCCAGTAACTTCAATCCAGTCAGTTCCGTGAAAAAACTTAGATGCTGAGAACCAACGTGCAGCTTTTGAATTGAGATTCCAAATCCCAGCCCATTTCACACGTTTAGATTTGTCTGAACCCGGGCCACTGTCGTGGTACTCGGCATAGAAGCAAGTATTCATACCAGAAGGACCCTCTAGTCCTTGCCATGGCAAATACCCATCAACATTAATCAAATCATCAATGTAAGTGTCCATGATGATGGTCCTAGAGTAATTCTTCCATGGACGAGCTAGGTAAGCCTTGTTCTCAAATCTCACAGAGTAGAACTCAGGATCAGACACAATGGATCCCCCTTGGATTACTATTCCAGATGGTTGTTGTATCTCTTTTCTACCTTGTGCAGTCACAATGCATTGTTGGTTCTCCAATGGCTTTCGGACCACGAAAGTGCAATTTTGGAAAATAGCAAGTGCATTACCAAACACAAAGTCAATGGTACCTGAAATCGTGCAATCTCTATAGAATTGACGCATGGTGTGTACATAAAGAGTGTCCTGATACCCATCCATTGAGCAATTGTAGAAAATGGACTTATCTGCTTGGACTCTTAATGCTACTGCTTGATGCTTTTGTGGTCCAGCAGAATTCTCAAACCCCATATTGATGGCCACAAAGTAATCTCCTTGAATAGCTGCATGCTTAAAGTAATTAATTTATTTATTCAAATAATAAAAATTCTTTGAATTACTAATGGTTTATATTTCAATTTTAAAAAAAAATTGTTTAATTAAATTTTATAAATGTCTCATTTATTAATTTAATCATTTTGGGGTGACTTAAAGGTGTTTTCAAATAAGAACTATGGACCTAAAATTGTTAAGTAGGAAAAGGACGTTTAATTTCAAAGACTTTATTTAAGTTTATGAATGTGACATATGATATTCCTATATAAACTTAAAGAGTTTTATGGAGAAACTTATCAAATTTATTTTTTTTAATCTCATTTTATCAACATTCATTACTTAGCTTCTGAATAAGGTTTCGTTTAATAAATTTATTTAATAAGTTTTTAATTAAGTATTTTTTACCCAAATTCATAGGTACTATAAATGTAGCATTTTTTTAATCTCATTTAGGTAAGCTTCACCATGTGGCTCATGAGTAAGGTTTCATTTAACAAATTTATTGAATAAATTCTTAGTTAAGTTTTTTTTACTCAAATGCACAGGAGTAATAAGTTAATTAAGTCGATAATCATGAAAAGAGACATACCAACAGTGGCAGTTCTGTAAGTGTTTGTTCCATCTATGAAGTTTTTGTTACCAGTTATTCGTGTCTTTTTTCCACCTTCACCAATAAACACCACATGGGTCATTTTCTTTGTAACCTCAACATACTCTTGGTAAACGCCTTCCTTGATGTAGATCACAAATGGCTTTCGGTTTTCCTTAGGCACTTGCTTCAATGCCTCATTGATGCTTTCGAAATCCCCACTACCATCAATGGCTACAGTAACATTAGGCTTGTGTCTTAATAGACTTTCATTTTCATTAAGGAGTCTATGTTGATCAACCCACACGGGAAGCTTAGAATCTTGAAGGAGGCGACGCCTAGATAATTCTGTGACATTCCAATCATCAACAGTGTCAGCCAAATTCGTTACAATGGCAAGGGCATTGCTGCTCATATGCATGCCTGCCGTCAACAAATCCTTCATCTTTTTACCAGCGTCACTAGTGGTGTTCTCAAACCCATCCAAGCAAGTATCTTGGTATGTAACTGCACCACTAAGCCAAACTTTTAAATTCATGAGGATTTTGTCGATATTTTTCAGGTCAAACTCACCTATTCCATCAAGTGACCTTGTTAACTCCTCAATAGAAAGATCCATGAGTTGCTTGCATGTGTCAAGTGCCATCTTGGCTCTGGGATCCTCCTCAACCTCATGCAAAAGATTAGTTTTTTTGAGTTTATCGCCAATTTTTGTAATGGTGATGTTGAAGACAATTTTGATAAGTTCTTTTGGATCAGTGGTATTTCCAGCCCTGGCTATGAGGCTTTCCTCACATTCTTTCTTATAATTTGTGGGATGGCAAAGGGTTTGGACGGCTTTTACAGAAGAAGCAATTTTTGTGTCCTCATTGTTGGAACCATTCTCACTAACATTGACACCAACTGTGACAGCCACAACCATCGCCACCAACAATAAGGTTGAGACACCAATAATGGCAATTCTCTTTCCTCTCTCCGCATTTCCCTCCGACATTTTAAGTAGCTCCTGTCATAAATGAATATTAATGTAAAATTAGTTAATGTGACAAGTAACATGATCATAATATTATTTTGCACTAATTAAGAATGATCATGATTTTAAACTCTAAACATGAACTTATAAATCAAAATCTAATAATAATAATAAAGTCACAGTTACATAAAATATAAATATATTGTATTCCTCAAATTAACTTGTATGTTAATTTATGCACGCACTATGCAAAACAAGGGGCTTTGCGTAGAGAAGTGAAGGGAAACGGGATCGTTGGGGCGATGGCTACTCTTTGACAAATTCCTTCGAAGAATGTGTTTCTGCAGTTAGGGGATGCAAAGTAAACTTATTTATATACACGAAAAAATGGCATTTAATAGCTAATAGAGTTGAATCATTCAAATGCAATTTGTGTTTTGTTAAAATGTCAAAAATCATATTTTCTAAAAAAAGAATGGGGGAGAGAGAGAACACACGTAAAGGCCACATTGTGTATATAGTTAGCCTTATGACTTATTTCTAACAAATTTTATGCTAATCCATCAACTTATACCCTTGAAAGTAAATAGTTATTTATATACACGAAAAAAACGGTAGTTAACACCTAATGCAATTGAATCATTCAAATGCAATTTGTGTTTTGTTAAAACACCGAAAATTATTTTTTCTAAACTAAGAGAGAGAGAGCATGTAAAGGCCACATTGTGTATATAGTTACCCTTTATGACTTATTTCAAACAAATTTTATGCTAACCCATCAACTTATACCCTTGAAAGTAAATAGTTATTTATATACACAAAAAAATGGTATTTCACACCTAATACAATTGAATCATTCAAATGCAATTTGTGTTTTGTTAAAATGCCAAAACTTATCTTTTCTAAAATAAGAAAGAGAGAGAGAAGAAGATAAAGGCCACATTGTGTTTATAGTTAGCCTTTATGACTTGTTTCTAAAAAAAATTATGCTAACCCATCAAGTTCCATGAGTTACATTCTATTAGCAATGAATGCGATAAGAGGAAAGGTCTATAGTTAATACTACTATATGCAGTGTCTCAAACACGGGTTTTACAAATTGATCTTTTTTTTTTTTAACTTTGGTTCTCTCTTACACGTCTGCAATAAGAAAATGATCAAACAAACAATTTTTTATTTGAATATGAAACAATTAATTTAATAATTTTATTATATATCATTATTATCTTTATATAAAAATAATTTATCTTTTTCATATGCATACACTTTGAAAATGACCTCAAAAGTTTAAAATTAAGGAAAAACTTTTGTTTGTACACAAACATTTCCTTAAAACAAATTAGCTGGCACTCCATAAATATCTAACTATAATTTTAAACTATAGTAAAATACACTAACAATCCATGAGATTTCGTGAAATTACATTTAATTATCCTAATCTTTTTTTAATATTTATAATAACCTCCCTTACAGGGGAAGATGGTGCAATGTTCTTCGAGCAATTAAGGGAGTTAGTGTAATGTATAAGGTGTATCAATATATACTTTCAAAAACTTAGAGAGTTAGCATAGGAATAGATAAAATTAGGGAAAATTTGTTTAATTTCACAAAACTTAAGGGACAAATAGTGTAAATTACTTTTTAAACTGAGATGTTTATTTAACATGTGTCTTTTTAAACTTTAGGTGTATCAGTATGAATATTCATATTGTTGATATTAATATTTTCAACAATATGAATATTAGATATAACATTTTTTTATTTTTCAAAATAAGTTTTATTAGATGTATGATTCAGGCTAAGGTGAATCACCTTATGAGTGGTGTATGACAAAATATTAAAATTGATTTGATATAGAAGGTAATTTTAACAGGTAAAATATGGATAAAATTGACCTGAAATAAAAAAATTTATTTTTTTTATTTGACCCTTGCCACTCTGTGATTTTTTTTATTATAAGTAAAATATTTTTTTAGCCTCTCAAATTTCTAAAGTTCAGTTTTAGTCCCTCTAAAAAATTGTTCATTTTTTTTCCTTCTAATGTTGAAATGTATCATTTTTTATCTTTGATGTGGATTGGATAGTACTTTATAGAGAGATGAAAAGTGGTTTAAATAATACTTGAGGGGATAAAAAATGATGCATTACAAAATTAGAAGGACAAAAAACAAACAAAAACATTTTAGATAAACTAGAACTAAACTTCAAAAATTTTAGAGAGAACAAAAACATGTCTTGCCCTATTATCACTTTGTCTCTTTCACAATGAAAAACTAACACTCTGAAGCACACAAATTCAAACTCAGATTCAGGTTTCATTTCTTCTATTAATAATGATTGATTAACAAATTTCAAACAAGTTCCAAATTTGTATCTACTAATAAAAGAAAAATACTGAGATTCTTCACCAAATTATTCATCAACGAAGTTCCTCCACTAGGGATTGATGTGAGAAAACCGTGAGTGCATAGAAGTCTAATCAAGTAATAATATTGAATCTGCAGGGATTGCGTTTTTAGACTTAACAATTAACACAATTAAATAGAAATCAAATAATTGAGAAGAGATATAGAGTTGATTTGGAAAAGATTTAGAGATTTAATTATAAAAGTATAAGTATAAGATAAAGATAAAAGTAAAAATAAGATAATATTTGGTTTAAATAAAATTCAGATTTAAAAAATTCTACGATCTGGGTTTCACACAAAGACTCTTGTTTAGTTAATATATTAATCTAATGTGATCTCCATTCTCTTTCAAGAAACAGAGATGTGTCTATTTGAATTAACTTCAACAGTCATGGTATTATGTTAATCTAAAATCATGCAAAATGGAAATCAGGTGTTTAACATGTATAAATTGCAATAAGAGAAGAATTAGAAGATAAAGTTAAAGAAAACTTCAAAGAAATTAAATTGACAATAAACAATTTTCAAGGGTTAGAAAAGTGAAGAAAAATCAAAACTCTCCTAAGTCGCCAATGTTCAAGTCAAAACCCTTCTACAAAGTTTTCCTAAGCTATTAAAGAAATGGCTAAAATTTGTTCAGGCCCAATTACACTAAAAACACACAAAATAAGAAAATAAAGTCGCCCACTAAATGGTATGTCTGTGTCTGGATGCGTCACCAACTTGATCAAGAAATAAGGGACTTTGCACGCCTGTGCTAGATTCATCAGCCTAGATTTTTTCTTTTTCTGTCAAGAAGAATCCCTGACAGCCAAGTTTGATCCTGAAAGTACAACATGTACTAGAAAAGCTCCATTTACCACCAAAGGTCAAGTCAATATGGCCCCTGTACACATGAAAACACCCACAACATAACAAGTTCGACAAAAAGTATAAAATACAATGAATTGAATAGAAACAAATACCTAAACAACAAATAATGCAAATAATCCTAACTAAAAAGCTTCATAAATAAGGACTAAAAGCAATTCATCATGGCTATGTGAAATAGCAACAAGTTTACTAGACAAAGATAGGATTTTTAAAAGCAAGCATGAACATCAATATGTTACATCTAAAACTATTTGAAATCTGTTTTTTTTTTACAATTTTATAAATAAAATCATGACTAGAGTGTTGGGGAAAAACACACACCTCTTCATTATACACAAGGATGAGAAACAATACATAAAAGGAAAACACCATAAGAAAAAAATAATAGATCACACATTAATTTAATGTGGTTCAGTCTCTTATGTCTACATTCACACATATTATTTTGTTAACGTGATTCAACCTTAATGCCTAAATTCACACATATTATTTTGTTAACGTCATTCAACTCCTAATGCCTACATTCACAACTTTTTTTAAGGTGATTTAGGCTTTCATCCATACATTCACAATCTAATAAAAAAAATTAAGGATAAATTTGTAAACTCTCTTTTCACACGACACCCCCCACCCCCGATCAATTTTGCTAGGGAAAGTTTATCTCCCTCTTGTGAAGTAAAAGTCTCTTTGGGGGGAAGGGGTTGAGGTTACCTAAATTAACTTTTATTAGGGATTTTGATGGAAGCCCATCATTTTTTCTTGTCACTATATTTAGCTTTTAATTACTTTTTTTTCTCAATGCTTGATTAGGTTTTCATAGTTGAAAATCATTGCCTTCATTCCATTAGGACTCTTAACTAAGATTTAATTAATTGTTTTCCCCCCCATTTCTGCAATTAGTATACTGCAATTGTTCAGGAGAAAAAAATTGTTGATCTAGGTCTTAAAAACTTGAAATACTTTTTATGAGATGATATAAAATGTATATGATGTTAATTTTGAATTTCACATAGAATTGGGTTTGGTATCTGGACTAAATTTCCAAAACAGACGATGTAAGGGGTTTGCTTGTAGCCTATGATACAAGTTCTACTTTTGTTTGTTTCTTTTCTTGTTTCCCTTCTGCATTTCCAGCTTTATAGTTTATTATGGATATACACCCCTGATTTGTTACTGAACATATTCTTGTGCAAGCTGAGAGGAAAAAATGAGAGGTTCAAGTATGTGCTGATTTGTTATTAAAACTTGGTTTGCATTGGACCTTTTGATAAAAATATTTATGATGATAATTTGCATATATTGATTTGAACAAATTCTTTCTCAGTTGATACTCTAGCCAAAGGGTTCAATTACTTGCTAGTTGTTATTGACAGAATAGGTTTTCGGTAAATATTTATTCTTGAAATTTTTCCTATCACAACATGACTAAATCGATGTAATGTTCCATGTTGTTTCCTTTCTTAGGTTGTAATGAATACAAATGACTATAGTCTTCCTGTTAATAATAAACTAAAGGTGTCGTCTAAGGTGAAGTAGCTAATTAGGTAACTCCAACCAACATCAGAAAACTAAATTCCGTTTAGATTCATTTTCAAAGGTTTAACAGTCAAATAAACACATTTTCTAAGGTTCAACAGTTTGATCAAACACTCCACCGAATCACCCTTAGTCTAAATTAACCTTACCTTGGGTTTTAATGTTTACTTAGGCCTATTCAAGGTGGTTTCTTGTTTTTAGTTTTGAAATTCTTAAAAAACAAAATCAATTTTAGTTTTGAGTTTTGAGTTATGGTTTATTCTTTGCTTCTAGTCTCTAAAAAGATGTTACGAATTGAAGATATATAAAATGAGTCAATCGTTTTATCTTAACTTGTTCTAATATGAAATAATGACAGTGGTTGAGGTAGCAGGTGGGAGTGGGGACGGTGATAATGATGGTGTCGATGGAATGGTGGTGGTGGTAGTGGTGATGGTGGTGGGGGTGGAGGCAACAACGGTGGGGTGCGATGGTGGTGGAGGTGGTGGCAACGGCTATGGCGGGGGTAGGGTGATAACAGCGACAATGGCAAGGATGATGGTGGTGGTGGTATGGTGATGGTGGTTAGAATGTAATTTTTAAAATTAAAAATCAAAATCAGTTTTAGTTTTGAGTTGAGTTTTAGTTTATTTTTTGTTTTTAGTTTTTAAAAAGATATTATGATTTGAAGATAAATAAAATAAGTCAATTGTTTTATATTATATCGTGTTGTTATAAAATCATGACGGTGACAGAGGTAGCAGGTGGGAGTGACGGCGGCGGCCGATAGTGGCGCTAATGGCATGTTGATGGTGGTGACGACAGTGGTGGGGCTGAAATCGTGGTGGTAATGCAATGGTGATTGTGATAGTAGTGGTGGAATGATAATTGTGATGGTAGTAGCAGTGGAATGGTAATGAGTGTTTTAAAATTCGAACCGACTTAATCGATCGAACTAATTCGACCACGACCCTAAGGTATGGTTGGGTCGAATTGCCTATCAGATCAACTATGCATTGAACTCGGTGTAACCCAATACGACCCGATCAGGTTTGCGATTAAACTGGTGACACACTGACCTAAGTCAAGTCACACCCAAGGGAGGAAACACATCAAGTCATGTGGGTCAATTAAGGTTGGTATAAAATTTTAAATTTTTTTAATAAAGGTCAAGTCATGCTGGTTTATTAGTAACTCATTGGTTCGATCATTGACCCAATCACCCAATGCCTTGGCCGGGTCAATCATTGATTCAGTTTTTAAAATTATGGGTGGTGGTGGGTGGAATAGTTGCAATAACGACGACAATAATGATGGAGGTGATTAAATGGTGACGATAGTAACGAGGGAATAGTAATGGTGGCAGCATTAGCGATGGTAGTCACGATAGCATGGTAGAATGGTAGTGATGACGGCGACGACAATGATGGAGGTGGAAAAATGATGGTGGCGACAATTATGGTGGTGGTAGTGAAAGCGAAAAAGACGAGGTGCAGTAATAGTGGCGATGACAATGTCGATGGTGGTAGAATGGTGAAGACGATAATGGTGTTGTCAATGTGGTGGTGAGACAGTTAGACAGGGTGTGATGGTTGTAACGGTGGTGATGATTAGACTATGTTTTTTTAAACTAAAAATCAAATTCACAATATATTTTCTCTTGATTTTCATAATAAATGTAAAGCTGTTTTGAGATTAAATTAAAAATCAATTCAACTCCATTTTTGTCAATACATTTGGTTTTGAACATTATATTTGAAAACCAAAAACCAAAAAACTCAACCACCCCAGGTGAACCTAATCCTCCTTTGAAGAAAATACCAAAAACAGCCAAGAAACCACGTCAATATAATTAAGTATAGATTATTGTCCCAAAATAAGTTGTTCATAATCGCGTGACATCTAGAGGTTTTTTTTCCATACTTGTTTTCAAATAGTTCAACTTTAATATTAGCATAAAAAAAATCTACTTTAATAAATATTAAATGAGAAAAATGTTTTTATAGTAAATTGTTCATTTGAGTTCACTCAAAATGCAATTACCAAGTTAATAAAAAACAAGTATTGAACATTTTATTCGATCATTTCCACATCAGAACTGAGCCTTTAACAATTCGGCATACACAACATACAAAAACTGGAAAAGGGCAAACGCGGAGAGAACTGTGTATTAATTATAAATATCTATTCTGTTTCAATTATGGAAAAAAGTATATGTAACTCAGTAAAACATTACAGTATCGGATTAACTACACTACAACATTTAAGGGCAAAATCCCGACATTAAGGTGCCGTTCACTCTGTTGCAATCTTCGACTATCTCTAAAGTAACCTCAACTTTATCTGAACTAATTCTTCAGCTTGTAAAAGATTGTTTCAACTCCGTGATCAAGGTTCACCGCAGCACCCAAGGCAGACACCATAGCAGATTCTACTCAATTTGGCATGAAAATATTCACATTTTCTGAACTGAATGATGCCTAATGTATGAAACAAAGTAATCATCGTTAATCAATGTTCCTTGAAAAAGATGGCAATGGCATTGAGCCTTGTGGGTGAAGGATCACAAGCACACCAAACATCCCAAGCATTGGAAGAACAAGAAGCCACTTCAACAGTTTATAGTAGTGCATATGGAATGTGAGAGAGAAATCATCAGAGAAATACAGTCCATTTCTGTCAACCATCTCAACCAAAACTGTTCCTGTGGTCCTTACCGACACTGTTGGCAGCTTAATCCGATATTTACCAGGTTGATCATAGGTATTGTTCAACTTTATCGTTCTCTCTCCTTGGTAATTACCAGGTACTAGCAAGGAAGTCTGGTGAATTTACATGGCATGAAAGAAGAATGGCACATAAATTGAGTGCTTCCCAAATAAATCTAAAGAAATTAATTTGGTTAGGAACTTACAGTGACTTTGTATGGTCCTTGATGCCCAGATGGGTATCTGTAATTATCTACAATCTCAATTTCCACCCAAAAGCTTTTGCCTTCCTCATCGTGGAATGCCCTAGAAGGATGAGTAACATAGATACCTTCACGATTGTAACGATTTGCAACATTGTTTCTTCCTTGACTAGGCAACCTCCATGCCTGAAACAACGTATAAAGCCATTCAGTAACAACCAAAGTTGTTTCAATGATCAAATTACAAACATATCCTGCCTTTAGGGGATGATGAGGAGACGGGGTTGAGAAGCAGAAGACATTGCCATTCATAGTTGTGACAATTAGATCAAGATCATCCCCACCATCAACGTTGTCTGCCAAGACCATGCTATAACTGTAGAAAGAATGGCACATAACTTCAAGAAAGTAGGACAGAAAGCATATTCAAGAGACAGGTTAAAGAATCTCTTACGAAGTTTCACCAATGTCAACAACATCAGCACATCCAGTAGGTCCATCAATGAGGTACAAATAACCATCAAATGATGTGGTAACAATAGTTAATCCCTTCCTTTTCTCCTTGTGTTTACTTAAATCGACTAGAAGAACTTGATTCATTATTCTTCCATGAGTTGGATATGGATACCGCCCAATAGATGACCCATCCCTGCCATCAAGAACATGAATCTTCCCAGATAGTGTAGGCACAACAAGTTCAGTATGGCCATCTCCATCAACATCACCAACAGTAGGACCCTAAGGAAAGTGAGAGACATTCTCAATCAAACATTAGACAAATGAACCGCCTAAACGGTTTCTACTGCAATGCAAATGTGTGGAAGGAGTGAGATAAATATGATCAAATTAAGCAAACCTAAAAAACATTAATTGGTTCAGACGAACACATTGTCTAAATTAAATCTAATGTACCTACATAAAGTGATATTCGCGAGTATTCTATAATCTATCATCAGCAACACATTTGTCTAACAACTTGGAAGCAAAGTAACAGAATTCAAAAAGTAAAACCGATAGCTCTTGAGGAATACTGTGAAGACCTAGACTAAAAATGTTTCATTGACTTTGTTCACTTGTCTTCTAA
Organism: Glycine max; assembly: GCF_000004515.6. Lineage (NCBI taxonomy): Eukaryota > Viridiplantae > Streptophyta > Magnoliopsida > Fabales > Fabaceae > Glycine > Glycine max. The sequence continues at coordinate 38,276,886 of NC_016088.4, read as the reverse complement.
TAAGATAAAAGGACTTGCTCTATTGACCCTTTGGAAGTCCAAAGATCCCTTCAAGATCAAGTCTAGTGTTGAAGAGAATAATATATGATGAAATTAGTAGTCAGCAGCACCTCTTATTTATAATCATTTCAGATTGATTTACATTAAAGAGAAACAACAATAACAAGAAATGTAACTCCACATAATACTAATAGCCACTATGCCATACATATTTCCTAGGAATATAAAGCTTTCAACTTGTTGGGATAGAAGACTAGAAGTTTTGAACTTTTGTTTTTAAAAACTTGTTTTACACTTACTTTCTTTTTAGTTGGAACTTCATCATTTGTTTATGTCAGCTGGTGCCTGTATTATTAGTATTTTTTTTTAACGGTCTTGTTGAAGAACGGTAGCTTTCAGGTTTGAGGAAGAGTAAATTTGTCAATGTTTTCTGAGAGTGGATGGTTTCGTTGGAGGCCAAGTCTTGGCATTCTGAATCTGCAGATTCAGAAACAAAATGTTATTCCAATAGTGATTGAACCTGTGAAACAATACTATGTGATATTTGTTCAAGGCTTTATGGGAAGAAGTAGCAAGAGCACCATGGGTTGTATAAGAAACTTCAAAGAAAATCTTGATTATTTCCAAAGAAGCTTTCTTAGCCTAATATTGAGGTTGATGCTCTAATAATACCACGATGCAAGAAATACTTTGAACAGTGTAGAGCAGTAATTCTGGGTTTGGGCATCATCACTTGTTCTTCCGTTCCCACATCCCACATCAAAACAGTCGAAACCTCTCCTTTCTTCTATTTTTCCATGTTGAACAGGGCACGTGGATGAACAATACAACAGTAAACAAAGCATGCAGATGAATAGTTTGCTATTAACAGCACCATGAACAGTTTGCTATTCATACACTATTTGCAGTGTTGTTCATAGCAATTGTTCATCCGCATGCATTGTTTAGTGTGGTACTATTCATCCACACCATTGTTCATTGTGGTATTGTTCCTCCGTATGCACTATTTAACATGGCCAACCTAGAAGAAAGAATAGGTTTATACTATTTTTATGTGGAAACAGAAGAATTGGCAATGAACCCCAAATCTAGAGATTCATGTAGACCATATGACTGTTTTCAACACTGTTCAAATTATTTCTCATATCAAGGTATTATTAGAGCATCAACCATATTTGAAACCTCAACACTCATAATCCGTAAAAGCTTCTTTGAAAATGATCAAGAATTTCTACAAAGTTTCATATCCAACCCTCAGTGCTCTCGCAAATGCTTCCCATCAAGCCTTGATCAAATATCACATAGTATCATTTCTCAGGTTCAACAACTCTTCGAATTACCTTCTGATCCTGAATTTGCAGATACTACGTGCCAAGAGTTCCCTTTCACTTTAGTCATTCTTGTGGATGTGATGGAAGATGAAGATAGTGTGCAATAATAGAAGAATCCATGCAGCAATGTGTCATAATGATTCCAGCCTCCAACGAAGCTGTTGAAAGAGCCGCCTTATTTGCAGACACCCCTTAGCCTGCCGGCCTCTTTGGGTGTCGCCTAAAGTGCAAACTTGAGGGTGGTGGTTCAGTGGTATATTCCCACAAACTAGAAATATGACCAAATTAAAATATTCAAGTGGGGGCAACCCTCGTCTTACAAGTCAGTTTTATAGGGTTGAGTTAAGCTCATAACCCACATTCTAAGAGAAGCCATCCACTCTAAACACATTCACAGATTTACCTTCCTCAAACCAAAAACCTACAGTTCTTCTTCATCATTCGTCAACAAGGCTGTTTAAAAATACTAATAATAAACACAAGGAAAGAAAGAGAGAGAAAGCATTCACAGATTTCCTCTTCCTCAAACCAAAAAACTACGATTCTTCTCCATCATTCGTCAACATGACAGAGAAAGAGAGAAAGAAGTTTTTAAAAATAAAAGTTTCATACTTCTAGTCTTCTATCTCGACCAACTCCCATGTCGCACTTGAAAATTATAAGTAAGCTTATAACGATTTACAATTTTCACAAAAGGAAGTGAACCAAACATAGAAGTGGAGTGATACATCCACTTCCCCTTATTTATTTTTCTCTACCTTTCATCTTTAAAATTCAATATTCATCATTTTGACATGTATAACTACAGTCTACGTTCATTCTGTAATTATTTATCCCATCAATCCAAACAATTCTAAAAAAATCCTATATCATATATATTGATTGCTATGTAAACAAGAATAATTATTGACCACATACTATAATACTCCATTTTTTTAAAATAAATTAAAAAAAAATAAAAATAAATAGATTTTTAGAAAAATAATAAGATTTTTGTAATTAAATAAATAAGGAGAAATAATTTTATTAATTAAAATAATAATTCTAAGGTAAATAAAATAAATATATATTCTTAGAAAATAAAAAAAAATGTTTTATTTATTCATTTGATAGGGAGTAAAATAGAGTTCTTTTTTATAAAATAATAAAATAAAATAAAAGAGTAAATAATAGGCTGAGAATACCCTAGTTATAAGTAGAGACATATTAAGTCAATTTTTATATTTACGATATGTTTCTACGCTCTCTCTTCTCAAATTCGTTTTTCTTTTTTTCTCTTCCAAAACTCTCTCTTTTTCCTGCATACACCCAATCCCGTCTTAGCAAAACTACGATCCCATATTTGTTAACCGTTGGATCATTATGAAATTTGAACATCAGGTTCGAAACTCATTTTTGCACATCCCCACCTTTGGGATATGCGAAATAATGTATGTGGTGAGAGAAATATCTCTCGCATAGAACTCTCTTTTTCGCACATACATTCAAACTTATCCCAGTAAAACTACGATCCTGGACTCATTAATCATTGGATCGTCGTAAAATTTGAACACCAGGTTTGGAACTCTCTTTTTCGCACATACATTCAAACCTATCCTAGTAAAACTATGATCTTTGACTCGTTAACCATTGGATCGTCGTGAAATTTGAACACCAGGTTTGGAACTCATTCTTGCACATCCCCACCGATGGAATTTGCAAAATAATGTATGTGGTGAGAAAAATGTCCCACGCACAAAGACAGTGAAATGGAGGTTCCAATCTCTTCTCTCTCTCTAACGCTTGGAAATCCTAACAGAGCAACCAAGGGAAAAGCTTGAGGAATCTTAGGAAACCACTGAAGACGTCATTATCGCTATCGGACTACACACGTGAGTCTTCTTGGAAGTAACGGATGAGTTTATGGCAATTAGGTTTATTTTGAGATGTTTATTGTATTGTAATTATTCTTTTATGATTATAATTAGGAGATTGTTGTGTTTGACAGACCAATTGATGTCCTGATGCGAATTGGTTGATAAAATTGAGTGTTCTTGGTGTTTTTGTGTTTTTAACTTATGATTTTGATTCCTTTAATTTTGATATGATTATGTAAAATTGTTTGAGGTTCCATGTTGTGAGAAATATTGTTGTATAATTTATTTGTGTTTTGGACAAGATTTACTAAATTAGCATGATAAGTTGTTATATTAGGATCATGAAATTGTGATTGCAATTATGTGTAAGGGATAAATTGAAGATGTAATGAATTGTGAGATACATGTGTATTGAGATATTGTATTTATTGAGTTGTGAGCTATGAACTATGTAATCACACAATTGTAAAATCCTTTAAGAACAATGAGTATTGTGATGGGATCCAGTGTAGGAACTCGACGAGTTGAATCACTTTAAGGCGTGACAAGTTAAAATGATTTTGAAAACAATTGAGTAGTTGTATGTATTGCATAGTTCATAGGTAAAGTCTATGTTTATACCATATATATATTAATATTATGTGGTGTGTATATGATTCATGAGGTGTGATAACATGTTACTTTGGAATTATACCATTGTGATTGAGATTGATTATATCTGATAAATTGAGTATGTATTGAATTGTAATATACATGTGTATTGAGATGTTGTGTGGATTGAGTTGTGAGGTATGAATCATACAATCACACGACTGTAAGAGCCTTTAAAAGCGACGAGTTAATGCGTGATGAGTATTGTGATGGGAACCACTGTGAGAACCCAACGAATTTAATCACTTTGAGGTGCGACAAGATAAAATCATTTTGAGAATAATTGAGGAGTCGTATGTTTTGTATAGTTCATAGATAGAGTCTACGTGCTAAAATGTTTTCTATGTTGGACCTGAATCAGAAGGGAGAAACCCTGACAAACTCTTCAGAGTCTAGGCCTTGGAATAAATACACCTGGTTTGAGTGTTCCTTTAAGTATATATCGATCCCACATGGTTGGAGTATTCTCGCAAAACAACATGACTCTGACCGATTTTCTTATGATTTTACCTAGTAAGAGTTATCTGATTTACAAGTATGTGGTTTGTCTTGTCATATATTCCTAGGCGCCCAACGAGATTTCTCACTAACATGGTATCACATTTCATATAGGATTGAGTCTTAGTGTATCTGTTGCATAACGCTTGTGTAATGACTATTGTAACTTGTTACGCGATGGTGGGTAATGAATTATGTGAGTGAGACATTATGTTGTATTTGAGATGTGTTGTTCTGAACATGTGATTAATGTGAAAGTGTGGAATGTGATTTTGTGATTAAATCTTTAGAACAAGTAATGTTACACCATGAGTAGTAAAATGATCTGAAATATGCTAAGTTGAGCTTATTATACTTAGATATATGTGATTTTGTTTATCTCTACCTGTTTAGGAATGTGATAACTCACTTCCTGTGTGTTGTGTGTATTTAGATCCTGTGATGATCTCGAACCTTATGTTCGCGGGAACAGATGATTAAGTAGATGGCTTTAAAGAACTTCGGTTTAACGGTCGCTGGGACACGACACTCTGATAGGATGTGACATTAAGATATGGATTTCTATATTATTGGCATAATATTCTGAACATGTTATTTTATTTTATTCTACTATTTAATTTGTTTCCTTTTGTAAACTTAAACGATCTTGTTTTGAATCGGAGATGTTTTTAATAAGTTTTATTTGATAAGAATGAAACGAATGTAACCCTTTTACCCTCATAGATTTGTTTACGTGATTTGAATAAAATTGGTTTAATAAAATTTCATATTTTTATGATTTTCTTATTTATATATCTGTCGGGGTTGAGGGTGTCACACATTCAATGCATAAAATCATGCAACATTCATTCAAATGCTAAGAAAGATTGTGATAGCAAGTTACCTGAGGAATAAGACTCTTTAGATGTTTTTCCCATATTAAATCTCCTTTTGGAGTCCATACAGCAACATTTCCATGTGTATCAGCTGTAACTAGTTCAATTTTCCCGTCATCATTAACATCAGCCGCAACAACAGCTCCTTGAATCTCAGCCATTTCAAGAGGAAACTTTTGTCTAACCTTACCTATTTGAGAAAAACAACAACTAGCATTTAATTTACCAATGTATAGATACATGGAACCAAAAACCCTTGATTTGAAATATCAAGTTTTGACAAACAAATAATGACACTGCTAAGAGAATAACTTGCGATCAACGAAATTGAAAGCCAAAAATTAAATACATTTTCAGTCCCCAATCTTACAATTTCAGAGCAAAACATGTCCAAATCCAACTTTGCAATGCTATGCATCATTCAGTAGGGAAACAGCAATAAAACAAAGCAGAAAAGGGAGGGAAAACAAAGGTTCGCTAAAATGATAGACATCTTTCAAGGGAGGAACAAAGACATGACTACCAGAAATGTTTAGAGAGGAAAATCAAAACATAAGGTAACATTAACATCAATAATTATTAACGAAATAAAATCTGAGAGAAAATCAATGAAGGCAACATAGAACCTGAACATTTTTAAAACAACAGAAATAGTAAGGAAGCAGTCTCTAGACATTACCATGATGATCCAACACATAAAACAGGCCATACGAAGTTCCAACAAGAATGTCAAGATTCCCGTCACCATCCAAATCTACGACAGTTGGGGAAGAATATATGTAGGCTCGGAAATTTGAAGTATCTGTACTCAGATCAAGTTCTGCAGTCCATTTAACTTGTTTTGTATCCAGATTAAAAACAACAATACCACCAGCAACATATTTCCCAATGTCAATATCACCCAGTTCTTTCCGATGCTCCTGGTTGTCATAATACCTGACAGCTTAAAAGGTGGATAATTACTGACAGATCACTAAATCAACAAATACTCATTTGTAGATGCAGACTATAACAATATAAGAACCACATGTTGTATTGGTAGTCAAAAAGAATAATGCTTCAAAACTTCTCAAAAACTGGTTTAATAAAAAAATAACAAGCATTCCCAGTCTAGCAAACAAATAAATGAAGCAGAGATGATTGAATAGTAAAATAAAATAATAGTATGGCTTGATCTCTCAATAAAATAAGTAAAGAACAAGAAATAAGTTTCATGGATGTTCTATTTCGCAGAAAATCATTATCTGTCAACACATTACATCTTAAGAGCTAAAATACATGTGACTTTTCATATCTAAAGTAATAAGTTTATTAAGAACGCAAAACAAGATAATCTTTATCATAGTAGCTTTCTTTTGTTTTGCATCATTCCATTGCCTACAACTTCATCTTGTAGCTAATTCTTGATAGACAAAATCAGAAAGGCATTCTTAATAATTATATTAATCTTTCTATCAAGAACAATAATGATACATTTTTCATTTTTAGCTATCTGATAATGTAAAAAGTCACCAGGGGTGCCAGAAGCGCAGAACACCCTTCACAGAATTGGGTTCCGTCCCCAATACTGTCTATTCATACAGATTGAGTTGAAGTCATTTATACTATATCTTTTTTATTTTGGTGAACTTTATACTAAATCTATTTGTCTGCAAGTAAGACTGAAGTGTGTTGGGAGCTTTTTTTTCATCTATTTGTTTTATGATGATACTAATTTGGCTCTTATAGGTGTCAAGAAACAAAGTAAGCGACAAAGGACTCTAAACAACTAAAGAACTATTAGATGATCATTCACCTTCCTCAATAATAAAAGGTTAACCAGGATGCACATATTGAATGACAACAAAAAAGCTGTACAGCTAGCAACTTATTTAACCATGAAATTTGAATCACATAATTGTCACAACAGAAAAACCAAATAAAGGTATAATTGAAATTTAAAAACTGTGTACAGATGGACTCACTCATGATCAAAGAAATAAGAAACGGCAACAATCATTTCTGAAACACCATCATTGTCGATATCTGCAATGACCTGGCAAAGGCAAGAAGATGACTAAATAGACAACAAGTTTTTATACTTTTTTCTTAGAACTAAGCAGAATGAAGATTTAATAATTTTTATAATAATAAAAAGATAAAGCAGGAACTCACAGGAGTGCACAAGATGTGGGAGTCAACATTCACAAAATCCTCTAATTTTTCATGTTTAACTTCAGTCCATTCTTCATCACCCCACATTGATTCATCAACATAATCATCATAATCATAGCTATACTCATCAGCCAGATCTTCACTATTACGGAATAACTCAAAAGATGAATCAGCATCTGCTTCCAGGCCTTCATCATTTTCCACAGTTGCAGCATGAATACCCTCTTTATCTTTGGATTCAGAACCACCTTGCTCTGCTCCTTTGGAGTTGTTATCTTCCAGAAGACGTCTCCCAGTGCTGGTTTTATTATCTGCATGAACAGTTTCCAGAGACCCAGCATTCACAGAGGAGTTATCCACAATCGTTGGCACCTTAATACTCTCGTCTACTTGACTTCCATTTATTTTCTTTTCTGGCTCAGGATTTGGCACCTTAATACTCTCATCTACTTGACTTCCATTTATTTTCTTTTCTGGCTCAGGATTTGGCACCTTAATACTTTCATCTGCTTGACTACCATTTATTTTCTTTTCTGGCTCAGGATTAGGCAATTTTTTTGAGTCAAGGTGGTTTTCTGTTGATATGGCAGCTGAAGATCTGGCTTCATGTCTACTTCCATTCATTTCTACAAGGAGAATCATTACACAGATAAAATTAATTAATTAATTAAATGTAAATTTTACAATACATGAAGCCCAAAATTGTATGCAATTGTTGAACCCTGTGATTAAAGCTATTTTATTAGGTTGATAATGAAAATAGGAGAATCTCTAGACCATACACTTACACAACATTGATCTGAGTAGTAAGTACAGCAGAAACTTACGAGACATAGAATTCTTGATAGTAGCATCTTGGATAAGTTGGTCATCATGAACATCTGGATGAGAACGGTCCACTGGGTCAGGATCCAAGCCCACAAACCATTTTTTTAGCACCCTCCTACGGGGGACTTCAAGCTTATCTGACATCATATATCCCGAAACCCTAAAATTGGTAACTTATTACAACCTTGATAAAAGCACCACAAGTAATGGGTAATCGTTAATGGAAGCAAAATTTTGAAAATATGGAAAAGGAAAGAAAGTCACCTGAAAAACAGCACTTCACCATTGTAGGTTGCCAAAGCTATTTCTCTCACTCCATCTTTGTCAATGTCATATAGAAGAGGACTAGAATGCACAGTTGATTGGTGGAATGCTGGCCAGCCTAAGAACCATTCAGAAGATTATTTTTTATAAAACTCAAATTCAAACCCAAGTTAATCAATCAATCACAACTAGGACAAGTCTTGATCCTAAGCATTAACAATCAGTTTATACAAGTCTGAACAGCACATTAACATTGATCCCTTTTCAGTATTCCCTCCCCACCACCACCTTACATAGCTATAGTAATTTACTATTGTTCCTCAAGGAGCCATGAAGAATTCTAGGCCTTATGAACAAGTTACAAGTGCTGGGGACATGCAAGGTCAAATCTGCTTTCAGTACAAAGAACAACTAAGCCTATGTGGCTAAATCATACTTTATTGTCAACTTTTACATATCTCAAGCCCAGACAAAAGTTGAGGGATGTGTTACACAACTGGCAACCAAAACAAAACTTTACCAAATTTCACGATATGAATAAATCAACATCTAGGTCATCACCCATGCGTAATGCACCATGTAGCTCAAGTAAGGTGTTCCATAAGCTACAGCTATTACATTAGCTTCCAGAAGTGATGCAAAATAGGCACAGACCAATTGCAGTGATCAGAATAAGCTTTTAAATCTTTTGCCTCTCTCTGGTTACATAAGATCTGTAAGTACTCACCTTAGCTACTCATTACTTCTCATATAACTTGAAAAATTTATGCTGAGACTAAGCCTCTTTTAATCACAAGCCTACAGCATACCTTCATATTATAAAATACAACCAACCTTAATTTATTTACAATAAAACCATTGTAAAATAAAATTGATCAAGGGAAGGCGCACATAGTTCATCCTCTATAAATATCCCAAGCTCATGGACCCAAGCCTATCACAATAAGAAAAATACTAAAACCCCACATTCTTTTACCTGGCATTTTGTCCCCATCAGCACCTTCTAGAACCTCAAGGTAGTGAACAAAAGACGGAACCACAATCTCAAGCTTCCCATCACTGCAAAACAAAAAGGCAGACATTCAACAAAATGAAAATTACACAAACACAAATCACTCAAAAAGCAAAGCACATAAACAACTTACCTGTTAATATCAGCAATCAAGGGGTTTGCATAGATGCTGGAACTAACTTCTGTTTGCCATCGGAGCTCCAAATTCTTGGGACACTTCGAATTCACAAGTGCATCCTCATCTCTAACCACACCCATAACAGAAAAAAAAAAAAATATTCAAGAACAGAGTAATAAGAAGCACAAAATTTGCATACAGTTTTATAAATACTTTAGGACCTGTTTGGTTTCCTTCTCAGTTTTTGGTTATAGAAACTGTTTTCTAAAACAATTTCACACTACTAGTCAATTTATCATCCAACTATTAAATTTAAAAAAAAATGATTCTAAAACAATATTTAAAAAAAAACAAAAATAGCTAGGAGATTTTTCTCATTTTCTTTTTTCAGTTTTGATTTTGTTCAACTTCTCCCTCAATTCCACACTCTACTTTGTGCCTTGCAATACTCTTCATCAGTTATCTGAGAAACCTTGTTTAGGTGCATTTTGAAAACTAAAAATAGTTTTCGAAAATGGAAATCAAACACCCTAATAGGATTATTCTCTAATTAGAATTAGAGTTTCAACTCGATAACCTACATTAACCTTTAACACAAACCTTTGTTACACAGATTATCAGAGTCAAACTCCAATTCAATTAGAGAACAACACTAAAACCACCTAAGCAATCACATCTAATTTTTATCCTAATCAAAACATGTGATTGGTTCAGCAAATTTTAAATAAATAATTATTATTTTCTCTAGCTTGGTACAAAAAGGAATCAGTTCCCGAACTAAACAGGCTACCAAACAAGCCTTATAACCGAAAGCCATTAAGCTAATGTATGAGACGAAATGAATGAATGAATTGGTGTTCCATTCTCTAAGTAGAATTAGAATTTCTACTCGATGCCCTATGTTAACCTTTAACACAAATCTTTATTACGCAAATTATCAGAGACAAACACCAATTCTGATCGAAGAACAACAAAAAAACAACCTAAGCAATTACATCTAAGTTTCACTCTAATCAAAAAGTGTGATTGTTTCAGCACATTTTAAAGAAACAACAATTACTTTCTCTAGCTCGGTAGAAAAAGCGATCAGTTCCCGAATTAAACAGGTTAACAAACAAGCCTTAAAATTGAAATTCGAAAGCTACTAAGCAAATTGTACGAGATGAAAGTAACGAATGAATGAGAGTGTTACATTTCGGGGTATCCGAGGGAGTCGTCAGAGGCTTCGCGCTCGCGGAAGGTGTTTTTCTTGTCGGAATCATCGGAGAGAACGAAGGTGGCGTGGTGGAGAAGTAGCAGAGAGAGCAGAAGAAGAAGAAGAGGCTTTGTCCGCAAGCACGGTTTCATGTCATCTACTGTGGAATCGGCTCCACCGGATTGGTCAACGATGAGATTTGGAAGCGATAATCAGCAATTTGCTTTCAGCGTAGTGAGTTTGTTGGGAGTGGATGGAATGAAACCCTAGCTAGCGCGGTGGCAGTAGCAGGGTTTCTTTGGGTGCGTTCGATCTACAAGAGTGAGTGAGACAGAGTTGACGGTCGGTGATGCACAGAGAGGGGTTTAAAGTTACAGCGCAGTTTATCAAGAAGTAGGTACATCAATTCAATCGGACTCAATTTGGGACATGGGGTTCTTTCAAAAATAAAAGAATAAAAGAATTATATATAATGATGTTGGTTGTTAATGCACTTTAACTAAAATAGACATTAGCAAATCCCAATATATATTTACAACAAAAATACTCCTTTAAGTTTTTGTTTTTTTCATTTATTATAAGGATATTTAATTAAAAAATAAATCATTTATCTCTCCTATCACAACTTATATTATTTCTATTTTTTCCCACTTCACATTTATGTTTACATTAACAATCCATTATCATTTTCTAACAAAAAATTTAAAAGGAATAAGTAGGTCCTAACCTAGAACAATTATATGTTCTTGATTTATATGTTCTTCTTAAGATCCCCTATGAATTGTTATAGAGACAACAAATAACCCAGCTAATAACATAATTGGGCTTTATAGTGGTTCTTCTTCTATTCATAAACCTTAACCTCTCGTGTATGAGGAGAAAAGAGAATGAATTTTTTTTATTCATTCAGTATATTAAGGACCATAGTCTTCTTATAATATGTGGTTCACATTAACTCCTAATAGGATAACATTAACATCTACTCATTTAAATTCATATAATCTTCTTTGATAATCTAACAAGCTCACTTAATTTCATCACAAAACATAAAACCCACTAATAATAAATTAATAATATAATTATTTTATAATATTAGTCCATATTAATTATCAAAATATAAAATTCCAACAATGTCTTCATGTTCTCTTACTTTCTTAAAAAAATAATTTAGTTCTTTTTTCTTACCGTGCTATTGGTGCAAAATATTTAGTGTTTTTTTTTAATTAATCTTCATAAATAATATAAAAAAAGTGGCATTTGTCCACATTGTTGATAAGGGGTATTTAGAATTAGGTAAAGTAATATTTATTAATTATTATTTATTAAAAGGAGAGTATAATTATAATTATTAGAATTGAATCTAAATGTTTTATAAAATAATAATATATTAAATATTTACAAAATTCATAAATAATGTCTATAATTCTTTAAATAGAGATTATTAATAGCAAATTTATTTAGTTGCTAATTTTAAATGAGTATAAGAATAATTTTTATAATTTGTAAATTTGAAAACACCATAATTATAAATATTATTTCATAAAATTTTTTAAATCTCGTGGTGATAATGAATATTTAGAATTGGGTAAAATAATATCTATTAATTATTTATAATTCTTAGAATTTGTAAATTTCCTATTAATAACTAATTACAAAGCATAATTTGTAAATCCACATTATATTTGTAAATATTTATTGTGATTGGTTTATAATAGAATCACGTATATATTTAGTTGATAAAATAATTAAATTTATGATTAATTAAATATTTATTTATTGTGATTGGTTTATGATAGAATTATTTGTACAGAAGAAATATGTGTTATTTTTTAAAAGATAAATATATGATTTAATTTCATTTAATATTTTTTGGACAAAATGAATATGAAAATACCACATGACATTATCCCATAGAACAAAATAATAATAATAATAATAATATTAATATATAGTAGATAAATAACTTTTTGTATTTTAATTTTTTTTATCTAAATTGTTTCTACTTTAATGTTATGTGATCATTTCAAGTCATGTGATTTTTAATATTAAATATTAATCTTTTATGTTTGATTATACTATCCAGATTTAATCTTCAGACTCTCATATAAAATGTTTTTTAGTAAGAGCATGTTGCTGCATGACTATGGTGTTCTCATCAGAGCAAGAGATCATCTCCACAACTGCTACACAGTCAGACTTGCATTCCACAGATTTATAGACTCGGTCCCAAGTATAATTGAGACCATGCTCAATTGCAAGGAGTTTAGCCAGCAAGGGGTCGCCCTCATTCCTGTGGCAATAGAAACCACCTAGCCAACATCTCACTTGGTTACATATCACACCACCAAAACCCATAACCATGGCATTCATCTTATAGCTACCATCCACGTTGACTTTGACAAAAAGATGAAAAGGGGGGTCCACCTAGTGCTAACTAGTATTTTCGTATCCTTAGGGCTAAACTGTTTGTACTCAGCAGAGGAAGGATGGATCATTCAAATAACATAAGAATGATGTTAGTGTTGGGATTCGAAAATACTATTACATTTCCACTTCCAAGCCCACCAATCAAGGCTAGAATCATTGTTGGATCAAGCAAATTAAAAATATCTAGCAACCATTGGGAGAGGTTCCATTACGTAATAAGGGCTTGATTAAAGACATTCATTTGAAGCCACAACTCATAAGAGTAGGGACAATCTTGAAGGACACAGAGAAGGCTTTCATTATCACATGAACATCTGGGACAGGAAGCCAAGGTTACTAGATTGCAACTATCGCATTCTGAAACAATTTCCAGATAAAGAAACAAATATTTTCTGGGACAAGGAGATGCTAGATCTTTTTCTGGTGGCATTGTTCTTGACCTAGAAGTAAATTTATTCACCATTTGCACGATGATGTTGGCTTGTATTGCCTTGAAGGGTCGCCTAACCAAACCATTGAATCTCTCCTTTCCAGACCTAATAGGACATTAAGGCTCTTGATATAATCTTATATATCTATGGGAAGAGGAACATTAAGTTCGTTCAAGTCCCATACTCCATTGGGTTTGGGACACAGATCGATCAATCACCTTTAAGTGTGAGTCATTCATATGGACATAAGAAACTGATGGCAAAGAGGACCATGTGCTACCCAATCTGAAAACCATAAAGAAGACTAGTCAGCCCCTAGCCTTGGCTTGAAGCCATCATGGAGGACCTGAATAGCGTTCAAAATTCTTTGCTACATATATGAATCATCTATGGAGTGAGTAACATTAAGAATACCATTCACTTGTAGATATTTATAGGACAAAACCTAGAAGGTTTGTCCATCTCATGCAAAAGGCTTCATATTAGTGTGCCTAGCAGTGCAACGTTCATGGTACGAGCAAGCTTCATGCCCAGACCACCCATGCCCTTTGGTTTGATAATCTTCTCCAATTTCACCAAATTCCAACTCCTAGTGTTACAGTTCTTGGGCCACAAGAAGTTTCTACAAGTTCTATCAATATCCTCACACACCCCTTGTGGAAACCAAAGGGGTTGCATGTTATATATTGTTATTGAGCTAAGCACTAACTTTGCAAAGCACATCTTACCAGCTTTGTTAAGGAGTCATCCCTTCCATGATGCCAGTCGATTGAATTTTGTCCAGCACATGGCTAAAGTCCTCCTCGGTAACTCCCCTCATCAACATTTTGAAGCCAATATAATTACCTATGTCATTAGTGACAAAAATCCCCATGCCCCTATTGAGTTGGGCTTGTCTTGTCTCACTCACTCCTTTAGAAAAATTCATACGAGACTTTTGAATATTAATTCTCAGCCTCGACATAACACATAATCTTTAGAGAGTTGTGGACACCATCTTACTTGTTCCTCTGTTGCCCTACAAAACAGAAGAATGTCATCTGCAAAAAAAAAAAAAAAGTAGGACAAAGGAGGTCCTCCTCATAATACATAGATGGATTGCAAAGCATTATTGGTTGTCAAATCATGAATCATCCACACCATCCATTCCGATCACAAAAAGATAAGGCGAAACAGGATCCCTTTGACGGAGCCTTCTTGAATGGTGGAAGCTATCCCAGCTAGGAACCATTCCAAAGCATTAAGAGATTAGATCCTTGAACACCCCCCCCACATGATGAGCCCTATCATGCGTCTGGGGATGCCAAAAAGATTGAACATGTCTTCAAGGAAATTCCAATTAATGTGATCATAAGCTTTCTCGAGATCAATTTTAATTACAATGCTTCCCTCCTTCGTCTTAGAGTGAGAAATGTGGTTGAGTACTTCTTGAGCCAATATGGCATTATTCATGGTTCCTTTACCAGGGATGAAACTACCCTGAAAGGACCCACCAAATCATTTAAGAAAGGACAAAGCCTGGACACCATGATCTTAGTAATAACTTTATAAGCCATGTTGCACAAGCTAATGGGATGCAAATCCTTTAGTGAGTTGGTTGATCAACCTTCGAGATCAACACTATGAGAGTATCCAAGAGTGATTGATCTAAAGTTCCATTTCGAAAAGCTTCTGATACCATCTTCCAAAGCTCTTCCTCAACCGTAAGCCAATACTGCTTGTGAAAGAAGACCTGGAAACCGTTTGGACTAGTAGCTTTAAACAATTTCATCTTCATCATAACTTTCCTTACCTCTTCCTTGGTGATAGGAGCCAAGAGAGCACAACAATCCTCGTTAGGGAGATAAGGGTGGGGGATCATGTCCGGCTGAGGAACACAAATGGAATCACCAGTGGATAAGGTTTTAAAATACCTATTGGCTTCTTACTGGAGAGTTTCTAGATTTGTGTACCAGGTACCATCATGCAAGAACAGGCTATGAATCTTGTTGCATTTTCGATGGATCAAAGCATGGGTGTGGAAGAAATGGGTATTTCTATCACCAAACTAAACCCATTTCTCATGCGACTTTTGACCACAAGAATTCTTCCTGAGAAGAACTTCATTATACTCCTCATGTAATTCCTTTTCAAGTCTTTTAAGACTTTCAAAATCTTGCTTCTCAAGGCTTCTCTGAACACCTTTCAGTCGGGCTTCAATGTCTTGTTTTCTCCAAAATATGTTCCCAAAAACCTTTTTGTTAAATACCAAAGCGTTCTCTTTGACATTATCAAGCTTCCCTTGGATATTGAATGCTTGCTTTGCCCAAGCCTTCTTGACAATGAGTTCAAAACCCTTGTGACTAGAACAAGTAGCCTGAAAGCGGAAGAGGCACTTTGGTTTGTTAGGTTGTTTTCCCCCACATCTCATAAGGAGCAGACTATGATCAAAATAGACTAAACAGAGATACTCATTATAAGCCTCCATAAAAGCCATCCTTCAGTTCACATCGGCTAGGGCTCGATCGAGCCTTTTGGTAATATTGGAACCTGCCTTGCCTTTAAACCAAGTCAATTTATTGCCAGTTGCACCTAAATCTAGGAGGCTACACTCATCTAACATGTTCCTAAAAATAGAGGAATGGGAAAAGGAGAAGTTACACCTATGAACATCTAAGGGACTCAAGATATCATTGAAGTCACCCAGGAGCATCCATAAGATATCAATGTTACAATGCAAATTATTCTAGTAATCCTAAAGTGGATATCTTTTGTCAAACTGGGGCTTGGGGTAGACTAGTGTGCACACCCACTTATGTGAAGCCCTTACTATAGAGAAAGATACATCTTGGTCACACATATCTATAACTTGAAGAGTCAAGTTATAGTTGTTGGCTTGAAGAATCCAAATGCCACCAAAATGCCCTCTTGCTTCAGACAAGAAACATAAATTGTGACATTGATTGGACTATAATTGACTAGCTGAACTAAAAGCACAATGAGTCTCTAGAAGAATGACAAAATCAGGGTGATGATCCCTGAAAATTTTCTTTGTATGTCGCCTGCCTTTGGCATTAACCACCCCACACATGTACCCGAAAAGAATAGTGGTATCTTTGAACATATTCATGGGAAACCATATGGCAGAAAAAGTGGGGGTCACATGACCATATCCATGTTCGTTGTAGGGGCAACAATCTCCAATTGAGAACTCCCTTGAGAGAAGGAATCATTGTCCTTTGAATGTCTAGGTCCCGGGTCTTGTGGGTGATAATTAAAACATAGGATCTTAACTGGAGCATTACCCTTGGAAGGGCATGAATTGGTAACCCCAACTGGATTAAGGCTCATTGCCAAAATAGCAATAACCTATGTATTATGGCTCGTGCTAACTGCATGGGGCACCATTTGTTGGGATCCCTCCTTAATTGGAGAGGTTCTAGAAAATTATAGAGTTTTCTAGAAAAGTGTAAAATTTTCTAAAACGTCTTGGAGAACTCTAGAGTAATGTAGAACTCTCTAAGGTGGAAACCTGTAGAATATTCTGGAGATGTGTGGAACCTTCTGAAACCTTATGGAAGAGTATGGAGGGGAGTAGAAGAGTGTAGAGACTCCTAGAATGTGTGGAGCATTCTAGAGAATTAATCTTCACCCTAGAATACAAGTAATCTCCACCATTCATTGTGGAGGTGGAGTAGTATAAATAAGGGTAGGAGCCTTCATACCTAACCATCCAAGACAAAGAGTGAATCCACTTCTTAGAGTGAGAAAGAGCCTCTTTGAGAGAGAAGATAAATAGCTTGGGAAGTCTCTA
Source organism: Glycine max (assembly GCF_000004515.6). Taxonomy (NCBI): domain Eukaryota; kingdom Viridiplantae; phylum Streptophyta; class Magnoliopsida; order Fabales; family Fabaceae; genus Glycine; species Glycine max. The sequence goes on along the minus strand of NC_016088.4, from coordinate 38,259,453 downwards.
TCCTCAAGCTTGAGTGAGCCACCATAGAGTGAGTCAATTTTGTAAATACATCCTTGTAACCCTACTATCATTTTGTATAGTGGAAGAATCTTCATATTGGAGAATTATAATCGTGTGCTCCCATTACTACATTTAATTACTAAATGTCTATCTTAACTTCACGAAGCGGGAAAGTCCAAGTTTTCCCAACACCATTATCTCTTTGTTCTTGGTAGTTTTAGGAGTGGTCAAAGCATTTGACCCCAAGGTGGGCTTTAATTGACCATTAGTGATAACACAAACTCTTTTTTTTTTCATTATTGTGTGTGACTTTAGTGTCTTTGTCCAAAGAAAAGTAACTTTGTGCCTTGGCCTTACTTGTAGTTATTGTTGCATTATATCCCAAGAAAATAAAGGACACTTCTTGATTAAGAGGAGAGAACTTATTTCAATTATTATTGACAAATTGCATTTGTTCCCTCCCCCCTGATTGCATTGAATCCAAACGAATCCTAGCCAATCCCTATGTAGAATAGACGGATCATTTCGTTGCTGAGATTGCAACCTTTCAGACGGAATGGCTGCTAGAGTAGGCTAGGTCATGGGAGGCATTCATGCATCAAGTTTTCCGAGGATCCCCGTCGCAGATGATCCCCAGAGTTTGGACAGGTTCTTGTCACATTCCCATATTTCCACACTGTGCACATATGATATTTAGACCTTTATATCCTATATTGTACCAAACCCCATTTAAGCAATGCTTACCAACAATCGGCTAGGACAAATCAAGTTCCACACGGAGCCTAGCAAAATGACCCCTCGTCATATCTATTGTTCTATGATCAACCTTTATTGGATTGCATATTGTAGAAGGAATGGATAAGAGGACACTTTCATCATAAAATATCATTCCATATTAGGAAAACAGACCCAAGGAAATCTTTTCTCCACTGTTGCATCTGTTGTAGAGAATTATGGTGTCCATGGTCTAACTATGAGGTAATCTAGTTGGTCAAGATATTTGACACTCTTATAAGATGTTTCCTCTCATAAGATGTCATATATATAACACGACTCCTATGAGAGCACTTCCTTATGTGGGAACATGAGAATAATTAATAGCAATCATTAGATCATGATTAAAAATAATAGACAATAGAAATTAAAATATTTAAAATTCAAATTAAAATCTAATATAATCACTAAATCTCTAAAAGATTCACTAAACAAATCATGTCCTAAAGTATATCAATTATCATTAACTCACCACCATCACCATGATCATTACCACCTCCGCTACCATGACCATCATTGTCGTCATCGGTAGTGGTGATGGCGGCAACAATGGTGACGATGATCATGGTGACAAAGGTTGTGGTGGTGGTTGATGACGATGGTGGCTACAGTGATGATCATGGTGGTGGAAGCAATAGTAGTGGTCATGGTGGTGGTAGTGACGACAACGACAAAGGTCATGACAGTTGACGACGATGATGATGGTTGCAGCGGTGGTCATGATGGTGATGGTGATGAGTTAATTAAGATATTTTTGGAAATGATAATTGAAATGTTTATATATTTGTTTGTTGTTTGGTTAATCTTAAGGAAATTTGATGGTATATTATATTTTTTTATTTATAATTATTTAATCTCAACCCTCTATTATTTATAATCTTCACTCCTGTGAGAACATTTTCTTAATGTTGTTATTAGTTGTTCTCATAGGAGTCAAGATTAAAAATAATAAATGGTTGAGATTAAAAAATTATAAATTAAAATTAAAATCTAATATAATAATCAAATCTCTAAAAGATTCAACAAACAAAAATTAAAATCACAATTATCAATTCCTAAAATATATCAATCAACCCATCATCATCATCACATGATTGGCGCTACCATCATCATCATCACTGCTGCAACCACTATCATGATTGCCACGACCACCATCGTCAATTGCCACCACCTCCACCACAACCACCAACTGTCATGATTGTTGTCATCGTTGCTTCCGCCACCACCATGATTATCATTGCCACCATTGTGACTACCGTGGTAGTGGTGTCATGGCGAGAGAGGTAGTGATAGTCATAGTGATAGTGATGATGATGGATTAATAATAATTGAGATATTTTAGGATGTGACAATTGATATCTTTTATATATTTAATTTGTTTTGTTTGGAGATTATGGTTATATTAGATTCTAATTTGAATTTTCAAATATTTTAATTTCAACTATCTATTGTTTTTAATCTTGATCTAATGTATACCGATGTAACTTTGATTAATTATTATATTATTTAATAACTTTTAATTGAATAATAGTTTGTTTTCTTAAAATCCATTGTTATTGATATGAAGTATTTATCCTAAAAAATAAGAGTCTTAGAAATATTTTATTTTGAAAAGTTTAAAGAGTGTCACTCCTCCATTTTGAACACCCCCCAACCAATGTTGAACAATCCTCACAGTATGCTCCCCACACAAATTAGCACAATTAAAAATGTTTACCGTCCAGGTAATGTGCAACTTACATGACTTTTAGTGAATTTTATTTCCTAAAACACTTTTTCTTCAACCTTAGAAACACTACCGGTCTGCTGAAAAAAGAAATAAAAAACAGGCTCATGGGAAATGTTATTGTTCAAATAAAAATTGTCAACCATTTTTTTTCACCATTCCCACACATCATCGTCAATGTCATCTTCCGATTTGCCAAAACCCAAACATAATGTAGTTCAAAATCAAAGCCAGATATGTATATGTACATTTACTCACACTTATCACCAAGACAAATTTAATAAGTATACAACAATTTACAAATGCAAAACATATTGCTACATTTAATCTCAAATTTCAATTTACAAGTTCAAAAAAAGGAAAATTGAATAAATATTTTAAGAATAAAAGAAAATAAAATATAGAAAGTTAAAATTAGCGATTTTAAAAATTTTCAAAAACGTTAAAAGCTACTTAAAAAAACTTATTTATCAAACAATCAAACAAGTTTTTTAGCTGGTAAAAAAGCTAGAAACTAGCTAAAATGGCTTGTCGAATTTGACCTTGCCTTAGGCTATGTCCGGTAAAACTAGTTGAAAAACTATTTGGTAACTGAAATTTAAAAGCTATCTTATTAAATCATAAGTATTTGCTAAAATTATCAGTTGAAATTGTAACTCCCTGAAATTTTGATAACTGAAAATTGATGTTTGATGCATTTCTTGTGTTATTTGATTAATTTGGATGAGTTGAGGTGTTGTGTGAATTATATATATGTGATTTCTTGGTGTGGATATCAGGTTATGTGGAATTCAATTGACCTATGTTAGAATTGTGAGATTTCAAGTTTTACCCAAATCTGTTTCGGTAAAACCGTGATCCCAAACTCATTAATCGTTGAATTGCCTTCAAACACAAATAGTAGGTTCTTGACTCATGTTTGTATGTTTTGACCATTGGGATTTTTCAGATAACATCTTCGGATAGAGCGCTAATCGCAATTGCCAACCCGAGAGAGAAATTCGCTTAGCGAGACAAGTGCGCTAAGCATAATCCCAACCCGAGGAAGTAATTCGCCGATAACAGAACACTTAGGATCATCTTGAAAACATGTATAAACAAAAAGGAACTTGACCCTAACTACAACCTACCGATAGAACCAAATTTATCAAAAAGAGGGTGACCCTAACCTCGACCTGCCGGTAGAACCAATACTATCACTTCTTAACCCAAGAACAAAGGAAAAACTCTCACAATAGAAGAACTCTCAAATTTTACTAATCTTCCCATTCTTCAACAAAGTGTTTAAGGAGTCTATTTATACTCCTACTAGTAACCCTAATTTAGGCCCAAGGTCCAATAACTAATTTAATAATTAAAAGACTTTAAAATAACAATAAAAGGTCGTGACAACCTACTACAAGTTCAAAAATAGACCCAAAGTATAATTAAAAATGCAAATAAATCATATTCTAAATTTTGGCTAAAATTTATGAGTATGTTGGGCTTAATTATTATCTAATCAACCAAATATTAACAGTCCACCAAAATTGATCAACTCAACCCATGAATGATTCTTGTCTTGTAAATTAGGCTTCCCAAAGTGATTCTTCAAGTTGACCTCAAAGCATCTTCATCAATTTGTAGGAGAGTAACCCAATTAGGTGCCGCCCTTAATTCCACATTGGTCTTCTTTCTCTTTGATTTTTAAAATCAGGCCTTGCAATGCTTGCTTCATCCTCTCAGTCTTGGACCTTGTCATAGGAACTCCAATCCCCTGTAAAGGATCATTAGATGAGCTGGTTGCACCTCCATCATTCACTCAGAGCGAAAGGTGGTGCTTAGCGCCAAAATTAGAGTTTTACTTAGTGAGACGAGCTCACTAAGCAAGATCTATAGATTATAAATATATTTTCCAATGTGAAAAATATGGTTAGTAACAAGCCACTATTGCTTGCCGTCGGACCACCGTGCAAAGAAGAACACTTTAATCGGAGTAGAATCTTCAAAATCCACCTCAAGGATTCGGTAGAGAAATAGAGCTCTCAGCCCTTCTTTCATAGTTTCTTCAAGGTAACCTTGATTTTATGTCTTCTCCTAGTTAGTTTGGGCTTATCTTAGTATCTCTTATGATTTGGGTACCTTAATAAGATGTTCTCATACTACCTTTGAGAAACCCTTCAAAATGAGTCGTTATAAAAGTTACCCTTTTGTAAAATTGATGTTGTTTTTGTGACTTTCGTTGAACCCCGGTCACATTGGCGTGATCGAAATTTCAAAATGAGTTCTCTTTTATGTAGACTCCAAAACACCCCTTAGCCCTTTTTTTTTTTTAAATTTGGATGGGTATTTGACCCCAAATGTTGATATTATCATTGTCCTTGAAGTCTATACTAAATTATCTTCGATTTGGTATATAAAACTATGTGTCTAGACCGACGGATGTGAACGCGAGAGACCTCTGAGCGACGTAGAGATGAGCTGATGGAGAGATATCGATACGTGAGGGGAGTTTATTTTTGGTTTACAACTTTGATATTGTAGCTGGGGTCAGGGATCCCAGCTATGGGAATGTATGTATGTTCCTGTGCATGTTGGTTTTCAAGAAAATTATGTTTTTGACTAATGGGATGTAATATATTTATTATTGATGAATTGAAATTGTGAATGATATTGTTGTTTTATGAGATTTGTGTTGTCGAAAGACCTGGAGAATGTGAATCCCAGGTATGAATTAAATGCATATATATCTGTAATGTGATTACATATGATATTAATGTTGATGATAATGTTAATATGAGATGATGTTGATGTTGATGAGGATATTGAGATGAGATAATGTTGATGTTGATAAGGATATTGAGATGAGATGATGTTGATGTTGATGCTGATAATGACATTGAAATGAGATGATGTTGATGTTGATGATGTCATTGTGATGTGTATTGTGTATGTACATGGGAAGTGCAATGACCATGTTGGATATCCCTGGAGGGGGAAATAAAGTGGTTAAAGAGATTTGAGCAACCCTAGAGAAAGAAGGGGATGACTTATAATCTTTAACTATCTACGGTCAGTGCATTGATGATACTCATGTTTCATACTTCATATTGCATGAATATAGTATAAATTTTATCAATAAGTACTTGTAGTTTTTCATGAGAAAAAATATTTGTACTTGGGGGCATGTCACTTGATTTGGGACTTCTCAGCCTGATCACCATGGGGGGAGGGGGAGTTATCTATGCACGACATGGTGACCTCGACACTTGTTACCTAGCTTTCATAAGTGAAAGTGTCGTGTGGACATGCTTAGGCTATTTCCTGACGAATGGTATCACATTGCATTTTGAGAGTTGAGTTAGGTGCATGCATCATTCTAAGCATGATTGATTTGAATCGTCTTTGTTAAGTGTATGTTGAACTAACGAATTATTGAAAATGATTATGGTTTTTGTTAGTGTTTCTTGCTAATCAATGTCATCTAATACTTGTGTATTCTTTTTATAATAAACTCACCCTTGCAATTTTGTACCGTGTGGTTGGTACCTGTGATGATCATGACCCTTTCTTTGTAGGAGCAAATGAACAACAATAGATGATGTGGAGGGAGATTCTTTTGCTGGAGCCGACAGACCAACATAATAACGTTGAGATTATTTTGGGATAGAGTTATGTTTTGTTATCAACTTCTCTGTAGTTGGTTCCTTAATTCTTTTGATTTGGACATGTAAATATCATACTTGTATAAACTAAATTACTCTTTGTCATGTAAATGATGTATAATGGTTAATGTGTGTGTGTGTGTGTGTGTGTTCAGTTAATTATTTGTGCGTTGTTTGGTGAAAATATTGCAAAAAATTTATCCTTGTTTTCGAAATCAAATTAATTGAGTTTTCACTTAAAAATTGAAATGTTACGTCTTACAGTTAGTGATATCATAGCGACGAGACAAGTCGTTATAGAAATAACTGAACATATTTATGTAATCTTTTTATGCAAAAATTAATTTGATTTTCTTGATAAAAAAATATTTTGTAGAATTCTTTATTTTAGTATTAAATTAATTTTAAGCAGTTATAGATTTTTATTTATATAATATCCACACAAAAAATCGCATAAACTTATTATATATCACTATCAATATCATATATAATAAAAGAAAAGATAAAAACTAGAAACTTCTATCACATGTAAAAAAAAGGGGTAAAAATAATTAAACTTTATCATAAATAGAAATGCTTAAAAAAGTAAATCTAATAAATGTAAGGACAAAAAGAAAATAAATATAAAAAGTTAGAAGTTAGTGTTTTAAAAAACGCTATGTTTGACAAAACTATTTGAAAGCCGAAAAGTTAATTAGTAGCTGAAAGCAGAAAAATTATGTTATTGAATCACAAGTATTTGGTAAAATTATCTGCTAAAATAATTGAAAATGTAAAATTACATAAATGAAAATATATGTAATATTTTTATTAAAAAATTATGATTTTTTGGATAAAAATATATTTTGTAGTGTTTTTTTATCTGTAAGAATTGAAGACATGTCAAGTGGTTTACAATAACTCATACGTCATGTTCAACCAATTGAGTCAGACCCCTTTGCCTTTCTAATTTTAGTATTAAATTAATTTTAAACACTTCTAGCTTTTTATTTATAAAATTTTTTTAAAAAAAAGCTAAAAGTTGACACTTTAAAAAATATTATTTCAAGTAATGTTTTAAAAAACGTTAGAAGTTACTAAAAAACTTATTTACCAAAAAGTCAAATAAGTTTTTTAGCTAATGAAAAAAGTTAAAAACTAACTAATATGTCTTGCCAAACAAACATAAGAAACATATAAAAAACGTTAGAAATTACTAAAAAAACTCGTTTACCAAACAATCAAACAAGTTTTTTAACTATTAAAAAAAATTAAAAGTGAACTGAAATACCTTATCCATTAAGCATTGGAGTACCTTGTTGATGTTCTTCTCATTTTCCAAGGTGTATCAATATAAACGACAAGTTTATTTAAACTTAAAAAAATAGCTTTAAAATAAGCATTTTTATATAATCATTTTTTTAATTTTTAAAATAAACATAAAACTAATTTATTTTGACCGTAACAATTTAGATAAACACACTAAAAAACAAAAAAATTACTTATTTTATTAAAATAAACCCTTATTTCAACAAATAAGTTTAAACAAATCTTTCTCATTTACTACTTTTAATTACTCATAAGACAAAATTAACTATATTTTCACATATAATTATGTGACAATCATTAACCTCATCACTATTAATCAATTGGTAAACAAAAAATAACCATCATTCGACATTTCAATGACCTAATAACACTATTAACTACACGAATAATTACATACAATTACCATGTATTTGGATGGGGGATTTAGAAATTTCTAGAAAATTCAAATGCACAACATTTTAATTGTCTTGATTTAAATTCCTTTCATTTTGTAAATATTTTGTTTGGATGAGGCAATTCAATTGCTTGTCTTTTAATTTCCTTGTTTCGATAAAATAATTCAATTTCAATGAAATTCAAATTTTTATTTTTAAATATTTATTTAAAAATTAAAATTTCAATATTGAATGAAAATAAATATGAGTCATTTTTTAAATAGTTAAATATTAAAAATAAATTTAATGCTATACAATATTTAATAATCAATTTTTTTAATATTTAATAATTAAATAATCAAAATAATTTTAATGCTAAACAATTTTGAATCTTACATAATATTCTTGTAGTAACACAAAAAAAAACTTGGATTAAACAATACTCTGTAAAATATTAAAGATGAATGATATATAACCCAAATTTTTAATTTAAATTAAATTATACCATTTCGACTAAAATCCCCATATATGTAAACAAAACTTATAACACTTTGCATGTGAGTTCACGCACCACAACACTATTTCACTTGAGAAACAGAACCAATGTGTTAACCACGGCTAATCGATAAGTTTGGAGACTATGGATAGCTTGGATAGACAGAGAAATCCCCAAAATGCAACAACAACAAAAAATAAAATGATAAAAGTTAAAAAATTTGTGATGAAGGTTCAGAAGACCTTGGAAGAGAGCCTGGTTTTTAATCTGCCATCAGAATTCCAACTAGCCTAAACAAAATTTCCAGATGTTACTGAAAAAACTATTCTTTATATTTTAACTTACTATTTCCTGTGATTATTGTTTTAAAATTGTGGTATAGGTCAATATTCTAGGTTCAATTTCACCTTCAAGGTCATGCATCTATAAGAGAAGAGCATTGCATATTAAGATTACAAACAATATCCATGCAAATTAACCCTTAAAAAGTTACTGCTCATCAATGACAACATTTTATCAAGGTAATTTGTGAATAAAGCAGAAGCAAGAATAAATAGGATTGAAGAACACCCCCCCCCCCCCCCCCCCCCCCCCCCAAAAGAAAAAAACATAGATAATGATGATGGAATAAATGTCTCAGTATCTTATTGCAAGCAATGTCTGCACATAGTGTTCATCTGGAATACAATTGTGCTGCTTCTGAAGTTTCTGCACTTGCACCAAAACCATAGCAAGCAATTATCAGTATTGAAAAAGAAAAGAAAAGAAAGCTATATTATGAAATGAGTACTGAGTAGCATCACAATATTATCACTGTAAACAACATTAGGGTCTCAGCATACTTCATAAAATTATATTGTTGAAGATAACAAAAAAGAAAAAAGACACATTCAACAGTTGTTCTATGGGATTGAACAGTAACTACCAGAACATACTTTGCAAATCAGATTTAAATAAAAGGCAGAATAATAGAGGGGAGCAAAGGGAGAAATTTTAAATAGCAATTTCCAACAACAATTAAATAATCACTCGTCAAATCTCACATCTAGATCTTTAACGACTATTACTTGAAAAAAATCAGATGCCATTGGGTAAACAGAACCTACAAACTCCTAATCCTAAAAATCAAATTTCCTGATGTGTTTTGAAATACAATTAATCAGAAGAATTTCACTAACTAGTGAATTACAGACATTTCCTCACTCCATATCAAGGTTTTGAAGACCATACCAGTCATTGAACCAATAAAGGGAAGTCTCCCCAGTTTACTGCTTTCAAAGCCAGTTTTAAGTATTGTGGTTCTTAGTTAATCTGGAAGCATGACTGTCTGGCCATTGATCCACTTTTCCAGTTCAGACCAGCTTGTCCAGTTTTCAGAATCAGAACTATTCTACTTTTATAGCACTTAATGATTGAGATAGAAAATTGATAAGACTCGGACTAAATGTTTATTATTACTCAGTCAGAAAACATGCCCCAAGAACACTGTTTTCCCAAATATATATGATTTTGAGCTCTCAATTCAAAGTCTTTTTCGAATGTTACATCAGTATTAAACCCACTATTGCTTGAGCATGTTTACCAAGATTCCATTAGACGGTTACAATTATTTGGAACTATAAGCACAATTAACACAACTTCCAAGTACCTAGCCTGCCTTGAATTAATAATTTTCACTCAAAAGCAAAGAACGTGTGTCACTATTATGTATAACAGATTAGGATAACAGTAACAACATAAAAATAGAAAACTAAAATTAGAAAACTTACCAGATTCAGCTTTCCCTTGCCTGTATCAATTGGTGGACGTCTCTGTCAAGTTAGAAGAATATTAGATAGCTTTTTATTTATTATTAACACATTACAGACTTACAGGTATTTAGTACAGTATTGTATTCTAATTCAATTTTGAATTGTATGACAGCTTTCATATAAATATAATACCAACCAACTTTAGTAAATAAAACCAATACAGGAGTAGAGTAGAGTATCAGAGTCTGAAATTGTAGTTAAACTAACTTGTGATCGATTACATATTTTACAATATTTCTTAAAGACAAAAAAGATAACATCATCATCTACAACCACTTCTGCGTGCTTACGAACAACAGTGATCCAATTGAGAACCCAAAAAAACAAACCCAACTGCTTCCTCTGAACCGATATTAATTAACCTTATAAAACACTGCCCTCCCCAAAATTTATTAAGAACAGAACACAAACCAAAAACCCCAATCATAAAAAAAAACCAGCTCGATGACGTTCAATTGCATGAACCCCAAAAATTGAAAACTCCTTGATCAAAATAAAAAAAATGGCACAATAAACAATTAAGAAAAAAACAAAGAAAAGGATTGAAGAGAAAGAAGTGTGGAAAAGGAAGAGGTGATGGCATGGATCAATGAGGTGCAGACGAACCTAGAATCAAAGAGCAGAGAAAGAGGGAGGTGATATCTCGTGATGCCGCTGAGAGAGGGAGAGAGAGCTGGTGTGCAATGAGGAATTTTAATTCCTTTGTTTTTTGTGAAAATTTGAAATACTCTTAAGTTAGTATATTAAAATGCTTTTAAAAAATGACAATATTTTAAAATATATCATCCAAACAAATTACATGATAGGAAGGCATTTTAATATCCATGTTGAAATACTTTACCTATCTTAATTTTCCCATCCAAACACATTGTTAATGTTCATTCACTCTTAATCACCTATAAAACAAAAACCATTAGTTCAAGTGAACACCAGGTGTACAAAACCATTGGTGCGTTTCTATTTTTCCTTTCCTCTTAGCAATTACTAGGTGATCAATTTCTTCCGTTTGCGAAACAGACAATTTGTTTAGAAATATAAATACGAAAGTAATGGAACTGTAGGAAGCAACGTTCAACTGTATAAAGAATCGTTGAAAAAAAATGAAATTTCACTGTTACATGGGGTTTGGTGTTTGTACATATTCTTAACTTAGTCGTTCATCATGAAAATGAGGCTAGCAAATTAACACTGGTTTCTTTTCCACACCCATTTATCTAAACCTTAAACATTTTCACCACTGTCAAACAGTTCACACAATTGCCTCCCTTCACATCCTTCCAGAACAACAACATGGTAGATTTCCAGAGCTACTAATAGAACGAGTAGCAGTGACTGGGCTACCATCAAACGTGCTAAGTAACAAATCTGATTCAGGCACTGATGACACAGCCTAAACGCATGATAACACTTCCACATCCACAAAACATTAGAGAGAATGGAAGGCTTGTTACTACTAAAATTAATATTCACATACAGGGGAAATTCTACCCATGTAATGGAACTTGACTATAAGAAACGGCTACCCTTTGAACAACTTAGAATCACTAAAAGAAAATTGATAATATACATTGAGATTTGAGATTCTAAACCTAACTCTCTTGATCTGGACAACCATAGTAAATGGATTCAAGCCGGAATTTGAGCCGTACTAACTGCACCATACAGCTCAGCAGCACAGCAATACTTACCGCAAGGACTAACTAACTACATAATATAAGCAACTTTTGGATGATGGCCAAAATACATAGCCAAAACCAATACAATTTCATTCAAATCCCAGAGACAAGTATCGGGGTATACACGAAATCTTGTTTTCACTTGATGTCACCCACTACCACCAATGTAAAGATTGAAGGCATAAAAGTCCCTGATCTGATCTAAACCACCACCAAATCACCTTCGCCTTGCGACATTAGCATGCTGATTCGCTTTGCTATCAATTCTGATCCTGTCAGCATACATGGGAAGGCGAATTATCTCACTTATTTCATTCAACAAATCTTCCTCGGTGATGTTGTCTCTTATGCTTCGCATGACCTACAATGAACAGAGAAAATGGCTAAAGCCAAGCACAGATTAGAAGAGGGGAAATTAGAAAATAGGAGTTGGGATTACACCTTCCTGTAAGTATTAAACTCATTCGGAGTTGATTTGTCTGTTCTGATTCGCATAAACTTCCATTCCAGTTTGTCAAAATCCCAAGAACATTCAATTATCTTTCCAGAATAAAGTGAGGGATCTGAACCATCTGCAGAGTTCAAGTTTTCAGTAAGCAATTGCAACGTGTGAAACAAACAAAATATAGACTAGAAAATACAAACTCTAAAACAAGACAATAAAAAACTTATCAGAAAAGTGAACAAAGTCATTCACTGAATAATATTACTAAAGCACTATTCCATAAAAAAAAATATAACTTCTTATTGGGAAAAACCTTAGTCCCATATCGGCTAAAAATAAAGCCAAGATAACGTATATAAGTGAGGAGCAACCCTCACCCCATGAGAATAAAAATTGTATCTATCAAATAAAAAGTTTGTCTGACCTGTGAATTCAACCCTATTCCCTTCCAAGAGTTTCTTCTTTCCCCGTTCATAGAGAAAAAGTAGCTCACGATCACCATCAACCTGTCAACATAAGCCAACTACAAATTAGTTGGCTGCATCAAACAACAAACTATAACTGACCAAGAGACATCACAAGTGATATCCCAACACCATATGAAATAAGGTGATGATTGATGATACTACCTCGAAAAGAAAATCAACTGAATTCAGATAAGCATATTTCCACTTCAATAGTCCTTCATGAGTACGAGGTATATAAGGATCATCCCAACCCTGGTAATCAATATTGTCAGTAACAACCTCCATTGGGTTCAATATCAAAAGAAAGCAGAAAAAAACACTATGTTCATTAACAAGGATTTGGAAGAAGGAATGAACCATGTGCCTGACCTATGAGGTATTGAAAGGGATCATTGATCACAACCCACCTGAAATATGAGACCATCTGCCTCATGTGAGAGTCTTTTAATGAATTCCTTTAAAAGCTTTGTGACAGTAGAGAGCAACCAAAAGTCTTTCCTCCTCACCTAAACAACATTGCAAGCATATTAATAATGAAGCCCCAAGGGTAAAATGAAGTGAAGTATTTTATGACCAATTAAGGTTAGAGATCCATGCCCTGAATGGTTCCAGATCATATCTATAGTAAGGATTTCTGCTCTGATATATATGGTGTCGTTCGTGATTCCTAGGTTCAATCACTTCTTTCTCAAGCATCTTCCACCGTTCATAGAAGGGACGCTGCACCAAGTTTGAGCTATAAATCAATAATCATTCACGGTTACAAAAACTTCATATCAAAGACTCAAAGGATGACAAGAAATAAAACCGAGAAAATATAAAAATAAAAAATGAAAAACTATTCAAGCATTTCAAATTATAATTCATCAAACCAAGATTTTCCACAAAAGCCTCCCTCAAAATTTCACCAAAGCATTTCTTAGATAAAGTTATTTGACAAATGAAAATGTGAATTCAATACTACAACCAATACATATTGACTATTCAAACTTTATTGACCTTATTCAGAGGTTTCAAATATTTCATAAACGAAATTGTGAATTCAATACTACAACCAATACATATTGACCATTTCAACCTTGATTGACCTTATTCAGAGGTTTCAAATGAGTCACTCAATTGATGAACCTAAAAGGAACTAGACGTCCTAGCAAATAAAACAATAACAACAATAGCCTTATCTCATCCCACAAGGCAAAGTCAACTACATGGATCACATGCCATTAAGCTTGATTAAAAACCAAATTCTCAGGGATATTACTCACCATGACATCCCTTTTAATAACTTCCTCTAATGTCCTTCTTGGTCTCCCTCTAACCATTTTCACAGGAATAAAAAACATGTGGTCTACTCTCCTCATCGATGACTCTAGCGGCCTTCTTTGTCCATGCCCAAACCACTTTAATTGATTTTTTGTCACCCTTTCCTCCATAGGTTTCACACACCAATACCTCCTTGTGTATAATCATCTTGTATGTTGTCCCTTTTTATGTGACTATACATCCATCCTAGCATGCTCATTTCTGCTACACCCACTTTTTGTTCTTGTTATCACTTAAGAGCCCAACATTCACTATTATAAAGTATAGTTGGTCGTATATGATTAAACTTTCCTTTGAGCTTCATAGTCACAAACAACCCCCAATACCTTTCTCCATTTTAAACACTCAGCTTGTATCCTCTATGAGACATCTTCATTAATTTCACCATCAATTTGTAATATTGATTCCATATACTTAAAAACTGGTGGTATGACTTCCACCCAACAGTCACAAATAATGTTTTTTTACAAAGAACTCAGTCAAAATGATATGAGCATTTTTTTTATTAGAATAGACCTTGACTCTACTATTATAGCAAAATTTCTGTAGTTTCTTGTCAAAATATGAACCTAAATTAAAAAGAGAAAGAAAAAATAAACAATATACTCACATTACAGACAAAAGGAGGTGTAGTTTATCTCGCTACAATAAGTACAAAGTCAGACAATCTAGTGGGACATTAGTTTAAATTCATCTGCCAGTTTTTCAAAAGACTGAGAAATTATATAGACAGGCACAAGATCTTGACATTAAGAAAAGAATTGGGCTGCAATACAATTTTTAGTATTTTTCAACAGTGTAATACAAGTTACAGATAATCGCAACCACAAACAAGTGATTTCTCTATCCCCAATGTTGGTTCATGTATTAGTTTAAAACAGAAAAGAGATCATCCAGTATTAATTTGTGCAATTAGCCAATTACATATAAACCAAACCTCTATTACTGATACTTGGTTGATTGCCATCAGATCATATATAAGGTATCTTCTCTCCTGCTTCTGTGAATCTGGCAATGTATCAATAACCATCTCACCATCAAGTAATGTGAAGTGGTGGGTCTTCTCGCCCAAACCCTTAGAACCCAAAGATAACAATATTAGTTTGTGCATCATTAATGTAAAAAGAGATCTTGAGAGAATTTGTATATCTCTCTAGGTTGATCACTGATTTCTTATTTATAGTATAACTACAATTAATCAAGGAGCTCATTAAGAGCCAATAGATAGCTATCTTACAGCCTAATCCCAGGCTAACTTAAATCATTCATCATAACTATTGTTGGTGAAGGTATTTGCCTATGTGCTACATATAGCACTCCCACTTTATGACCAGTCTAGATCATAAGCATGAAGCTTGATACAAATGACGAATTTCTAAAGTCATAGGAAAATGCTCGGCCCAAATGAAGGAGAACACCAATGGTAAACAAATAATGCTTGGGCAGCAAAGTTCACAAAATCAGGTAGGGTGTGGAGTTTTCAGATGGTGGTGGCATTGTTGGTTATGACCAGTAATACCTTTCCATTTCTGGTGACAGTTACTGGTCATCCAAGGTAGCTCATAACTCTTGAAAACCAATAACAAAAGGAGGAGGGAGGCAGGGCAATGGGGAATAGAGTGAGAAATGCACAATCCAAATGAAGAAAGTGATTGCACACTGATCTCTTTTTTATACTTTATAGTATATAGTATATAATTATTACAACCAATTAAGGAGCCAATTAGGAACTAATCATTAACTAAGTTACAGCCTTATTAGATAACTTTTAGTGACTGCCACAATTTATAGCTGACAATGGTATTAAGAGCATCTCCAGCAGTAGTTCTTACCAGGTTCTTAAGCACAAGTTCAAGTTCTTATCCAGGTCCACCGTTGGAAGAGACTGAGAAGCCATGTTGTAAGACTGGCTCTTATATAAGAATCGGTTTTAAATATTAAAACGTTTTTTTAGAACAAAGCATGTAGGTTTTTTTAGCAGAAATTCTATTTTGAGTTCTTAGGTGGTTTCATTATTGGAGTAAAAAGTATTTGAAGCTGTTAAATCTGATGTCATAATACGACCCACCAAAATGAGTTAAGAACCAAAGAAAGGGTCCAGCTTTGGAGATGCTCTAACACGTAAAATCTATGAATTAAATTAAATCAGCTCTAACTAACATTATCAGAAATTTCAAATATAAAGTAGCACACGCACATCATTTGTACTTCTGCAAGGAAACCTCATTTGGACCCTTCGAAAATTAAAACTTCTATCAATCAAGTAACATCCATCCATTGTTATTAGCATCATATATCTTGTACCATCTGCTTTCCATGTTGCATAATAATAGCGTTGTCGTAACAATTGCAAATTATCCCTGCATGGCAACATAACCAGATTTTATCAAATTATGGAAAAATATCAGATTATTAAGGAACAGTGTTGTGAAATCAATACAACTAGTAATTTGCAAATCTTCAATAGTGCCTAAATAAATTACAATTTAAGCAACATATTTAGTTGTTGATACAATAACAAAAACAAAGAGATTTAGTTTTCGGGCACATATTAAGGAATAAAAAATAATCAAATATAATGTAAAACCAATTAAGGTCTTGAAACTCAAATTATTAAATTAACAGGGTGATAGAGAGTAAGTAATTGATAGAGTGATAAACATTATTTTTATGGCATTTACACGGTGTATTTTATGGTCATGGATTCAAATCTAGAAACAGCCTCTTTGCATACACAAGGAAAAGGTTGTGTACAATGACCCTCCCACATAGGCCTATACATTCACAACAACAAGGAGCCTTTTGGAACTAGGATACGTTAGTTTTTATAGGGTGTATGCAATGCTTTTTTAAATTATTAGAAGCATTTATAGGGCGTACTTAATGCCCTTAACCAATTCTCTTAGAGCACTTGTTAGCAAAACCCTATTTTTATTTCTTACTCACGTTGACAAAAACACTTGTCTTTTAGTAATGGCAAAAAAAGTAAAAAACTAAAAGCTTCTCACCAATTACAGTTATAAAAAAATAAGCAACAAAAATTGGGCGATAAATTGACGTCTGTCAACTATCTAAACCTCCTATGCCAAATCTGATATATTTGAAAAGAGATTACAAATGATGAAATGCCCCTTACTGCCACCCTCTTCCCACAAATGATGATACAAAAAAGTTATATAAAGATGATGGCTTCAATTTTCTGGTAGAATATGGAGGCATTTAAGAAACCATTCCCTTACCTATTTTATATGCAACTGATAGATAGGGTATAAACTAGTTAGTTATATTAAATCTTTAAACAAGATAAATGCCAGGATATAATTAAAGGTCCCATGAAAATTAACCACCAGACAAAACTATGAAAAGAAATATTTTTTTATATTATCCCAATGTCATGCATTAATCATTTTTCTAGACAAAGTAAAAAGAATGCACATTAGGAATATAATGCAAAGCACTACAAGCATATAATGGGTCAAAGGCAACAAATACAAGTACAGTAGCAAAAGAAAAAGCAGCCTACAAGTTTAACGTATAATTAAATTAACATATCAAATCACAATAAGTTTCAGATAAACAGAACCTGTTGAGAGAAACTGGGTGTGAACCTGGAAATTGTGTGTGTCCCCTGGCCTGCATACCAATAATTAGTGAAATAGCTATGCCAAGCATGGGGGATACATGAAGTAGAAAATCATTAAAAATGAAAGGAGAAAATAAAGTCAGCTTAATTATAAAATTGATCCCTTAATTATAATTAAAAGTTCAACTGAGTCTCTCGATTATTAAAAAGTTCAATCAACTCCTTTAATTGTTTAAAATACTACAATTGAGTCCCTCAATAATTTAAAAATTCAATTAGGTCCTTTAATTATTTAAAACACTACAATCAGGTCCTTTTTGTGTAATGAAATATAGAAATTTTCAAAGGGATTTCTTAGACTCAATTGTAGTGTTTCAAACAATTAAAGGATCTGATTGAATTTTTTAATAATTGAGGGGACCAATTGAACTTTTTTAAAACAATTAAAGAACCTAACTGAGCATTTTAATAATTGAGGAATCCAATTGAATTTTTTTAAATAACTAAAGGAGCTGATTGAACTTTTTAATAATTGAGGGACCCGATAGAACTTTTAATTATAATCAAGGGACCAAATATATAATTAAGCCAATGAAGTCACATAAACAGCTTTTGAAAGAATACTACCAATAAAGCCAGTGTGACAAACAAAAAGACATAGGATCACATGATAACAAAACAACTAGCACTGGAATACTTACCATCAATTCCTTTTATTATAATGTAATTGAACAAAAAATGGAAAGACACAATGAAATCATAAAACTGAAACGTTTTAATTTTAAAACAGTCCTCAAATATAAGCAATATACTCGTGCATGAAAGACAGCCATTTAAAAAGGCTTACCCCAACACCCAATTTAAGCGTTTGATAACAGAACTGACGCAATGCATCCTGCTGATCAGTAGGTATCTCATCTCCTAAAACATCATCATTTGTCATTCGTGTGTCTGTCTCATGGTTCTCCTGAGAGAACAAGAAATATGTCAAGTTTAAAACAAGTTAAATGACCAGGTCCAATATTTCTACATGAATATTGTTGACATGGAAAGAAATGAGACATAAAATGAAACCGTCTGTTTGAAAAACATAGCAGATATATACACATACACACACTAATTACATAATAACATACAACATAAATCAGCCCATACTTATTCTATTTACATTCGTTCTAACAAATACAATAGGAACTATATATTTTATATTTTATTACAGACAAATAGAGATAAAACTCAATTACAGAGATCAGAATCACTCACAAAAAAAGGGGGGAAAAAAGATAGCATACTGCGGAACTTTGAGGATCTGAACCTCCTAACCCAAAGACCTAATCTTAATCAATAACTGGATGTGCTCTCCCCAACCTTTCCATCCCCCTTGCTTCTAACCTTTGCTGCCTACTCTCCGTGCCATGTAGGGAAGGATCTTATGACCCAAATCCCTCTTCCACCCCCATATTCATATTTCCAACAAGATATAGCAATAGCAAAGGAATGAGCAGAATATTGTATATTACCATCAGACGAAAAATAATGTATCAAACTACCTAACAAGTGGGTTGTTAAGGAATGTAATTAGACAATCTGGACAGACCCAAATTTAGGACAGACTTCACAATCAAACTCTCATTGTCAGACATAAAATGGATTACTGCATTAGTTTTCTTCAATTAACATATCCAACTGCTACAGTTATGGTGCACTTGGTAGGAAAAAAAGGGACTTGAAGAATTGAATGCATGGAAACAGGCAAATGAACTTTTTTGTAAATTACAAGAAATTTTAAGACAATTTTTTATTCATAGAAAATAATTATTAGAGAAAGAGAAAAGTACAACTACAAGGATGAGAAGACATCCTCAAAAGAAAAAAGAGGAAAAATAAGTAAAGAATGTAACAAGGCTGTACAATATATCAGAAATTATAGCCCCCTTGAAACAATCATGACAAAAGTCAGAGAGAAGCCTCAAGCAGAACCCTCAGCCAAAAGAAATCTAGCGCAAGGGGGTTCTTAAAACACACAGCTATTCAACTCCAACCATATAAACCAAACAACAAACAGCATGCAGACACCAAATTTTTAGTCTCCTTGTTTCTACCTAAACCTTCAAAACAAACCAGCACATCAAACAGCATATTGGTTACTCGGAAACAGTGTCAAAGTAAAGGAGCACGTCCAAGATTCATCCAGCAAGAGAAAATAGAAAAACCCAAAATATCAAAATTCCTCATGTAAATGATCCATACGTGCAAATCAGGGCCTGGTACTCCATCATCATCATCATCTGGAACAGCTTCACCATTGAGATCAAATTCAGAAGATCTCTTCCACTCCGGAGTAGGAGGACAAACTACCATTTCAGGTTTTTTCTCATGATAAAATGAGTACAATGCATCAATGTAATCAGGTTTGTAGATTCCTGGAGGGCGAGCTTCAGAAAATATTTTTATTGCCTACAAAACGGGCCAATCAAGTATATATATTGAACTTAAGTAACATCTTAAACAGACAGAGAGAGGCAGACAGTAACAAGGTAACTCCCTAACTGACCTGAGTAACAGACATTGACATAGCACGCATTAGATAGTGGATGATCATGTATCCTGTACGATTATGCCCATGTGTACAATGAACAAGTATATACTTTTTTGAGTGCTTTTGACGTGACAAAAATTGTGTAACCTGGAAATGTAATTGCATGGTTAAAAACTAATAATTACTTAGTATGATATTATGGATAACTTCCACTGTTGTAAAGCACATGTTCTATTTAAAAGAGATAAAGGGACTGGGTAGCTTTCTTTCATTGATGTTCGCTTCGCTCTCTGTTGTTTGTTTTCTTTTTTTCATTTAGGAGGACCTCTTATCCTCCTAACTCACTTATTCTGTTATTCATGATTTCTTTCGTGTCTTAATGAATGTCTTTTATAAAAAATAAAAATAAAAAGCTAAATTTGTTGCTCTAATGAGACAGGAGAAAGCATAACTTTTTTCATCACAAAGGACAATACATCCATGGATTTATATTTATTTAGGTGTTTCAAAAGTTTTCTGGCACCAAGCAGAGAAAAGAGAGGCATAATACAAATATCAAGTGTATATAATATGAATATAAATAAATAAACAATTGAAGAAATTTTTTTTACTATATATATAAAATTAACCAACAATTATCTAGTTAAAATATTAAACTATAATGATACGTAAAAACTAAAGAGAAGTCCATATGTTACACAATGAATCTACAAAAAAAAAATCTTACAAAACTTTATTTAAAGGAAAGATGATATTTGAATACAACATGTCAAATAGTTTAGAAAGTATCAAGTACCCCATTTCTGAGGTAATAAAGAAGTTCCTACAGCTACAAGTAAACAACGTATTCCTTTTCAATCCAAGGAACATAAATAATATAAGCTAAATTCTTCTAACTAAATAATTATTGAGTAGTACAAAAATATAATATAGAAAGAAGAGACCTCATAGACAAACTGGTTCACAGATAAATTATCAGGTACAGAATCTCGCCCCCTGCATTGAATCTAAACCACAACAATGATATTCAAACGTAAGGACAAGAAAAAGGTGTCACAGTTTTAAAGACAAAAATAGCACAACGTTGAATTTGTGAGTAAAATTTAGCTACTGCAAACCTTAACATGCTTGATGCACTCTTTTTTTAAATCTGACACAGGATAGTATCGAGTGGTATTTGTCAAATCAATCACCAGACCAAGCTGCAAACCAAGAGAACAAAATGTAAAAAGCAGTAAAGTTTATGCAAAAAAGTCTTTTTTGTATGAAACAGAACATTTAAATTCTCTAAATTGTTCTGCTAAGAACAAGCAGCAGAAATTCTAACGGGTAAACAACAAGAAATATGGATCCTTTTTATTATTTTTCCTTGTTTGCTAAAAATCTAGAAATTCCTTTCATTTAGATTACTCCTGTTCTTAAAATAAAAGTTGAAGAAAATTCAATGACAAAGAAGAACAAAAAACAGAAACAAAAATTTAAATGGAGTATTACATTTTCTGAATAAATTCTACTTACTTTTCTCCCTAAAACTCTCTGTTGATGTATCACTTGTTTAAATGAGTATCTTTTACCAGGAGGAATGCAGTCATTGAACGATTCACCAAGTGGAACCTTAGAAGGTATCATGCAACAAATTTCCTGGCCAGATGAAGGGCAATCCAACCACCCTACATGTACATGTACAACCATTGTAATTTGTGACACAAAATGTACTTCAATAATCTTATATATGACTGAAGCAAATAAAAAATAGGTATCCACCCGCATTTTATAAATAAAAAACATTCATTTGAACCATTTAATCCAAAGCCTGCTTGCCCTCCCACCCAGGGCAAAAAAAAAAATGCTCAAAGTGCATAAAACATAAATTAATATATAGCCAAATTTACTCCCCAAAAAACAAAAGGTTATATAGCCAAATACTATGTGTTATCGAGTGCAGATTATGGACATTTGAAAACCATAGTAAGTATTGAATGCGTTTTATATTTTCAAGGCATTAAATGAATTATTTTTTCATTTAATAGTTTCTTTATAAGGTAGTAGGAGGAGATAGCATTACTCATATAAATATTAAAAAAATTGCAGAAATAAAATTGTAATGTAGAAAAAATAGGCATAAAGCCTCAAATAACAAGATTTAGACCTCAAATAACAATAAAATGACATCAAAACACCAATTTCAAGAGTTCAAATAATTACAAAATCAGCGGCCATGGTGATTGGGTGGAACAGTCACAGAGATCAAAGTAAAAGATAAATAGCCAGAAAGGTTGACAGATGGTCATTGCAGTTGCTGGGTGTTGGATTCAGTCACTATATGTTCTGTCTCACAAAAATCAAACACTCGTTTTTTTCGGGTATGGACTCTTTTATAAAACATTTTGACAGAGATTTGGGTCGGGTCACAGCCCCAACCCCTTTTCTTTTTCTTGATTTTAAAGGCTTTAGGGCTGGGTTCAGGTCAGGCAACAAGATACAACCCATTTCTATTCTTTTTTGGGTTTCTAACAATTTTTTGGACAGGGTAAGGATAAGGTCACATAACCCAACCCCTTTGCCTCTTTCTTCTCAAGAGAGATTCCACCATGGCCATTGCAGATGCCATGAACTCCCCATGTCTCACGGCTGCCATAGCCTGCATTAAAGAACCCACCATGCCACCGAATGGCAAGCCACTTTTCGACAACACTTACCATCCACAATACAAAATAAATCCACAAAAATAATTTGTAACAAGGATACAATCATATTGAGAAATATCTGAATTTAGCATCACTGGTTACCAGAGGCAAGCCAGCAAGTGGATCATGGAAAGAAACTCTTACCAGGAGGAAGCCTGCTTTTATCATATGATCTTTGATTCTTGGTATGAAATAGCTGATCATATCCAGGTGATTGTGACACATGTACAGGTCTATCATCCGGTCGTTCTCTCTTCAACCGTCTCTTTCTTTCTTCACGCTCCTAAAAAATAAGCAGCAACTCAGGAATTGTGTTAATGAAAAGACAGGTAAAAATAAAATAAAAAATAACTTGAAACTTATTAACATACCACAAACAATTGTATGATTGGACTCTCAAAAAGAATTATTGTTCAGGAATCCAACCAGCTCTAACTATAAATTAACATACCACAAACAATTTCAGGGGTTATGGTTTTTTTCAGTTTTAAAAAGATCTATCAAACTCTATCTGCCTATTAAGCACCTTTTTTATTTTGCTTAATTTATACACCCAAAAGAATCAGCTAAAAGCTCTCTGTAGAGAATTTTGATTATACTCTTTTTTAAACACACCCAAAAATGGCCAATATGTGAAGGAATGCCAAGATAGAAGGAAAACAATTTTTAATATTCAAAGCCTAAATTTGCTTGACTCGGATGCTCTGTTTTTTTTTTGGAAGGCAAACATAGATATATATTATTAATAATATCAAATCAGTACCAGAAGTACTGATGAATTACACATAAAGACAAGACACTAAGAGTGTCGCCTCCCAAACAAAGCAAGCCCCCCAAAAATCCACTACAAAGGATAAAATATCCATCCCAATACAGATATACAATAACCCAGCCCAATTCAACTAAAATAAGCCACAAGATTAGAAGACCATTGGTTGAAAGAAATGCTGAAGTGTTTGTCTCTGGTTTTTAACCATGTCCAGTTGAGGAATAAAGCATCCTCCATCACTTTAGATGGTTGAAAGTGATTACCCTCGAAAACCAACTGATTTCTATGCTTCCATATAGAGTTAGTCAGAGCTACCCACCAACCATATCGACAAGATTGATTTTGCCCTACTGCGAAGCCCTCACAGAATTGAATAAAGTGTGCTCTGTATTATTTAACATTTGGCAAATAAATTTGAATTACCCTAAATTCATCTCATAAATCATAGTTTCTTTATTGCAACTAGCAAGACAGCGAAATGAAGTATTTAAAGCAATTACCACCATCACTCATTAAAATAACAAGCCAGAAACAGGCTCAACTACTAACAAACTTATGCTATCAAGTCGCAAGTAACAAAAATACAAAATGTATTCCTGCTCCTGCATATGTGCAACCACATGGATTCATAGTGTTTGGATATCATACAAGAATTAATTTTATCTCACAAAATAATGGCGACACCACGAGAAAGTAGAAGCAACTCTTTGTTGCTTTGACTTCACCATGAAAAATTAATTGATTATTTTTCACCATGAATTTAATCAAAACACCCTATCACATGAATATATGAATATTTCAAAAAATGGCAGAATATTTGAGGCAATTGCTGACGCTGCTGTACTATCGACGTAGTTCCTTAGGAAGTGTTTGGCCTGACTTTTTTGGAACTTAGAAGTTACTTCAAATTTTTAAAATTGAAGTTAAAAAAAGAGCTTTAAAATTAAAGATATTTTCAAGTTAAAATTTCTTGGGTAACATGTCAATGGATTTTAGGATTTAAAAATAAAGAAAAAGGAGAAATAAAAGCCATAAGCCCCAGAAACTAACCTTTCAAAAGCTCCTTTTGTTAAAAATTTCCTCATAAAAAAAACTTTTTCAAAACCTCATTTTCTTAAAATTTTATTTCGTCCAATTTCTCCTTTTAAACTAAGCTGGGACAAATACTACCTTGACATGACAGGGTATGTGGATTTTAGCCTTTTCCAACAGCTCTAGAAAAATATATATAATTTGATATTGCGCCATGTCAGATTATAACAGAGGAGTCTACATTACAATTTGTATCCAGTGTTCACAATATCAGGGTTTGTATCCATATTAGGAAGAACTATATGTTTCAAGCTATATTCAGAAACAGACATGCTAAGTACTAACTTGGCCGGGGGAGATTTCAGAACTTTCAATTTTGGAACCTTTTGGAAAGGACACATTTCAAGATTACCACACCCTAGAAGTTCACAATAGCACCCAGTACTTTATCCTCTTCATTGTTAGTTTAACGAAGAATCTTATGATCAGAATGGCAATTATTCACAACCCAAAATAACAAACAAGACAATTAAATGAAATTTTCTCATTAAACCAGGAAAGTGTAGGTAGACATTACACAAACAACAGCACAAAAAGTGACTTTAGTGGACCAAGTCAATCTATATAAAAGATTTCACATAGCAAGCAATGAAGGTGACAAAAGAAAGAGATTTCTTAATTTATAGGACTGGGAGTATGGGCCTGGACTTAAATTGGAAGCCCAAGATTTGGGGGGTGTATGCTAGGAGGAAACAAGGTGTGGAGAGAGGAAGTGAGGTGCCTCTCCTTCTTCTCCATACAGGACACAGCGAGCTAGTTGTTCAATGCCTGCAGGTTCTCCTTATTCATTTCCTTCGCCATTAGCTTCCCATATGACGGATCCTTCGTCCACATCACATCCTAGTGAACCAAGTTCTGATTGGCTCATTGCTATTAGGAAAGGTATTCGATCTACTCAAAATTCTCGCCCTATTTACAATTTTTTGAGTTATCATCGCATTTCTCCTTCGTTCTTTCCTTGTCTTCTATTACTATTCCTAAAAATGTTTAAGAGGCACTTGATCATCCTGGTTGGTGACAAGCCATGATTGTTGAAATGCAAGCTCTTGAGAATAGTGGCACATGGGAATTAGTTCCTTTTCCCCCTGTGAAGAAGATAGTTGGCTGCAAATGGGCTAATGCTGTTAAAGTCGGGCCTAATGGTGAGTTTGATCGACTTAAGGCTCGGTTGGTTGCCGAAGGCTACACTCAGATTCATGGCCTTGATTACTATGACACCTTCTCTCCTGTGGACAGGACCACAACTATTTAGTTCTTCCTAGCTATGGCTGATATTCGTCATTGGCCTCTTTATCAACTAGACATAAAAAATGTCTTTCTTCATGGTGATTTAGAGGAGAAAATCTATATGGAGCAACCTCCTGGTTTTGTTGCTCAGGGGGAATATGGTTTCGTGTGTAAATTGTGTCGATCTCTCTATGGGCTCAAACAGTCACCACGTGCTTGGTTTGGGAAATTTAGCCATATTGTTCAGAATTTTGGAATGAAGCAGATCACTCTGTTTTTTATTGTCATACTTCACCCAGGAAGTGTGTTTACCTAATTGTCTATGTTGATGACATTGTTATTGCAAGGAATGATGCTGCCAAAATTTTCCAACCAACGCAACACTTATTCAATCATTTTTCAGAACAAAGACCCTGGCTGCCTAAAGTACTTCCTTGGTATTGAAGTGGCTCAATCAAAGGAAGGTGTTGTCATTTCACAGAGGAAATATGCTCTGGACATTTTGGAGGAGACAAGTGTGACTAATTGTAGGCCTATTGATAGTCCTAAGGATCCAAATCAGAAGTTAATGTCAGATGAAGGTGAACCTTTTCCAAATCCAGAGAGGTATACAAGGCTGGTTGGGAAACTCATTTATCTCACAATTACAAGGCCTGATCTATCATTTGTAGTCGGAGCTGTCAGTCAATTTATACAGGATCCTCACATTGACCATTGGAATGTTGTGATTCGCATTCTTAGATACATCAAAAAGACTCCAGGACAGGGATTATTGCATAAGGATAATGAAAATACCCAAAATTTGTGGGTACTGTGGTGTTAATTGGTTAGGTTGTCCCATAGATAGGCGATTCACCACTAGATATTGTGTATCCTTTGGAGGAAAAATTGTCTCTTGGAAAAGCAAGAAACAGAGTGTTGTTGCCCGATCAAGTGCAGAAGCAGAATATAAAGCTATGGCTCCTTTTACTTGTGAATTGGTGTGGATTAAACAACTTCTTCAAGAATTAAAATTTTGGGATGTTCAGCAGATGAAGTTGTATTGTGATAATCAGGCAACTCTTCACATAGCTTCTAATCTTGTATTTCATGAGAGAACTAAACATATAGAGATTGATTGTCATTTTGTTGGGGAAAAGTTGCAGTCCTATTTTGTACTATCTGTTCATTTTTCATATATATATATATATATATATATATATATATATATATATATATATATATATATATATATATATATCAGCCAAGTGGTTGGTGAGGCTCCTTTTTTGTGCATATTTTTTCATACTTCAAATATTTCAAGTATGTACAAGTAGAGAACACTGTTTTATGAGGGAAGGTTGGTGTTATCATCGAATTCAGATTGGATACCCAAGATGCTCAAGGAATTCCATGAGACTCCCCAAGGAGGGCATTCTGGCTACTATAGGACTTATAGCAGGTCGGCAGCAAATTTATTCTGGTTTGGAAAGGAGTGTTCAGCAGTTTGTGATGGAATGCTATACATGTCAGCGGAAAAAATATCTTGCTGCAGCACCAGCGGATTGTTACAAGCATTGAATATTCCAGAACAAGTATGGGAAGAAATTTCGATGGATTTTATCACGGGACTCCCAAAATCGAAGGGGTATCAGACCATCCTGGTGGTGGTGGACAGGCTGTCCAAATATAACCACTTGATTCCTTTGAAACATCCTTATTCAGCAAGGGTGTTGGCTGAAATATTTACCAGAGAAGTGGTTTGTTTGCAAGGCGTTCCAACATCCATTCTCAATGATAGGGACCCCATCTTTATCATCTCTTTAAGGCAGGAATTGTTCAAGCTCCAAGGCACTTTTCTGTGAAATGAGTACAACATATCACCCACAAACGGATGATCAAACCGAGGTGGTTAATCACTGTGCGGAGACATTTTTGAGGTGCTTTGAGGCTGATCAACCCAAGTTGTGGGTGCATTGGTTATCATGAGCCGAATATTGGTACAATACCAATCTTCATGCCTCAAGTGAAAAGTCTCCGTTTGAGATTGTTTATGGAAGGAAGCCTCCGGTGCTCAATAGGTTCCTTCCAGGTGAGGTGCGAGTGGAGGCAGTGAGAAGGGAATTGAAGGATAGGGATGAAGCCATCACAGTTAAAATACCAGTTACAACGAGCTCAAAAACAAAATGAAGACTCAAGCAGACAAAAAGAGGACTGAAAGGCAGTTTGAGGTAGGTGAATGGGTTTTTTTGAAGCTCAGACCCCACAGGCAGCTAACTTTAGGAGCCAGAATCAATCCTAAATTAGCCCCTCAATATTATAGACCCTTCAAGGTGTTGGCAAGGGTAGAGGTGATGGCTTACAAACTGCAGTTGCCTGAGACAGCTAAAATACACCCGATTTTTCATGGGTCATTGTTAAAGAAGGCTGTCGAAGATTACGGTGTGGAGGAGTCACTTCCCTCGGAGTTGGCCTGTGATGATGCTACAAGTTTGGAACCAAAGGCTGTCTAGGCCAGAAGAGTCATCGCGAAAGAGGAGGAGTCTATTGGCCAGGTGCTAGTTCAATGGATGGGCCAAGGAATAGAGGAAGCGACATGGGAGGACAAGTTTAACATCAGAAGTCAAATTCCTCAATTGAGACAAGAGAACAAGTCTCCTTTTGAAGGACCGGGTATTGATAGGACTGAGAGTATGGGTCTGGACTTAAATGGGAAGCCCAAGATTTGGAGGGTGTATGCTAGGAGGAACGGGGGTGTGGAGAGAAGAAGGGAGGTGGCAATTGGTGTAACCAAATTGTCTAAGGCATGATTCAGGTATTGGGGTATATAGAGAATGTTTAGGAGAGAGAGAGAGAGGATCATCAGGGGAATTTGAGAATTCTGTCATGGACAGAGGGCAACAGCCTCTCTGTAGGAGCTGAGCTCTGTGGCAGTAGGATTGTTTTCCTACTGTATTGCTTGTTTGTCAGAGAACAATACAAATATTCCCTTGCTTACATTTCATTTTCCCTATTTGCTTGGTCTCTAACATTAATTAACTAAATTAACCAGGACCTAATTCCATTAGATGTGATGGTAGCTGTTCTGTTCAGCATTAATATCAAATGTTCAAATCATTATACCAGAAAAAACTAGAGGGATCATGAGATCGGGCAAATAATAGTGTATGGATAGTCTATGATATATTCATGTATCTGCTATTCAAGCATTAAATGTTCATATCAGGAAGCATCAATTTATTTTACACCAAAACAAAGAAAGTATAGGGAGTTTTTTATACTGTCTGGTCATATAAGAATTTTTGAAGCATCAGTTTATCCCTGGTAAAATTTAAAATAAAAAAATGGGTCCCACCATCATGCAGGTTGCAGGCTGACGTCACAATCTGCCCTAATGAAACAACGTAATGAAAAGAATTTCACCAGTTTATCCCATAGTTTGGGAAACAACCGTCACAGTAGTCCTAGCCCAAGGCACCAAGCACATGGCCAACAAACACTGTCACTGTCATGATGCTAAAGAGGGATAAAAAAGACAAAAAAATATGAAGGGTACCCGGCGTGCTATATCAGCTCCAGTTTCTATGCGTTCTTCAGGTTCATGAAACTCTTCAACATGTATCTTCTCCTCAAAGATATCTTCATCTTCCTCTGGAACTGGCGAGGCATTCAAGTCCATAGAAACTATCATCAAGCATCAAGCAACAACATTCACCCACCACGGTATAAACCTCAACACCCTACAGCAACATTTGGTTTGTGTGTCAGTGATTACAACAATCCTTTAGCCTGCACCATTCAAAATCAACAATCCCATTAAACCAGCAAGCCACAATTTCCACCATTCAAAACTTTACCAGCTTATAGTCTACAACAAAAAATGCAAAATGGCATCAACTAAGAAATGCTCAAGCAATCATGAAAATCAACAAAATTAATAAAAATAACCCAAAATTCAAGCTTCTTCCAAAAAACACTAATTACCCAAACACCAATTTTCACAGTTTAAAAAAAAACACGAAAATCCCACCTTGCTTCGTTTTCTCTCACATCCTCCAAGCTCCTAGGAGCAACAACACTAAAGCAGAATCAAAACTCTCACACATCAAAATTCTCGGAAGCGTCAACTTTAAAAAAGCAAGGGCGGGGAAGAGTCAAAATTCACTAACCCGAGGAAGCAATCGACGAGGAAGGAGAAGACTCAAAACTCGGTTGATCACAGACTGTGATGCAATTCGCGCGAGGATTGGAACCCTACAATCGTGGTTAGCAGAGGAGCGAGAGTGAGAGTTCGCGACGAAACCCTAGAGAGAGAAAGTAGAGGTGGTGGAGAGAGGAGGGGTTTGTTTGTTGGTGTTAGATAGAGAGAGAGAGAAAGTGAGGTTTGTTTGCTTGTTGCTTTGTGTTATTAATTGACGAATGAGATGAACGGAGACATGGAGAGAGAGAGAAAGAGCGTTTAGCACTTAAGCAGGAAGAGGGCCGCAGACGAAGAATACGCGATTCGTACCTACCTAGGTAGCAAATAGGAGTGTAGGTGGTCTCATTGGGTCAGTTTAGTTTTTTATTTTTCAATTTAATCTAATTAATTTAATTTGATTAACAAAATAAAAAAATTAAATTTAATTAAACTGGATTAGTTATTAAATTGGTCAATAATTTTGAAATCCGAACCGATAATAATAGGTTATTAATTGAATCATATGACTCGATAATATAATGTTATATGTTATTATTATATATATTTATAAAATATAAATGTTATAAATATAACATTTGTCAATAATATTTTAAAAAGTGACCTCTAACCTAGTAGTAAGGTGTCTTTGTGCCAACTACTGATTATGAGATAAGTCTTGTTTTGTTCTGTTTTGTTAATTTATTATATTAAATATGAATATGTAAATATAAATATCACATTTGTTAATATAATAACAATACATTGGCTCCAAGCTAGTGGTAAGGCTTGCTTATCTATAACGTAGGTTGCAGGTCCAATCCTTGTTATGGCACTTTCCTTCATTTCTTGTATTGAAATGAGTAACTTGTAACCCATGATTAATTTGGGAATCCGATCGGATTGCATCGGGTTATACAGGTTCATGTTGGATTTCATCAAATGGATTATGTGTCTAATCCAATTTCTTAATTAATCCAGTTGGATCAGTTTGATTGGTTTTAAAATAATGGATTGGTCTATTAAAAAATTACCACTTTTTTAAAGTCTTGGAAAAAAATTAAAAAATATTAATGATACTTTTTTTTGCAGAATAGTAAGAATATTTTTAAAAAATCAATATTCATAAAAAATATATTATTCATATGATAAAAAAACATAAATATATACTCATAATATCATTTATATAATAATGCATTACCTTAAAAAAAAGAAAAAGATAAAGTCCAAAATAAGATATTACCTTAAGATAAACAATATATTACCTTAAGGTTGAGGTGTGTTTAGTTTAGTATTTCTATATTAGTAATTTAAGTGTATGTAGGTTGAGTTGAGTTTTGGTCACGTCCAACATTTCAAACTCATTACCTAATTCAATTTTAATTGAGTTTATATAACTAAAATCAATTCAAACTAGTGACTCAATTTAACCCATAGAAATCTAGTTGGATTGGGCGAGTTTGGGATTGGATCTAATCTACTTACACCCCTAGTAGCAAATATAAATATAAATAAATAAATAAGTTATAAACTAATCAATGAATTAGGGCTAAAAATGTGGTTTGAGTTTGTTTTTTTCTTAATTTTGATGACCATATAGCACATAATGTTAATTTATTTCATTAACTAATAATCTACACTTTTTTTACTACAATTGTTTTTTATAAAAGGGAAAAAGGAGAACTACAACCTATTCAATCGAGGAAGGGAGGCTCCCCTAGCATCAATAGCAATCAAAGAATATAACAAAGGATGTATAGCCTCACTAAAATGCAACTAAAAATCAACATAATGGCCTATCCCAATGAGGTAATCTACACATGTATTGGCTTCACAATGGGTGTGGATAACCTTGGTTAACCAGTGTGGGAGCTTGAGGAGGTGAACAATGCCATTCACCATAGGCTTAACTAGTTGAGACGTCAACTGCTAACTAATGATAATGTGGATGGCAACCAAAGAATCCATTTAAAAATGAAATTGAAACCCAAATTGTTAGCAACCTATATACTATAATACATTCCCCAAAGCTCAACCCACAAAGAGTGACAAGTGCCAAGATTAGTGTAAATTCCCTTGATCATTCTGCCTTCATAATCTCGAACAGGACCACCACAAACAGCTTTGGCCATGGTTGATATATAAGAACCATCCACATTGATATATAAGATAAACATCTTTAGTAGACAGATTACCATCATTAAACACAAGCCAAATAAGAGAGTCCTCTGCACTAGCGTTACTAAGGTCTCTACTAATGTGTGGTTTAACAATTGCCATGAATTGAAGATCATGTGCTTTGATAAGATCTTTCATCAAACCTACAAAAGATCATTTTCTACCCCCCTCTGCAATTCTATATAAAAGACTTTATGGATAAATAACAAAGAGGAAAAAATTAAGGGCAAGATTAGTCTTACTGGTGATGGCTATCATCCACCACTTTGAAGCATGCAACTTCACTATCTGAGGGGTTCGATTGACCAAAAATGGTTGTAGATGCCTGAGAGGTCTCATGAAAACTCCTATTATCAAATTTTTGGGCTCTTGGTTCAAGGGCAATGTGTTTTTGGGAAGGGTGTTGGTGGATTCAAAATCCATGGCATTACTTGTGGGATGGCTCAGAAGGGGTTGAGTCTTGGAGGGATTAAGAGAGACAACATAGGGTACTTCACTATATTTGAAAGGGATATTTGTTACGATAGAGGATTGAGAAACATTTTTCAAAGGCTTATTGGTATTATCTATTTGGTAATGATTAGGTTTTGTTGGGATCTGTTTTTTACTCAATCCTAGGTGGGTTTCTTTAACTAGTTTAAATAATGACCAATGGCAAGTGTTGAGGGTGACGTTTTTGTGGGCAAGGTGGGGTCAATTTCTATGGAGGAGTTGTCACTACCAAGGGCACCAAACCTCGATCCTAAGGCATTTGCATTAACTACAGGATCCCTTTTATTGTCTTTAACATTTTCTTTTTGTGTCCCTTTGTTAGTTTTACTCTAGTTATTTCGATGCCTAATAGGCTTTTTGGCAAGCATCCAAGGGCCAAAGGATGTATGATCATCACCTTTTTTTCTTCCTCGACGTGGATGTCACAATCAATTGAGGTATACCCATCTATATTGCTACTCTTCCCACTATTAGCAACAAATTCAGTAGACACTGAATCCTTAATTGTCAGGGGTTTCTTAGGACACTGATGTTCTCTATGACCATATTTCCCACACACAAAAAAACAAACGAGGTATAAACCCTTGAATTTGAGCTTGAATTCACGTCTAAGTACCACTAAAGAAGGAATAAAATCTCATTTTAAATCTATTTCCACACAAATATGGACAAACCTGCCATAACTTTAAACAAAGGTATTTTTGTTGACACTAGGCATAGTTCTAAATGGTTTCCCACCCTTCCAGAGAAAGTCCCTATTGTAAAGTTCAACAAGAAGATTTGGGATCCTAACTCATGTAGTCACCTTACGAACATAGTGCTCTGTCAAGTTAAAGAGGGGCATCCACCTTTGAATCGAAAGGTAATGGTCCAACATCCAAGGGCCTTCAAATAAGGAAAACTTGTAATCCTCTTCAAAAATAAAATGGATAAAAAAGAAGTATTCATGAAGATCATTTAGATGAAACCAACCCTAGCCCATAACTTTTAGAGCCTAACAAATAAGAATTGGCGGCTAACTCTCTTGCCGAGGAGTTTAACAATGAGAGAACAATGTCATGTGTTACACCACAAGTTATACTTGTAGCCAGTAACAAGGATGTTAGGGCAAAGGTTTAGAGGTGTTTTTCCAAAAGTTGATTCTATTTCACCATTACTCACAAAAGGACAAAGTTTTGCCATGGTCTCTACAATGATGTTAGAAGGTTTTAGGATAAGAGTATGAGGTGTGTTAATGTTGATACCTATAAAAGAGGCA
This sequence comes from Glycine max, assembly GCF_000004515.6. Taxonomy (NCBI): domain Eukaryota; kingdom Viridiplantae; phylum Streptophyta; class Magnoliopsida; order Fabales; family Fabaceae; genus Glycine; species Glycine max. Next base: position 38,225,428 of record NC_016088.4, on the reverse strand, counting down.
TTGTTAGAGCAAAAAAATCAAGGGATTTACATGGGATGTAACGACAACCTTAGGGTTCATAAGAAACTCTCAAAGATGTTGCATGGGAAAGGCGGAGGGGGGCCCTACCGAGAGAAAAAAAACAATTTTTCTTATACTGGAATTAATTAATAATTGACATACATACTTAAATATATATATATATATATATAGACCAAATGACCTTTTTGGTCCTTTATCTTATTTTTTTATTCACTTTGGTCATTTATCTTTTAAAAAGTTCATTCCAGTCCTTTATCTTTTTTAAAATGATTCAAAATAGTCCTTCTATCAATTTAAAGTTAACACCGTTAAGCAGTATGCAAATATTGGGGCCTTTTAGCCATTACCTCCCTCTATTCCTCTCTTCCCCTTTCTATCTCTTTCCTTACCACCGCTACCTCCCTTTATTCCCTTATTCCCAATGATGTTGGATTCATCGTGACTCTACTACTAGGCCAACACCATTTCAATTGCATAAAAAATCAGCTCTACCGAAACCTCTCAACCCCCTTTGATGCCTCCATTACAAATCTCGAGGCCTTCTATTATGAGATTTGGGGCTTTTAATTTTCTTTTGTTTTTTAGATCCACAACATTCACAGATCTAGGGCATCTTGTGCATTTGAATCTTTGTCTAAAATTTGTTGTTCCCAAACCTAGTGTTGAGTTTTCGATAGATTTTGGTGTTAGGTTTCTAGTGTGGTAGGTTTTGGGTCAAGGTTGAGTAGACATGGCAAGAAAATCCGTACTCGTGGGTACCCACCCGAACCCATCCCGACTTTGACGGGTAATACCCGAGTTGACCGGGTATGGGTTAGGGTTTGGGTTTTCCCCCATGACCGAAAGTCAGGTACGGGTACGGGTATGGGACTCCTGTATCCGCCCCCCCCCCCCCCCAACCCCGACCCGTCACTGAAAATAACATAAATAAAAATAAATAAATAGGGTCCACACTCCACACGTGAAAGAATAGGGTCTGTACCCACGCGCCTTGAACAATGAATAATTAAAATTTGCACATTACACTAATTTATCATAGAATATAAGTAAAATATATATTTGAGGAAAAACAAATTTTTATTTAGATATAGTTTATTATATACGGTTACATTAAAAAAGCTAAAGCCACATTTAGAGAGAAAAGCCAATTAGCTAAAGTCGCATTATATCACCAAACAGCATCCTACGGTCCTACCCCCAACCTTAACCCTAACTTCAGACCTTGAATCTTTCTCTTCTTCTTTCTTCAGGTAATCAGGTATGGCTTCCTTCCTCTTCTTCTTTTAATGGTTTTCTTTACATTTCGCGTGAACAAGCCGTAAGGAAATCGGTGATCTTGCGCTGTTATGCTCTCTGTCTTATCAGTACATTGGTTTTATTTTATGTTCCTTGCTTAGGATTGAATGTGGATTTTCATTAGTGGTCTCTTGGATATAGGAGGATATAGCAAAGCTCTTAATAAAAACAATAACCCTAAGAGCTAAACACGACGTTGTGCTTTGTGTAGTTGCCCAACCGCGTCACCACAGATTTTTCATCTAAAGCTTTTTCTTCTTAAAATGTTTGCTTTTGTGCTTTTTGTGGTATGGTATATATTTATCTCGTTGTATGCTTTTTCATTCTGTTTTTGTTTTATATGAAAGGTGATGTTTGTGAAAATTTTGCATAAGTAAAATACTAATTATTTAAATTAACACAAAGTAATTAGGGGCGAGAGTAATATTTGAGGGACTAATTTGATGGTTTGTGTATTTGAATGGTTCCATCTATCTCACTAGTAAGTATAAATCCCTGTTTCCAACAACAAACTCATATCAAAATGCTTCAAAATTTTGCAACAGTATATGTATGGAAAAGGGAAGGAAGACATGATAACAGACATCATGAAAAAACCATAAAAAAAATGATCAAAATACTCACACTAGAGTTGAATGTAACACTTATTTTCTCAATTACATCAACAAAGATCTCATCCCTCTTCCTTCCACCGGGTTCATTAGCAACCACAGACTTTGTAATAGTTGTACCTGACATTCATTTGGTTCCTTGCTGCAAGTATAGGTAATAGGAGTCTAATTAGTCAATAGAATCATGCATGACAACCAATAATATGCCTGAAGCAAGTAACTGAATAAACCTACAAATAGTTAGCAACATACCATAAAAATGGAAGCAGGGCCAAGTGGAGGCATCCGTGCAGCATCAATCACTATTGGCTCATTGAAACATATGACTTCAAATCCTCAGTGGATGTTGTTTGCACATAACCAAAATCCTGCACAAAAGAACTTTAGTATAAACCTATCAAACAGAAAATGCTATAGTTAGAACCACAAAAAAAATGAACAAGCTGTAATTTGGTTTGCAGAAGCTATAATTACGTTAACCAAGTAACCAATTAAGTTTCAGTTTTCTCTTCAAATCAAATAAACAATTAAAAAATAAACTCATACAACATGGTTAGATTAAACATGCAGAGCATTTGTACAAATTGCAAAGTTTCCCTGCTTCTCATTCACGAGACTTTTATTTTTTAATGATCATGTGACTTTGAAAAGCTTTTAATCTTCATCATCCATATAATTATATTGCCAAAATTTATTTCTTACATTCTCATATAAAATGTTTTTCTCACTAAATATACCCCATCAATCCTCAAAAAAATAGTGTGACAATTTCTTGTCTTTTTCTTCCATAGCAACTTGCAGCATAGCTGTTGTAACTCAAGTGAAGGATCTGATGATGATATGGTTGAGAGTACAAACCTTGCTTGTAATAGTCCAACTGATATGTTTTCCAAAATTATATCTTCACTGGCCATAATTGATGTTATTAGCTTCGCACCTACCATTATTTCCTGTTGAACATTAAAAATGCATCAACATTGTACGACATTTTCTCACACGTCAAGAAAAAATAATATGGCTACACTCAGAAGAAAGCCATATCAGCTTATATATTTATCCACTTTTTACCAAGCTGTCATCCATAACCTTTCTCCCAACATTTGGATTGCCTTAATTCTATTGGTTACCTTCTTTTTAATTTAAAGAAATATTCTCCATATTGTCCACGAAGTCACTACATATATAGGAATAGAATAACAAAAACTTATTAAATGTTCAGATAAATGTTAATGCACAAGGTCAATGAAAATCTTATTAAATGACTTGGTAATTAGTTTCATGCCACAATTCAGACAGACAGACAGACAATCACCACCAATATGTTCAATACCAGGACCCCAAGATCTAGCAACTAACATACATAAGAGACTTGTGCAAAATTCTTTATTTTGATAACTTTACATATATGGTATTATTAATGTAGAGGAGCAAAGGTAATTTACCTTGTCTGACTCCTTCCTCAGGGCTTTTAGTGTCATTCTGAGAAGGTCAGATGCATAAGGAAGAACTGCAGATCTTAGATGATAGACTGCAGAAAATAGGACCTGGGTGCATGCTACTCTAATCTCTTACTTCGTTTCAAACTGTTGACCAAATATAGTTAGTTTCATAATTGTTGAAATAGGAGAAAACAAAGGGATAATATAGTTAGTTTCATAACTATTATTTAGATTCACTATCATATTTTGAAGAACAAATGTTATTAATATATTTTTTTAGTTAGTTAGATTCACTATCATATTTTGAAGAACAAATGTTATTAATATATCTTTTTTTTATTAGATTGTTTCTCATATTTGTATGATAATTTAAAACCTATTTCCATTCCTTTCCCACTTCTTTTTAAGATAGCTTCACACTATTCGGTAATCAGTTTACCACATAAAATCTATTAGGCAAACATAATGCTGGTCTCATTTGTCTTTTCTTGTTTACCATTAAGGTCCACTTTTACATCAGCTAGCTTTCTTTATGTTTGCTAATTCGATCACTTTTTCCTTTTTCTTATAATCATCCATTTTCTATCTTCATGTTCTTATTATTACTAGGATGCATAATGTATTTTTCATGTGCTTGTATTCACTTTAACATGCATAATATATTGAGACCTATATCTTTTTGCTACGAGGTTGAGATTAATTAAATTAAACCTTTCTATACCAATTAAATTAAACCTGTATCTTTTGCCGCAGTGCATAATTCAATTCATTTTCTTCTTTAATCATTGGCAAAGTGCACATCACATTTAAGCTCATTGCTTGGTCATTATTCATAACTTCCATAAATCTATGTACCTGAGATTTATTTTATAATTAGTTGCAAGTCCTACTAATTCTGCAAGCTCTATTTTCATGCACCATATCCCATAGCTTCTATATCTCTCTTAAAAATGACAACTTCCCGAATTCATTAGACTTGTCTAAGCAACAACTAGGTCCTAGATTTTGATGCCTATCAAAGTTCAAACAAACCAATCGTTTAAGTGTTATAGAAAGCAATTTTAAGGCAATTTATCTAGTGTCCCAAATAACCAAAATGACCATAAAACATATTAATGTAAAGCAACCTTATTACGGAAAAAAAATTAAGATCAAGATTTCAATCACTAAACATAAGTTGAAACCAGATTTATTTCTTGTCACATTTTTACTGCTATACAGGGTTTTGAAGTACTATTCTCTACACTAGTTGCCATGGATTACTATTTGATTCATGTTTGTTAATCTGTATTGTATTAATTGCTTTGGTTTTTAAAATAATAGCTTGTTGTTGAAGTCCATGGCAGAAAATATGCAAACTAAAGAACCTAGCTCACACCAACCAACTTCATAGTCTTCAGACCATCCTACTCCGCTATCTTCACACCAACCAACTCTAGTAGAAAGTTCTACCGGTACAACTGAAGGTCCTAATAATGAACCTATGCAACAACCACCTAGCGTGGAGGTGGATGTCCATGGTGTATCATCAACAAAAACTGGAGGAGGGAGGCTCAAAAGCATTGTGTGGAACCATTTTGATAAGATTAAAACTATTGATGGGCAAGACAAGGCCCAATGTAAATACTGCAAAAAGCTTCTCGAGGGAGCATCAAAGAATGGAACAAAGCATTTGCATGCCCATATGGAAAAATGCATTCAGAAAAGGTTACATGACAAAGGGAAGGGACAAACATTTCTTATTCCTAAGGTTACACAAGGTAGACAAGAATTGACTGCTGGAGGTTATAATGAAGAAAATGCAAGGAAGGATCTTGCATGTGCTATTATCATGCATGAATATCCACTTTCAATAGTGAATCATGTTGGGTTTAGAAGATTTTTAGCTACACTCCAACCACAATTTCAATGTCCTTCATGAAACACTATAAAGAAAGAGATATTTAATGTTTATGACTTTGAAAAATCAATTGTTATGAAGCTGTTGGATACAAATGAAGGAAGGATAGCAATTACATCATATATGTGGACTGCAAGCAACCAAAAGAAATGGTATATGGTTGTCACAGCTCATTACATTGATAGCTCATGGACTTTGCAAAGTCACATTTTGAGGTACTAGCAACATCCTTAATTTTATAGCTTCCCAATATATTGTATTGGATATTTTTTATAATTTTTTGTGTTAGATATTTTTGTGTTGATATATTGTGTTAGATCTTTTTCTGTGATAGTGTGATTAAGCTATTTTTGTGTTGATATATTAGGTTCATTTATGTTCCTTCACCTCACACAAGTGAAAGACTTTGCAATGCACTAGTTGAGTGTTTGCTGGATTGGAACATTGATACAAAATTGTCCACTATCACTTTGGATAATTGTAGTACAAATGATTGCATGATTAAAAAAATTAAGAATAAGTTGCAATTAGGCACTTTAATTAAGGAAGGAGCGTTTTTTCACATGCGTTGTTGTGCACATATCTTAAATTTGATAGTAAAAGATGGTTTAGGAGTTGTGAAGGATGGAGTGGAAAAAATTCGAGATAGTGTAGCATATTGGATTGCAACACCTAAAAGGCTGGAAAAATTTCAAGAAACTGCTATACAATTGCGAATCCCTTGCACCAAAAAGTTGAGTTTAGATTGTCCAACTAGATGGAATTCAACTTACAAGATGCTTGATGTTGCAATATCATATAAGAATGTGTTTTCCCGATTAAAGCAGCATGAAACTCAATACTCTTGTTTTCCAAGTGATTCACAATGGGAATTTGCAAAGGAAGTGTGTAAGAGGTTGGTCATATTTAATGATATTACAAAAATGATTTCTGGTACAAAATATCCAACTGCCAACATTTATTTTCCTCAAATTTGTGAGATCAAGATGGTTTTATCTGAATGGGTCAATTCCCCTAATGAAGTGATTCAAAATATGGCAGAAAAGATGTTACAAAAATTTGATTCTTATTGGAGGTTATTCATGTGATCATGGGAGTTGCTACTGTTTTAGATCCAAGATACAAAATGGAGTTGCTTGAGTTTTACTTTGAATCAATTTATCCCATTGATTTTTTTTTCACAAGTTAATAGGATCCGAAACTTGTGTTATGATTTGGTTTCGGAATATCAAGCCAAAAAACATCAAGATTCTACTAGTTCTTTTGAATCACAAGATGTGGTTAGTGATGGAAAGAGTAAATTGTGTGATTATGATAGATACATTGAAAGAAAGAAAAGGGCAAGAACCTCAACTATGAAAATGGAGTTAGATCATTACTTAGAGGAGGAAGTTTTACCAAGAAGTTCAGATTTTGATATCTTAATGTGGTGAAAATTGAATGAGTTAAAGTATCCAACACTACAAGCAATTGCAAGGGATGTGTTAGCTATTCCGATCTCCACTGTAGCTTCTGAATCGACATTTAGTATTGGAGGTCAGATATTAACTCCTCATCGTAACCGACTTCATTATACTACTTTAGAAGCTTTGATGTGTTCTAAAAGTTGGTTATGGAATTCAGAGAATGCAGGTAAAATTCTGAATGCTTATGTGATACTTTATGAATTGCTTATATTTTAAAAACTTATAACTTGTTATTTATTATTTTATAATTATTATTTATAGGTTCTAGATCAATTGAAGAATCAACTTTTACTGATGAGATTGAATCCGATGATGAAGGTATATTCACTTTTAGTTGTTCTAATTTTTTTTAATATCATTATACATATCTAATTTTTCAAAATTTTTAAAATATAGGTGGATCTTTGGTCAGTAGCATTACTCAATGTTTGCAAGATTAGTAGACATTATTGTTGATTGGTAAAGTAATAACTATACTTATTTACTAATGTGATGTATGATTTTAAGATTTGAAACATCTAAAATATGATGTTTGATTTTATAAATACCAGGTTGAGCGTTGAAGAAGAAATGTTGATGACATCTTTGGTGAAGTTGGTGGTTATTTTGATGATGGACATTGTTTTCATTTTCTAGTTATTTCTAATTTGGTGTAATTTGAACTAATGAACATTTGAATTATGTTGTTTCATATTTGACGTATTTTATTTACCTTGAAAAATTATGGAATCATGCTAGACAAATGTGTTGGTCTTTATGTTATTTATTACTAGTTAATTTTATTTTAGAATTTTTACATAATTTAATATTTATTTCTTAACGAATTTCGTAGTCACATATGTTATAATAAATTTAATGATATATAAGTAGTTGAAAATAAATGTTTAACAATCAATTTATTTTTTTTAAAATCAAATTTTTAATATTTTTAAATTTTTTTAATTGGAATCGGGTACGAGTCGGGGTCGAGGATACCCGATACCCGATACTCGACGGGTACGGGGATGGGATAAAATTTTTAAACTCGTCGAGTATCGGGTACGAGTGTGAGGACAAGTTGGGGAGTCGGGGTTGGGGATTGGGGAAACAATACCCATCTCCGCCCTGCCCCATTGCCATGTCTAAGGTTGAGGGTGGCAGCGCAATGGTCACGTGCACCACCGGTCTTGGTGCATTGGCCACACAATCAATTTTAAAACAATGTTAATAGGACAGGACAAAAGGAATAAAGAATGTCAAGACAAGACAATTTTAAAACTTCTCTCTTGTGTTATGGCATGTATGACTTATTGAACCATGTACATTACTTTCTGATAATAACTTCTCAGTTCTTGAGGATCGAGTAACTATTCCATTGCCTTTGGACTATGAGCCAAGTGTTAAAACACTTATCTTCGGGACTGGACGCTGAAGCACTATCGTCCAAGGACTGATACTTCAGCTATTGTCCAAAGCCTTTCTCCTCATGCTTTCTGCTTGTATCTCATAGAGATAGATAAACCTATAACTTGAGGATGAAAGATTAACACATAAAATTTATATTTTGTTAACATCAAAACCTTAGGGACTTAATTGTTTGGTACAGTCCAATGTGACTTGGACACAGCCAGACTCAACATTTCATGCTTCCCATCAACAACAACACATAATTGTTTCTTTAATTCTTTATTGTTCATTTATTTAAATATTGAAATAGATGTAATGATCCGAGATGTGATTTACTTTTTCCTTGTCCTTCTGTAATTGTGTATATGTAACATCTGTATAGAAATCACTTGCTATGTGATTATGATCCAATTAATTACATTGCTTTATAGAATCGCAACTTCAAAATATGAGGTTCCTACTTAGTTAAGCACATGAAGTCAAGATGCTTAAGTCATATTTTGATTGTGCTGCCACTTAGCAATTCTTTAGTCATTGTCAAATATGTCTAAGTCACAGTTTCCATACTCCATCTTGAAAATGAGAAGAACCTTAGAAACTATTTCTGAAGGTATTTTAAGTGAGAAGTAGCATGACTTAGCCTATAATTTAAATAAGCATGTCACTTGTATAGGTTACGCTTTTGTGTGTTAACCTTTAAATTTACTTGCTTAGATACTCTTCTATGCTAGAAGGAACCGTCCTGACAATCTAGAGCCGCATATTTATTTATTTCCATGACTAAGTCATGTTCTTCTCTATAAATACCATTCCTCATCACCACACTTATGCAACCAAGTTTGAGAACTTCTCTTCAAACACTCTTCTATATAGACTGGTGGATCAAGCTGGGAAGTACCTTTAAGCAGAAGGGACTCACTAGGTGCAAGCATAAGTGGCTCCAACAACAACATCCTAACCCCAAACATCACATTCCAGATCACTTTAACTAAATTCAACCTTCAGGGGATTGATCTTGTTGATCCAGTTGCTCTATCAAGTATACACTCCTTAAACTTTTTTTGTTTCTAGACTTTTTTGTTCAGGTTGAGTTATGGTTAAATTTTAGGCATAATCATCTAATCATATCATTGCAATGGCATCATGTGATTTATGTAGTCGATCTCACTCAGAATTTTGATTTGGGTTTGACCACTTGACTAATGAGGAGGTTGTGGAAACACTTGATTAAGTCGTAGATATGTTAGAAAACAAGTTGTATTTTTTAATTTCCACATTACCCCAACCTAATGTCCTTTGTTGTCTATGGTTTGCACTTGTAGAAACTATCAATTGATTTATATATTGAACATTAGCAACTGTAGTTGTATAGAATGTGAATTATATAATTAGTTTATGGAATATTATTCTCTTGTGTCAAGTTGTTTATTTTTGTTATTGGATATGCTTGGTGGCAATTAGTTGCCTGACCTTCATCAAATCACCAGGCTATTTAAGCTCATGGGCTCCATTGTTGACTGGTTTGTATTTTTACGTGTCAACTTCCTCAATTTACCTTTCTTAGCTGGTGCTTATTACATATTTTCTTATATATTTTGCTTTTGCATTCATTTGCAAGCTCCAATTTTCAAATGCAAAATATCTACATTGTTGGGCAAAGCCAAATGTTACCTCCTCGTTCTAGAGTGTGTAAAAACTGATATAATGTATGGGATCACTTCACAAAGGAGTCAGAGCCCAACTCAGAAAAGAAATCTAGATGTAACTATTATGAAGGTCTGATCAAATTTGAGAATTGAACAACTACTATGTGAAAGATAAAATAGATTTTGTTTGTCAAATTCGTGTTGCGATCAAATATGTAAGATCTTCTCCTTCTCGGTTTACTAACTTCAAGAAATGCGCTATGAAGCAAAACACTAATTTTAAAGGTTTTGTTTGTTTCGATGTGGAAACCAGATGGAATTCCACCTACTTAATGTTAGATGCTGCATTGAAGCACCGAAAGACATTTGAAGAGTTTGAAATGGAAGATATGAAATATGATGATGAGTTACAAAATGGGGGTAGTGTTCCTATATTTGAAGATTGCGAATTTGTGTGTACAATCTTGTCATTTTTGAAATTGTTTTATGATGCTACTTTGTGCATGTCTAGTTTGACTTATATGACTAGCAATTTGTATGAGTTTGAGGCCTTTGGAATTGGAAGGAAGATAAAACAAATGTGTACTTCCAAGAATGTGAGTGTAAAAATGATGGTTGAAGCAATGAAGAAAAAATATGATAAGTATTGAGGTGTTCCTGATTGTCTAAACATGTTTTATTAATTGCTTTGGTGTTGCATTCAAGATACAAATTCCAATTCTTGCATTGGGTGTTTACTGGAAATTTTAGTCATGAAGTCGCATTTGTGTTGAATAAAAAGTAGAATCCAAGATGAAATCACTTTTTAAAGAGTACTATGGTTGGGCAAATGAGTTTGAAGCTAACTCATAAGAAGATCATCTTAACGAAGGAGGTAGTGATGATCCTTATGGTTTCAACCAATTTTTCCAAACAATCAGATCTAGCAAAACTGAACTAAATATTTACTTAGATGAAGCTTTAGAAGCGGACCAGGGAGATTTGAATCTAGTTGGTGGAAACTAAACTCGGGTCAATTTCCAATTATATCAAATATGGCAAGAGATTTGCTTGAATACATGTCTCTACAGTACCCTCTGAATCTATCTTTTGTACTAGAGGAAGAGTTATTGATCCACGTTGTAGTTCCCTCACATCACAAATGGTTGAAGCACTCATTTTCATGTAAGATTGGGTCAATGGAATAGATTTACCATTGTCTTCAAATGAAAATAAATTGTTTGAGATGCTTGAGCAATTTGAACAAGGTAATAATATTTTTTAAAATACATTCTTGTATTATGTACTTTTGCTTTTTTTTCACTTTGCAGAAACTATACCTTCATAGGGCGTAACATATTCAGTCTTCTCTATTGCACTTGATGATGAAGAAGAATGGAGGTTTCTTGTTTTTGTTATTAGGATTATTATATATCTATTTGCAATTAAACTCTAGAGATTCAACCATGGTGCGTGCTTATTTTGAGTATTTTGTAATTAATATGAAATTGGTTGTTTTGGTAGGTCTCTTTTGAGGATCATAGTTTATGGTTGTTATTTATGAATTTCACAGATTGCATTGGATAAGTTGGTTGTTCTGGTAGGTCTCTTTTTATGTTTGCTTTAGTTTTTATCAACGAAGTCTTTGTCACATTTGAAAGCAAGGGATAAGTTGTGATTTATTTTATGGTGTAAGATGAAATCTAGAATTGAATGAAAAGGAAATACTTTATGAAAGAATGTATATTTTTTTATTGATGAGGGGAAATGAATGTAGGATGAAAAAGACACTATAAAAAATATTTGAGAGTGGAAAACAATAAAAAAAAAAGTATTAAAACCAATTTATGAAACCATATTGGATTTCAAAACTAGTTTGGTTGTGAAATGGGATCAAAACCGATTCAATGTTAAAAATTGGTTCAAAACCGATTTAACTAATCAGTTTAGTTTATAATTAGTTTGGTAAAGTGGGTTAGCTATTTGGATTAAAATTTGAACCTATTAAAGCAGTTCAATTTGGGTCGATTTTTTGGATATCAAATCCATGCAGTATGTGTAAAATTGATGTTGAGGTACTAGTGTATTCTTCTAATAAATGTTTATAAAAAATTTTGAGGTTTTAGTTTTCATCTAAGCATATTCATTCAAAATCATATTGTAAATTGGATTTAGAAAATATATTCTTTCAACTTTTGATGTTGTTGGTTTTTTTCTTTGCATGGTTAAACACAAATTATATATATATATTAATTGTGTATATAAAAATTATCTCTAAGTATCAAATATTTATCTTAATATATATTAGATTTTTTTACCCATGCAACGCATGATATAAATATAGAATTTGAATGTCTTTTTTAACAGACATACATGTTTGTCAAAGAATATAATAACTTTTACTTAATTATTTGCTTTATCTAACTGATGTCACAGTATTATTTTAAATGTATTTACTTTTATTTAATGGATATACATATGGATTAACGCAACTAAGTAGAATATATAATAATTTAAAAAATATAATTTTTAGACTTGCAAAATAAATAAAAAATGAAGAATGTTTTGATAAAAAAAATATAAATATTATTCATATAAAATTGGTATACATTACATTTAAATATCTAAGATTCCCTTGACATAAAAAACTAACGAAAATTATTGCAAAATAAAAAACTCAAATGGGTTTGTCCTAGTATGGCTACTTGTATATAAAATATGAATTAACACAATATAAACATAATATATAATAGTTTAAAAGGTTAAATTTTATACTTTTAAATTAAAAATGAAGGATTAAGTGAACTTTTTCTTTAGATGTCTAAGTGACATATGGATATAAATATGAATTAGTGCAACATAAATAGAATACAATTTTTTTATACTATCAAATTAAAAAAAAATTGAAGAAAATTAATAGGATTAATGCCATGATGTAATGTCTCATTGTATTCACATGTGACAAAACAATATATTTAGTGGAAGAATTTATATTTGATTTCTTTTATGTGCAAAATTAATTTTCTTTGACAAGCCACTGGTCTTTGACAGAAATAAAATTGAAGGATATTCGATATAAAAGAAATATAAATATCATTCATATATAATTTGTATGCATTAAGTTTAAATATAAATATCTATTAGTTCTTGAAATAAAAAAATGATTATATAAAAAAATCACCAAATGAATTTGTCCTGAATATCTTGTGATGGATTGATTGAAATATGAATTAGCGCAACATAAATAAAATATATAATAGCTTAAAAAAATATTTTTTTATACTTTCAAATTAAAAAATTAAGGATGTTGTGATATAAGAAAAAATTAAACATCATTCATATAAAAGTTGTATAAAAAAAATTTAAATATGAATATCTACTTAATATATTATAATGGTATATTTTAATATATTATTCATGAATTTTTTTTATTATATATGAATAAATTAAAGAGAGAGAAAAAAATTGATCCGATACAACCTTTAAAATTAAAGACAAACCTTATTTTAGTCTTATAATGCGTTTACTATATTATAGATTCTGATAGGATGAGCTATAAGTATGTAATGGGTTTGTAATTTATATTGCATAGGATCTACAAAATACACCTGACATGTTATTTGACAGGCACCACTCTCATCCTATCATAGGAGCATGGACATGAAGTCCTATCAAACTCTTAAGCGACAAGAATCACTTAATTAGTTGAATATGTCGTAACCTCCTTATCTCTTACAAGTATATATTATTTGTGTTAGTTACAATTATCTACTAGTTATTATCTATAAGCTAGTTATTATTTACAAGTTAGTAATTATCTACCAGGACTATTAGGTTATCGTAACAACCCCTACAAACAAGGATCCACCACTCCCTCTTCACTCTATTAGTACCACGTTCCATCTCACTCTTTTCATACTCACTCATATTATTCTAACTCACTTATTTACTTGAACATCGTAATTCTTTGTTTTGTAAGTTCCTTCTCTTGTCCTCTTAACAAAAAAAATTTTGATACGACGTAAGAGTTCTTGAAGCCTACATTGACCATGTCTACTTTGAGATGGGATGACTTTGAATTTTGGTAAATACACAATCAAACCAGTTTCATCATGAAAAAAAAACAATTAAGTAGAAAAAATTTGAAAATAATAAAAAAGAAGAAGAGGGTAAGAGCGTCAGGATTTGGAGAGGAGATATTATTAGTCATTTCGTTCTTTTGGTGATGTGAAGGAGAAATTTTCCCATTAATGCTTCTCTTTAACCGTTAGAAGAATTCTCTTTATGTTTATTTATTTATATAATTAATATTGTGCCTATTCAATTCTCAAATCTTTTCAAATATATATTTGAAATTTTAGAAATAAATAGTGACTATGCACTTATTTTAATTTGATTGTGCACGGATTGTGCACTGATTAATTTTTTTTACCAAATTAGAATGTCTTTATTTTATATGTTGATTTATTAATCTTTAATATATAATAGAATGTAGTGATCCATGCTATATGTACGGGTAAATATTATTTCTAAATTTTCATAAATATTTTTTATATATGTAATTTTTTCTTAAAATTTGTGTTAGGAATTACTTACTATTAAATAATTGATTTATTTTATTCATATAATGTAAAGTATTACATTTTTAGCTATTAATTATTTTTGTTTATTATAGATAATTGATTATATATCTAGTAGACTGTAATTTATAAAAAGCTAAAATATAATTTTTTTCTTTCTATTTTTTTAAATATGTGATTTTAGTTTTCTTATTTTCTAATTGAAACATTTTATCTCTCATTTTTTTAAATTTCATGATTTTAATATCTATGGCCAAATGGCCAATTTCAAACTTGGATTGTGCACTCCATTGATTTTAATTGACACATGTATCTTTATTAATCATGTGAGGAATTATTTTTTAATTATTTAATTGCTGATAAATTTAATTTATAAAAAAATAAAAGAATTAAAAAAGCATACAGTCAATATTTGAAATTGGTCATAAGTTTAAATATTTTTATAAAATGGAAGATGAAATGTCTCAATTAAAAAAAAGAAATTAAAATTGTTAATTTTTTAAACGTGAGGGACGAATAAAAAAATGTGGATCTAAAACCATAAATTTTAAAAAATAGGAATACAAAAATTATATTTTGTCCTTTTTGAAATGCAATAAAAGTGAGAAATAAATATTAATCATGGGTTTGGTAGGGTAGTAATTTAAATAAGTACCCATAAATCATATTTCAATCAATATTTTTTTTTGTGAATATTTATTATTTTATTTCTATCAATCTAAATGAAAGTTCTTAATTATAATAAAAATTTTGAACAATTTTTTATGAAATGACATTTTTTCTTATGATTAAAACTTCAAGAGTCGCATTTCATTCATGACATATATGTTTTTTTAACAATACTATAAAATATTTTTAAATTATATTTTAACATAAAAGAATTTGTAAAAAATAAATTAGAAATTATAAATTAATTATTAATCATTATATCATAACCAATAACGATTGACATAATTGATAATTATTTATGTCTGTGAAATATGAATAAATCATGAATGAAATGTGGCTCTTAGTTAAAACTTTGTTAGAGACAACTTTATACCAATCTAATAAAAAATTTATTATAATCAAAGTTTTATTAATCATTTCTCTCCTCTCTCGTTCCCAATCAGCATTAAAGTTTTAAACATCATATATTCTCTCCTCTCTCATCAAACATTAAATTTGTAATCTCTCTCCTCCTTCATCTTCATAATATAAATTTATTATCAAAATCTGTATATTGTGAAAATGAATATTCTAATTTTCCCTAAAAAAAAGAATATTCTAATTTACTTTGAGTGAATATGTATATTCTATTTTTTAAAATTGATAAATTACGTCAATATGTATAATATGAAAATCTGTATATTATGAAAATGAATATATATTTCAATTTTTTTTAGAGAATATTGTATAATTAGGTGCATTGACGTGTGGTCAATTTTATTTTATTTTTTTAATTTCAGATACATTTACGTGGAATCAAATTTATAGTTTTCTTTTAAATTTTTTTGGTACATTTACGTGGAGGCCAAATTTATCTATTTGATTGAAAAAAAAGTTGATTAATCAGTGGGAGCCTATGTTGATAAATTACATGAGGCCAAATTACCTATCTCAAAGTAAATTATTAGTAAACTGAATTAATCACGGTAATTTCAACAAAATTTGCTGATTGCTTTTAAAAAAATTGAGGAAAATGATTAGAAAAAAAATTCATATTAATTCAATTTAATTTTCTTTAATACGTACCTGAAATTAAAAATAAAAAAGAAACTATATATTAATATATATATATATATATATATATATATATATATATATATATTCACATTATGGAACTAAGTCTCATTCGTACTATATGATCCTTAAAATTCTTTGATGTCATGTCTTTAGTCAAAGGATCAATAATCATCAACTCAGTGCTAATGTGTTCAAAGGCCATTTTCTTTTCTTTAACATGTTCTTTTATGGCTAAGTATTTGATGTCGAGTGCTTACTTCGACTTCCAATTTTGTTGTTCTTAGCAATGAATATCGCAACAGAGTTGTCACAGTACAACTTCAATGGCCTAGAAATAAAGTCCACAACTCTAACTCCACACATGAAACTCTTCAACCATACACCATGCGAGGTAGCCTCAAAATAGGAAATGAACTCAGCCTCCATAGTGAAAGTAGCAATCAAGGTTTGTTTGGCACTTCTCCAAGATACAACTTCACTAGGAATTGCTAACTTTTTTACTCTAGTAGATCTTCTTAATGTTGCTTCATGATCTTCTTGAGGAACTTGTTGTTCCTCATCAACAACTTAAGGATCATTTTCAATAGTTTGTGGAATTTCAATTATTGGTTGTCTAACTTGAGGGGTGTGAATGACAATCAATTTGTCACTGAGCCAACGGGTTGAGCTTCATAGTGATCTTTTTCATAAGCAATGTCCTGAAATTGAGCACTCCCATCGATCAAGTCATTCTCAAGAAATTTTGCATTTCTCGATTCCACAATCCTAGTGGTATCTGATGGACAATAGAATCTATACCCTTTGGTCCTTTTGGCATATCCAATGAAATACCCACTAATAGTCCTTGGGTCTAGTCTCTTCTCTTGTGGGTTATAAATTCTAAATTCAGATGGACATCCCCAAACCCGTATATGTCGCAAACTCGGTTTCCAACTTTTGAATAACTCAAAAGGTGTCTTTGAGACAACCTTGGCTGGTACTTAATGTAATATATACACGACCGTATTTAGTGCTTCAATCCACAAGAATTGAGGATTTTTTCTATTACTCCTTATACTCCTCACTATATCTATTAAAGTCCAGTTTCTTCTTTCTACCACACCATTTTGATCCGGAGAACTAGGCATAGTGTACTAGGCAACAATCCCATGTTTTTGAAAAAACTTCGCAAATATACTACGTACTTGTCCATTCTCTGTGTATCTATGCTAATACTCTCCACATCTATTGGATCTCACAATCTTAATTTGCTTTCCACATTGTTTCTCCACTTCGGCCTTAAAAACTTTAAAAGCTTCTAAAGCTTCATTTTTAGAATGAAGTAAGTAGAGATACATGTGTTGTGAATAATCATCTATAAAAGTGGTAAAGTATTTCAGGCCACTTGAGTCTATGTCTGGACAATAAATATCAATATGTATGATTTCTAATAGGTTTGAGCTCTTCTTTGCTCCCTTTTTACACTTGTTAGTTTGCTTACCCTTAATGCAATATACACAAGTTTCAAAATCAACAAAATCCAAAGCACTAAGTACTCCTTCACTTACCAATCTCATAATTCTCTCAATAGAGATGTGTCCTAATCTTCGGTGCCACA
Source organism: Glycine max (assembly GCF_000004515.6). NCBI lineage: Eukaryota > Viridiplantae > Streptophyta > Magnoliopsida > Fabales > Fabaceae > Glycine > Glycine max. The sequence continues at coordinate 38,207,782 of NC_016088.4, read as the reverse complement.
ACACAGAGGATTCCTCATTTACAACACATCGTTTTGACCCAATAGTAACATGCATAGAATTATAGGCAACATCATTTTGCAATTCAATAAAGTAAAGCCTATCATGTAATGCAACAAAACCAATAATTCCAGATTTATTAATTAAAGAAAAACCAGAATCCAAAATATTAAAGGAAAAACCCAATGGTGAAAGTCTTGATACAAAAATCAAATTCTTAGAAAAACTTGGAACACAAAATGTCTTTTCTAAACATAAAATAAAATAGCTACTTAAAGCTAAACTGCATGTCCCAATGGCTTCCACATGTGAGCTCATCTTGCCTCATGAATAGATGTACTGCTTACTTCCCATTGACCTCCTTAGGTTTTCCATACCCTACAAGGTATTAGAAACATGAATTGTATAACCAGAATTAATCCACAGTGTGTTATGATTAACATTAACTATATTAGATTCATAAAAAACAAAACTAAATGGAGTACCTTTCTTGTCAAGGTCTTAAATTTTGAGCAGTCTTTCTTCATGTTCCCTTTCTACTTGCAAAAGAAACATTTTGACTCTTTCTTTATGACTGTCTGAGCAGGAATCTTGCCCTTATTCTTGGCTTGATCCCTTTTCTTCTTTTCCTGAGCATTCAAATATACCTTTTCACCTTGTTCCATTATTAACCTTTTCTCTTCTTGAACACACACAGTTAATAGCTCATTAATTGACCATTTATCCTTATGTGTGTTATGAAGATTTTGATAGGGGCATATTGCACAGGAATAGTACATAAAATGTAGTTTATTAGGAAAGAATCTAACATGGTAACTTCCAAGGCTTTCAGCTGAGCCACTATATCCCTCATGCGTATGATGTGATCACACACTCCTCTTATCCCATGGAGCTTTAAGGATGAGAACTGCATTATAAGGGTGTTGACAAGAGACTTATTAGATGTAACAAATTGATCATCAATAACCTTCAAACGATCCTTGACTTTTTCATGTTGATCGACAGAACTACGAATGCTAAAAAATATATTGGTTTTTATGAACATCATAGAGAGACGATTAGATGTCTCCCATTTTTCATAAAGATCAACAACATCTGGAGTGCTAGTTTTAGTAATACTTGATGGTTCATTTTTTCTAATGGCATAGTCAATATTCATCCAGCCTAGATGAAGGAGAATTCTTTCCCTCAAAACCTTATATAATTGTCCTCGTTCATTTCGGGAATATCACACTTAATATAAAAAATGTTGGCAGATTGATTAACTGCAAAGTTCAAACGTACATTCTCATTATTCATAATTTGAGACTAAATAAAATATTATGTTTTACCAATGTAAAACATGTATTAGTTTATGAACCTAGTGACATAAAACTTGCTTGTGGGGATAAAAGTCCTACTCAATTAGATTCAACTTATGATAAAACTATCAAATTATGCTTTTTTTTTAATTTCCGTGGGTAAATTAAGAAATATAACCTGATATTTTATCCTAATTAGTCATACAAATATAATAAAATTCATATGGGTAGACTATATTATATTACAAATGATTAATCACAACTAACATTTTAAATGTGATTTTAACACTTAATACATTTAAACCTAATCAATTAAAGATGTTGTAGTTATTCTCTAATCAATTAAATTATATTAATCACTTAACATTAATTAATTCTTAATAAAGACCTAAATATTTGCATGACATTCTTAATAATGCAAATAATTGAATAATTGCACAAATATTATTTAACATAATTTTACATGTACAATAATCGTAAAATCATACATACAAAATTCAAGAAATAAATAAACAATGCATATCATTATTCAATAAAAGGAAGCATGTAAGCTCTTCAATCATTATTTTAACGTGCATATTTTTTAGAACTTAGTATTGCATGCTTAAATAAAGATCAAAATTTAAACATACAATTAAACTAAAAAAAATTAAACACATTAAAATACACTAAATAACTCAATCATATATGTGCTAAACCATTTAATTTAATTATTTATCACATGTATAATTATTAATAAAAATTATATATGCAAACTCATATAATTAAATTAGTTTCCAACACATAAATAATAAATTAATTATGAGCAGCATATTAATTAAAATCATTAAAACACCTTATAAAACTTAAAAGCAAATAATATAACTCCAAAGAAAAAGGTATATATGCAAACTTAAAAGCGCATATACAAAATTGGTTATAGAAGTAAAAGGTATACATGGACTTTCAAAGAAAAGTGATGACAACGTGTTTCAAAATTTTATGTAATATCAAAGGGTTATTAGGCTTCAATTAAGTAGAAAAGGACCCACATTCAATTATTTAGTTTATTAGACCCAATGGTTTTCAATCATTTACAAAGCCTAAATTATCATAGATAAAAAATCGATTCCGATATGATTTTCAGTCTTAATATGAATTAAAACATTAAAAAACAGAATGCCCATGTCTCAATAAAACAACGTATGAGTGCCAAAAAAAAAAAAAACAAAGCAGAGGCAAAGATGGCTCTGATACCAAATGTAAAATATTTAAATATATTGGTTTGAACACGTTAACAACCATAAACAACACATTCATTGAGATCAAACAATGGGAGTAGAGAAGAAAAATAATTTTCTAAGGTACCTTGATACAATCCTATCCCCGAGGGCATTGGATAGAAGACTCCAAGAAGATTGAGTCATAGCTGCTGAAGAAGACCCTCAAGTTCTCATAAGCCTTAGGGTAGATTTTTGACCCATGTGCTAAGTATAATCCCAATTATCTTTGTACATATTAGATTAGGATTTCATAATTTTTGGGCCTTGTATTTAGGACTCTCAGCCCTTGTATTTTAGGACACCTAGACTAGTTTTTGTATTAGGGGTAGTTTTATAATTTCACATGCATTAAGTGGACTATTTGATGTGTGTGTTGGGAGAGAAATTTAATTAAATTGGGAGAAGTCCAATCCAATTAAATTTTGGACCTTCCTAAGGGGGAGGTGAACATTTGCTTGCTACACCCATTGCCACATCATATAGTCACACTTTGTGCATGTCCTTCATGCTTTACATGCCTCATGACACATCTAAACACAATTAGTGAAGAATCTTGGACTTGATCTTAGATTAGTGGACTGAATCATAGCCAAAATTTACTAATCATAATTAGTGAAATTTTGACTCCAAATTTGGCTCCACAAATTTAAATTCAAATTCAAGTGAAATTTGAATAGAAATTTAAATTTCCCTCCAATTTTGTGTAACACTTAGGCTATAAATAGAGGTCTTGTGCGTGCATTTTTTCAACTTTGATCATTTGAGAATTACATTTCAAAGTTCAGACCTCTTTTGAGGCATAAAATTTTGTGCTCCTTCTCCCTCTGCTCATCTTCTCCTATCTTCAAGCTCTTATCCATGGCTTCTTATGGTGGTGATCTTGTTCTTGACTCATCTTCTCCTTGAAGTGGCATCTCCAATCATCTTTCTTCCTTCTTCATTCTACTGTCATTGATCTTCAAGAAGCAAAGGATCTCATTGATGAAGAATTTCTAAAGCCTACAAGCTCCATATGGAGTTACATCATACCTACCTCCGACCATTGCTATTGACTTTTTTCATCCTTCACAATTTTAGCATTTTAGACCCTCACGTGCTCAAACTTGATGGTGTATTTTATTTGAAGAGAGAAGTAGGCTTGATAATCAAAATTGAGAATATTCATTTCTATTTATAGAGCTTTGTCCATCACAAAGCTCAATCTTCATGGATCAGAACGTGGGTATGATTAAAATATTGGGAAAAGATCATGGGTAGTTACCGAATATGGATAGAAAATAAAAAAATCACTTTCCATAGAAATAACAACCGAAAAACAAAATGTGCAAAAGAACTGAAATTTCAACATGCCTAGCTTCGCATGAATATGCTCACATTCTTAACGATATTCAGCACATAACAGCTTCAAATGATTTTCATTCTTGGATGCATACTTTTAGGGAAGTCAACCAAGTGGTTGATGCTTTTGCAAAGCATGGACTTGGTGTTTCTAGTAATGTCATTTTTTACTTAGTTCCTCCTTTTCCATCCCTTGTGGTGCATGCTGATGTACATTGTATTTGTTTTCATCAGGGTTTTTAATTTAGTTTTCGTTTAGGGGCTCTGCCCCTCTTTTTCCACCATTTTTTTAAAATAGTTGTAAATGATATGAACAAGGAGGCGCTAGATATGTCCATCCACACCCGAAATATATAAGACAAGTACGGATGCTTTGCTTTATATAGAAAACAAAAAAATAATATTTATATAATATTATTTTTAGTGTTTGTTACATAAACTGTTGAAGATAATAATTAAAGTAAAAATGAAGATAAACTTTAATTAAAGTAAAAAAAAACCCTCAAATTAATGTACTTCCGAGTGTAAAACTAATTTGGAAAAATGTTAAAAGTTATTTGCAGTTATATTAGAGAGATTTGCTTTGTTTCATTTCCAAATTTAAATTATTAACATATTTCTAATTTTGTAAAATTGTACGGAAAACATTAAAACAACATAACGTTTTTTTTTACTTGGTCCAATTTGAACTTTTTATGCATTGATATTTATAATTAATTATGCTTATAAAAAATATTATTGTATCTATATGTAAAATAAAACTCATTCGGTGAACATTTTTTGTGAAATATATTAAGAAAATTTTCAATTAACTCATGGGAATAAATAATTTATCTAATATCATACTAACACCTAAATTATTGAAATGAAATTAAATTTATTTAATATATAATTGTTATAAAATTTTTAATATAAATATATTCTTTTTCTTGCTTATTATCATCTACATTAAATAATTTGTTGAAAGTTTTATTTTATCTAACATTGAAAGTATGTGTAAAAATAATGTCTAAAATCAATTTTTAGACAAATAATTATTTATTTCTTATTTATTATCTTCTTAATTATACAAGTTATTGAAGATTTTCTTTTATGTGTATAATTTAAGTTTTCTATTATAAATTTATATCTATAAGTCGATTTATTAATACAGAAATTATATATTAAGGTAATGTCATAGGAATGAACATTTTATAAAAAAAAAGCATTTAAAGTATGGGTAAAACAAATAAAATATCAGTAAAATTAATGTTTAAAGTTAATTTTTGGACAAATCATCATTCATTTAAATTATTGAAGATTTGTAAAAAAAAATATAAACTCATTAATCAAGATATAAATTATGTATAAAATAAAAATTATGGGAATGAATATTTTTTTTATAAAATCAAGTAACAAAATTTACACCTAAATCTCGGAAATGAGCAATTTTCCTAAAATACCACTAACGTCAAAATTATTATGATTAAGTTATTTTTTGCTATGATAATAATCTTAATATAATTTAATTTTTATTTATATATCTATTTGAATAAAATGTAAAACCATATTTTTAGATAAATCACCATTTATTATCTTCTCAATTATGTAATTTATTGAAGATTTTCTTTAATCTAAGTAAATTTAATTTTTCTCTTAACTTTAATATTTAGATGTAAATATTTTAAAATATACAATTTCTATATATAGAATAAAATTAATGGGGATGCATATTTTATTTTATGAAATCAGGTAAGAAATATTATTAAAATAAAGAGTTGATACATGATTTATTGTAGATTTCAGTAGTATTTTATAAATTTAAATCAGAATCTTTTTAATTAAGCATTTATGTTATTTTCACAGTTTACTATTATTTTAATTTTATATTTTTGACCTAATGGAAAACTAAATTTTAAAACTTATTTCTTTCTCAAAATGAACAATCCTTCTATAATTTTAAAATTTAATCTTATAACTATACTTATTGGCACTTCAATTATGTAAAGGTCGCTCGTGGGATTCATGGGTCAACAAACATGATTAAAAATAATTGTGCTTCAATTTTATTATGTTTTCTTACACATTGTGATTTTACATATTTTAAACACATTCTTAGTCAATATTACTTAATCGTTCATTTAATAAAGACCATCACATTGAAGATAAGATTGTAATGTCAGTTAGATACAAACACAAAAATCCAAGTAAAAATCATCACACTATGACAATTTTCTATGCCAATTTTTACACTAAGCCAATTATCTATGCCAATTTTTGCACTTAGCCAAATCATATTGAACGAATAGCACACTTGAAATATTATGGTTCAATTTTATAATGTATGTCCCATGTATGTAGGAGACATGTAATCCTATTGTGATTTTGCATATTTCAAGCATATTCTTAAAAAAATGTTACAAGTAACGATATGTTACATGAAACTAACAACTAACTTTAGTCAAAGACTTTATTTTAATTCATTTAAAACTCTTCTATTAATTGTAGGTTAAATTATTCATTTGGGCTTTATAGTTTCACGATTTGTACCTTTTAGTTCCTATCATTTGAAAGTGATTTTTTAGTTCTTATAGTTTATATTTTAATTATCTTTTAGTCCATATAGTTTAAAAGTTGTCTTTTTAGTCCTTATAGTTTATATTTTAATTCTCTTTTAGTCCTTATAGTTTGAAAGCGATCTTTTTAGTCTTTATAATTTATATTTTAATTATCTTTTAGTCCTTACTACAAAAAAACATATATAAATAATTAGCTACAAATTATTTATAAATTACCAACTATTTTTTATTATAAATTATCTTGCGATAAATTAGTTACGAATTATTTGCTAATATTTATATAATTAATTATAATTGATAATATTACCTCATATTTTGATTGTAAGGACTAAAAGGAAATTAAAATATAAAATATATGGACTAAAAAAATATTAAAATGCAAATTATAAGGACTAAAAAATTACTTTCAAACTACAAGGACTAAAAGAGAATTAAATATAATTTATAGGTATTAAAAAATCACTTTAAAACTATATGAACTAAAATGTACAAATGATGAAACTATAGGGACCAAATGAGTAATTAAACCTTAATTTTATTATGAAATCACTTGTAAACATTTTGCGTTTCAAAAGCCAAAAGCCTAAACACAACATACAAAGATAAAATATCATGTGATACATATACAACATTATAAACTCAAATGTCGTCGGTACTTGCATATAAACATAAACCACACTATAAGGATAAACTACATAAACTCTAAGCCGCTCTACACCATACATAACTTTGAAGAGGAAAAAAAAATGATAACACATCTTCACGTCCAGATACACATATCTGTGAAGCCTTTGAAGACACAAGGCCATCTCCTAGTATCTACTCCCCATGTACATCAAATACGTGATCATCACAGACACAAACTAGATGTACAACAACGCAAAGGTAAGTTTACAAAAAATAAACATACTAAAATAGGATAAAACTTAATAATTAAAGCATGATATACCATTATCACATATATAACATAGTATGTAGAAATCATACATAGATCATAAGTCTTAGAATCCATATAACAAAGAATATCTTATGATAGAGCATCTCATAATAATCATGAGTTCATCAACCATCACATCAAGATTCAATTATCATACACCATGATCATCATTAATCAATCAATTGTCATTACCATGATTCATCCATCAAACATCATCATCATCAATCCATCAATCATCAACATCAAAGACAGACTCGACTCCATGGAGTTTTACACTACATGAGCGATTAATATGAATACATCCTTTAACATAGCCGCAGTCTATGATCTAATCATTCAGGGAGACCCAAATTAACTCTACAGAGGATTTATGGTTTTATCAAAAATAGATGAGCATGGGTAGTGGATTACCTTGGTAAAAGGTATTCATAACTTTAACCTCTCTAGGAGTTCACCCACTCATCTATTCTATAGGCTCCTTGGATGTTAGCCACCATGAAAACCTCCAGCATTAGGTTGATGGCCTTCCAAGCACCCACAACTTACATGCCTACTCACAACAACAATAACTAAACTTAGATTCCTTAAGAGTTTTAGGTATGACACATCCATACTCACCATCTCACTAAACTTCTTGAGAAGTAGTTTTCACCACTCCAACACACAATTCGAAGTTAAAACCTAAGAATGGTACTTGGAAAGATACCCCACTAGGTGAGATCCCTGGGTCGCTTTAATGAGATAGAGTTTTGGCATGAAATTCACTCTCCCAAGTATACCATATTCTTTTCAACAAAATCCTTCCCAAAGGTCATAACTAACCCTCCAACACCTATGGATGGTCACAACACAAGATAGTATTATTATCAATTATCACCATCTTATCAACATTACCACATTCACCTCATCAAATGATGTTCATATGATTATCAAGAAAATCAACCAACACAACTCAAGATATTATCATTTAACATAATTATCTCATCATAAAATAATCAATTTCATCAACAATAAGAGTATAGACCAAGCAAATCATATAATTTATGCATCATTATACCATTATAACAACTTTCCACTTCATGTTTAAGGTTATCATCTCATTAGTTTTGGGTTACTATTTCCTTCATTTTCTATTATGTGCCTATGACCTTCAAAGCTTATAAACATGATACTTAAAGATATAATAACTCAATCAAGTTGATTCTTGTCTCATGTGCTAAGAAGATTATCTCCAACTTTTATGTTTATCCAAAGACCTAGTATGGAAGCATACTATGCCTAAAATTACAATCTATTTGAAAATTTTACTTATTACCGACAACTCGGCCTTTGTTTTTCTAGAGTTATACACTATTTTTGAGTAAGACCATCGCCAATAGTTAGATAGTATCTAGGTACAATTTCTCTTAAGACAATCTTCCCTAATTCCCACTTGAAGATTGACTTTTGGTCCATTTAGTCGACTATGTCTTACTATAGTCGATTTTCATACCAAATAATTGACTATGACTAAATCTAACATAACTTTTTAAGGAGGGCTTTTATTGATATAAATAATCAATTATCATACCAAATAATTGACTATTTGTAAATCTGAATTAAAACACAATCCTTGGAACTTAAAATAGTCAATTACTAGACCACATAATTGACTATTTGCGTAGGCTAAACCAAAATCCAACCCCTAGAGCTTGTTTTAATTGATTATAGAACATTATAGTCGACTAAAATGATTCAAGGGAATAAGGGATACAAATTTTCTCATAAGAACTCCATTTTTCTCAAATCTAATACCACCCCATACTATGTGAACAACACTACATCAAATTCAAGCATGCATACAACATTCTCAATCATCAAATTCCATTTATGTCCATACATATCATCAAATCAACATCCAAATTTCAAAATCACATATATCAACACCAAACCATTAACATATACATAATAACCATTCTAATATATCACAAGGCAATAGAAAATAAGAACATGGTTTGTAACATCCCAATTTTCGTAAACTAGATTAAAAAAGATTGTTATTTATAAATAAATAGAGTTTAAAAAAAAATGATGAGATTTTATAAATAAATAAATGAGGAGATATAATTATTAATTAAAATAATGATTTGAGAGAAAATAAAAAGGGTATTTTATTTATTTGTTTGATAGAGAATAAAATAAAGTTTGTTTTTATAAAATAATAAATAATAAATAAATAAATAGAGTAAATAATAGGTCGTAAATGCCTCTAGCTATAAATAGCAACATGCTATGTCAGTTTTGAGACTCACAATTTCGTTTCTTCTCTCTTCTCCCAAAACCCTCTCTTTTTCCCGCAGACCACCTAACCTGTCTCAGAAAAACAACGATCTCAGACTCGTTCACCGTTGGATCGTCGTGAAATTTGAGCACTAGGTTCGAAGACCAATTCCGAGCATTCTCACCGTTCGGAATTTCGATATCATGTTTGAGCTGAGAGAAATACCTTTCGCATTGTAGCCTTTTCCTTTCCCGCAGAAACCCAAAATGGTCTCGCTAAAATTACGATCCCTGTTTCGTTAACCGTTGGATTTTCATGAAATTTGGATATGTTGTTTGAAATTTAATTTCTCACACTTTCACCGTTGGGATTTGCGTGATAATATTCGTGGAGGGAGAAAAAGGAATCGCATGAAGACAGTACAAGTGGAGGCTTCAATCTCTTCTCCGTCTCTCTGACGTTTGGGAATTCTATCGGAGCAGTCGGGGGAATAACTGGAGGGATCTCAGGGAACCACTAGAGATGCTGCTATCGCTGGATGAAGACATGTGAGTCCGCTTAGTGGTAAGGGATGAGTTATTCACAATTGGGAATTAGTTAGAACATTTGTAGGGATCCTTAAAGATATCAATTGGAATGAGTTTTGGGGTGTTTTTGCAATTTTCATTTTATCCTTATAATTATTACAGTGAATTATATATGTTTGACAGACCAATTGTTGTGAAATTGATATGCTATTGTGTTGAGTGTGAATCCTATAAATCGAGCATTTTTCTAATTAATATGAATTGATGAAATAAAGTAAGGAAAAATTTAGAGAGAAATATTGATTTTGTATTTTCTCTTTTTCTTGCTTTTTTTTAGGTTTTTATATATAATTTAAAAAATTAATATCATAATTGAAATTGACCAAAGTGTTCATATAATTATTTAGAATTTGTGCATTGAAAGCTTACTTTGATATTTGTGATTCAATATGATGTATGCTAGCTTATATATATAGAGGTAGTTATTTATATTAATAATTTATGTAAATAATATTGTAGAGTGTTATAGTATGATTCCAAAAATTATTAAGTGTTGGAGTTTGAGAATATTATGGTTAAATTTGATGAACATGTGTGTTGTACCTTATGAATATCATTAGGAATGTTATGAGATGGTTGATGTGATATTAAAGTGTGGACATGATATTCGATTGTGAATAAGTGGATGTGTTTAACACTTGATGTTACATTAATTATATTGTGAGCTATGAATTATACAATAACCCGACCAGTGTTTATGCGCAGTGTTAAAGAGAAAGTGTAGGTTCCTAGTTAGGAACCAGTGTTAAATTGTAGCGCAATTGTGTTAAACATGTTTGAAACATGAGTGTGAGGTCGTGGTATTGTATAATTCATGAGCAATGTTTATAAATGAAATATGTGATGAATTATGGAATAATATGTTGCCTTGAGATTATAATATTGTTATTGAGATTGAGTAAAAGTGTAAAGTAGAACATGTGTTGAATTGTGAGATACGTGAAAACATGTGATGGTGGATTGTGACACTATGAGATGTGAAATTGTGAATGAGTTCTAGTTGTGGATAAATGTGTAGTTAACACTTGATGTGAAATTACTTGTGTTGTAAGCTATGGATTGTACAATAACCCGACCAGCGTTATCTTGAGAAAAGCGTTGATGCGCATTGTTAAAGAGAAAATGTAGGTTTCCTATTTAGGAACCAGTATTAAAGAGAAAGTGTAGGTTTCCTATTTAGGAACCAATGTTAAATTATAGCGCAATATGTTGTACGTGTTTAACACACGAGTGTGAGGTCATGGGTATTGTACAATTCACGAGCAGTGTCTGTGTGCTAAAATGATTTTAGGGGTTGGACCTGAATCAGGAGGGAGAGGCCTTGACGGACTCTTCGGAGTGTAGGCCTTGGGGGTCATCGGGTTTGAGTGCTCCTTTAAGCCTATGCTGATCCCATATGGTTGGAGCATTCTTGAAAAACATCGTGACCCTGACTGGTCTCCCTATGATTTTACTTAGTGAGAGTGACCTGACAAACACATTGTGTGGTGTGTCTTGTTATGTATTCCTAAACGCCCCAGGGTGGTTTTTCACTGACATGGTACCAATTGCATATAGGCTTGAGTCTTAGCATAACTGTCTCATGCGCTTGCTAATTGTTTATTATGAAATTGAGGTGTTATTATGTCTTGATCAGAGCGTGTGATTCTTGTGTAATGTGATTGATGATTGAAAAGTGTGATTGATGGATGAAAAGTGAACTTTGAATGACAAAGTGGTGGAATTACATGAATTACGTGTAAGTAAGTTTTATTTGGTTTATATGATATGTATATCTAGTTGTCTTGTTTCTCTATTAGTTAGGAATGTGATAACTCACTCCCGGTTTGTTGTTTGTGTTTGGATCCTGTGATGATCTTGAACTTTGTGTTCGGGGGAGCAGATGACTAGGTGAACTGCTTTAAGGAATATTATGCTGAAGGACGTCGAGACACAACGCTCTGATAGGATGTGACATTGGGGTATAGGGTTTTATATTAATTCTATGAAGTCTCAGACGACCTTGTTTGAGCCGATGACTTTATTATTTATTTGGACAAGTTTAAAAATGATATAGAAGAAAGTGATTGTGAACCTTTTATCCCTTTGAAAGGCTTGTATTTAAAAATGTATTAAAAAATGATTTTAATTAATATTTGAATTTTTATTCCTTTGTTAGTATATAGATGAGGGGTAGAGGGTGTCACATGGTTAGCTTTTGTTACCTTTATAAATCAAGAAGCAATCTTTGAGAGGAAGAAAGGGAAAATAGAGAGGGCTTTGGGTCCAAGATGAATGCTTTCCCACTATCACTAAGCCACCACACACCTAGAACCCATAAACAAAAAGAAACAACATTAAAACCCCAATAATGAGTATTTTCTTGAACCCCATGGGCGCTCTATGAAGGAAAATGAAAAAGGAGTCAAAGGGGAGAAAAAGAGGTGCTTACCCTTCCATGACTCAACCAAACAACACCAAAGGGAGAGGAAAAGGGTCTTCGTTGATCACCAACACCAAACCTCAAGCTTCTAGGATTTAGGTTTATCTTGGAGAAGAAGAAGAAGAAAAGAGAAAGAGAGCCCTTGCAAATGCAAATCTGAATTGTGAGAATTAGGGAATGGATAATGATCCTTACAATTCTACTTTCCACACCCGATTTTTCTAAGCACGCTCATTCCTTAACATACATCAAGGCCCATTTTCTCAGACCTAAACTTACCAAAAACTCACCAAATACACTCAAATATAAGCACAACATCACCACGTAAATAATTAATTTACTTCAAGCACTTAATTTAAATTTATTTACTCTTGCAATCTAATTAAAACACTTAGTCAAACCTGAAAATCACAATGTTACATCACTCAACTTTTTATTTCCATTAAATTAAGAAAATAATAATCAAGATAATATTGCGGCATTATTTGGATATAAAAATAAAATTTATCACTCTTTGGCGATTGTTTATGCCTATTTCACACTTGGGATAACCACATTGAGTGAATAACACAATTTAAATTTATAATTCAATATTATTATGTATGTTTATACACAAATTAAATATTAGGTTTTATGTATTATTTAATCATGTTATGATTTTGTATATATCAAACATATTCTTAGTAAATATTATTCAATTGTTTATTTCCATTAAATGAAGGCCAAAACATTCGAGATAAAATTGTGGCATCAATTGGATTCAAAAATAAAATTCAAGTAAAATTTGCACACTCATTGGTGATTGTCTATGCTTATTTTCACACTTGGAGTAATCACATTGAGTGAAAAACACATGTTAAATTTACAATTGAGTTTTATTATGTATGTTTATGCAAAAATTAAATACTACATTTAATGTATTATTTAATTATGTTGTGATTTTGCATATCTCAAACACATTCTTAGTAAATGTTACTCAATTGTTTATTTTCATTAAATAAAGACAATGACATTCAAGATAAAATTGTGGCATCAATTGGATACTAAAATAAAATTCAAGTAAAATTTTTCACGCTCTTTAGCAATTATCTAGGCCTATTTTTACACTTGGGGTAATCACAGAGTAAACAAAAAAGATGTTAAATATATGGTTCAATTTTATTATGTATGTTTATACAGAAATCTATGCTTTGTAAATGTTGTTCAATTATTTAGTTCCATTAAACAAAAATAAATCACATTTAAAATCTAGTTCTGACACCATTTAAATACAAAAATAAATCAAGTAAAAGTTATCATCTTTTTAAATATGTCTATGTCCATTTTTATAGTTAAATAAAAAAATCATATAAAATACTCAATCTCTCTGTTTACCTTGTGCATCGCATGAGTCTAAATCTAGTGAACATATAAAAGGTATACATATGTTGTTTGTGTTAGGATGAAAATTGGTAAGTAAAAATATTTGAAAGTTAGATGATAAATATATTTTGTTTTTGCTTTGTCAAACAAACAAATTGTATTACATCTTTGATAATTATTTTGTTAGGAGATGTTCACTAATTTAATATTCATGGATTTGGTTAAGTAAGTTGTTTATATCTTTTTTTCTTAAAGAGTTAGAGAAGGATGTTTCTCCTTGTGGTCACAATGCTCGTATGCCATAATGAGAATGAACATGTCTATAAAATGCATGACATTCCAATTAGTAAAGGAATCAAGATGGTTTAAACATAATAGATTATAGTCAAATATATCATGTTCAATGGGGACACGCTCCCTATTTAGTTAGTTATAAGTTTGTCTCTTCATACCTAATGTAATTGTTTGATCATAAACATTCACAAGTTAGCTAGAATTGTAAAATTGGGTGCTCTTGGACCCAAGTCCATGAGTTACCTCAAATGGCTCCCCTCTAGTATAAAGTTGTTCTTTAGTTCATACTCCACCTTGATGAATGCAATTGATTTCTCAAAGCAGAGGTCTAGTTTAAGTTGAGATCCGATGTTGAATTTCTTCACTTTGTCTCAAGGAGATGTCTCACCTCCATGACTATATTTTTAATTTTATATTAATACTTGAGTTATAGCGAAATAATTAAAATTTTCAAATATAAGTAACAATAGAAATTTGGTGATACATCATGCTAAATAATCAAAAAATAAGTTTGAAGCTAATCGTACCATCGCTTATATACAACATTTGTACATGTAAGTTGCAAAAATACTAAGGTAGCATAAAGAACACAAAAGGTATTAGTTATAAGTTAAAAATAAGCAAATTGTTAGATCCAAACTTAAAAATCAAAGAATACACTAGAAAAAAGGGTTGAATTGCATGGATGATGATACAACAAACTAGCTTTGTGGGAATCCTTGTTGGAGGACTGAAAGCTCAAATAGTCGTTATGAATACATTGAAGTCTTTCCCTCTTGGATAGTTGGCGGCAATTGGGACCTTAAAAGTTAGAGTGGATATGTTTTAATATTCCTTTTTTAAAGTATGTTTTACAAACTATTTTTTATAATATATTAATTTTTGGTAACAAGAGGAAAAACACACACACTATGTCATTGCACTTGTTACCTTATCTCAAAGAATGCTTGAATCCAACCTTCTAGCTCACCTTCTTGAAGTCCTTAATAATATCGATGATAGTGCGAAACAATGCCATTACTGCAATGGATGTTGAATAAGATTATGTTGAATAAGATTATGGGTAAGTAATATTTTAATTCGATAACAAAATGTTAATATTATATATGTGTGTGTGTGTGTGTGTGTGTATATATATATATATATATATATATATATATATATATATATATATATATATATGAATTTATCTATTCGAGAAAAGTTGCATCCAAGAAAGAAAATTCAAGCTATTGAAGAAACTTCAAATTATATACACTAAGTTGTCTGTTAAGGATTCTTCAAGTGAAAAAGAAAATGAAGGTGCTCAATCCAATGGTTCTCAATGATGTGTCAAAGATTATGGCTGCAAATGTAACATTGTCCCAATGAAAGAAAACACCCATCATCTAGCAAGTATAAAGTGACGTAAAAGGGTTGAATAACATGTATATGAATTTTAAAAAACTTTTTGCCAAGCACATTTTACTAGAGATATAAGAAAATAATCATTCAAAGAGAAAATGTGAGAGAAAACAAAAGCAAATAGGAACATAAGTTTTTATACTAGTTCACTCAAGATGAGTTATGTCTAGTTCTCCTTTAACATAAAGGATTTTACTAAGCACATTAAAAAATTCAAAAAATATAATAATTTATTTGTTATCATAACGCATTGACTTAAACCAATATAAGTTTATTTTAACCAGATTGGTTTGTTTTAGATTGGCCATAAACATTCGTAATTTATCAATAATTCTATTATTTAGTTTTGGATAAATAGTCAAATTAATCCCTGAAAGTGTGAGGCGCTGACAAATTAATCCTAGAAAGATGAAAAATTAAAATTTAGTACCTTAATGTGCAAAAAGTGAGACAAATTAGTCTTGCACACAACTTAATGACAAATTAGTCCCTAAACTTGACAACTTAAGGTTAAATTGGTTATCGAAAAATAAAACTTATTATCAAATTGGTCATTGAACATTTCAACTCAATGACAAAATGGCCTCACAAATTTAATGAAAACACTAATTTGTCACATGTTTTTGCACATTTAGGGTCTGAATTTGTAGTTTTCATCTTTGAGGGACCAATTTATCACTTCATCATATTTTCGGTGACGAATTTGACTTTTTATCCTTTAGTTTCTAAATTGCAGAATTACTATTGCTTAAATTATGGAAAACTCCAAACTTCTTAACACTTTTCTCATGAAATAGAAACATGATAAAGACTTTGGTCTCGATAAATAGAATCTCATTTTAATAAAACAATTCTCGTAAAATGAGACATGCATGCAATAAATTCAACATCCTAACAAAAACTAAAACATACATTATTTGTGAATGAACATCATTCTCTCTCTCACACACACATGTGGGATATGATTTGTTTACACCAGGTGTAAGTCTAATGGCTTACACCAAATCTCAGTTGTTGATTTATTAAATCTTATGGCTGAAATTATATTTCTTGAAAATGCAAATAAAGAAAATGGGTTACATGAGATTTTTTTCCAGCTTCCAACACTTTATGTGTCAACACCATCTAAGCTTTCGTCTTGTGCTAGGACTTGTTGGAATCTTCTTTTTGATGGGGACGCCATTATCCCCTTTCTATCCTTTCTTCTTAGTCAAATTCAAGCTCAGCTATGATGATGTTAAGAGTACCAGTGAATCTTTCTCCTTACTGTTTCTATTTCAAAAAAAAAATTCAAAAAATTCTAGCGAGTGTTTTGACCATGATGATAAGGATCTAGTCGATTTGCTCACTATGCACTTATGTAGCGGTGCCATTGTCAACTTTGGCATACACACGCAATGGATCTTAGTTGGAAATTGCATCCAGCTAGTCATCTGCCTTCGGCGATAAACATAACGACAATTCATCCATCAACAACTTTTCCAATGTGATCAAAATAGGATATGTTTACACCAATTTCCTAATACATGAAAGGGGGAACAAAGGTTTTAGTCGCAAGCATCAATTTCGTTAGAAGTAATGGTTTTTGTAGTTGAAGAAGTCAAGCAAATCATTATTATCCATGATGATGTTCATGGCTAATGAGAGACGGTTTTAGCATATATTTTTGTGCATCGATGTTCTTAATTAAAAATAGAACATGTTGTAGATTCGAATACAATTAACATTTGTATTTTATTCATTCATGAATTAGGATCAAACAAATCACTGAGATTATCTGTAAATTATGCAAACATCTTTGATGTGATAGCATGCATAAAGCACAACTCCCTTAATTTACACCAAGCCAAAATAATAATAACAAAAAAAATGGGGGGAAACCATAGTGGTGGATGGGGAAGAAAAAGAATATGCCCGAGAAGAAAAACAGATAACGTGACCCACTTATTTTACTTTTTATTTTTTTCAAGTGAAATAATTGTAGCCATTAGATTAATTTATTTTAATGGATGGGATTTGGTGTAAGTCGCAAGACTTACACTAGGTGTAAAAAGTCTTTAGACAATTGGTATTTTTGTGAAGGAGTATGTTAGTTGTAATGACCCGTCTCGTCGCTACGATATCACTTACTATAAAATGTGACATTTCAATTTTTAAGTGAAAGCTTCATTAATTTGATTGTGAAAATGATGGTTAATTTTTCGCGATGTACATTCATCAAACAACTCACAAACACGTGAACAAATATATACTTATATGTGTATATATATATATATATATATATATATATATATATATATATATATATATATATATTATACACCACTACACATCTTTCAAATGTCAGAACACAATTCAGATTTTTTTACATATATCTAAACTTAGAGACAACATGCCCAATCAAAAAGATCAAGGAACCAACTAAGGAAAAGATCGAAACAAAACACAACTCTCCCCCAAAATAAATTCCAACGTTATCACGTTGGCTTAGCGGCTCCAACAAAAGACTTCTCTCCAAGTCACCTATTGCTACTTATCTGCTCCCACGAACGAAAGTTCGAGATCATCACAAGCACTAATCACACGGTACAAAAATTGCAAAGGTGAGTTTATTATAAAAGATCAACAAACACCAAAAGACAATGATTAACAAGAAAACAATAACAATGACCACAATCATTCTTAATAACCCGTCAGTTCAACATACACTTAACAAACTAGTCATCAACTTTTCCATAATTCAAATCATATATGCTCAGAATGATGCATGTACCTAACTCAACTCTAAAATGCAATGTGGTACCATTTATCTAGAAATAGCCTAAGTGTGTCCACACGACACTCTCACTTAGGAAAACTAGACATCAAGTGTCGAGGTCACTCTGTCGTGCACAAGCAACTCCCCCCCATGGTGATCAACCTGAGTCTCAAGGAAGTTTCAAACCGAGTGACATGCCCCTAAGTACAAGTATTTTTCCTAATGAAAAATTACGAGTACTTACTGACAAAGTTTGTACTATTTTCATGAAATATGAAGTATGAAAAATGAGCATCATCAATGCACTGACCATGGATAATTAAAGATTCTAAGTCATCCCCTTCTCTCTCTAAGAATGCTTAAAACTCTTTAAAACACTATTTCCCCCTCTAGGGATATCCAACATGGTTACCACACCCCCCATGTACATACACAACATACATAATCACAATAACATCATCAACATCAACATCAACATCAACATCAACATCATCTCATTTCAACATCATCATCAACATCACAAGCAATCACATTCCACATACATGCATATAAATTCATGCTCGGGATTCATATTTCCCAGGTCTTCAGGCAACATAAACCTCATACAACAACAATCTATAATACCACGAGACTTATATTTTTAAGAAAAATTCTAAATTAAAGAGGAAAACTATAGTATTCAAAACAAACTCTTATGCCCATTTAAAATTTAATAAAGAAGTAAGTAGAAGAACAAATATAAAATTTGGGGCAGAGTCTCCTTTATAATTAAGACTTTTCCCAAAAATTCCAATCAATACAACAAAAACATCATTGACAATGTCAATCATCAATAACAAACTTATCACATCCCATTAGTTAAAAACACAGTTTTTCTTGAAAACCAACATGCACATAAATAAGAAATATATCACATTCCATTAGTTAAAAACACAGTTTTTCTTGAATACTAGAATGCACAGGGACAAACATACATCCGCATAATTGGGTTCCCTGACCCCAACTATATCTCTCACCTATCTATATCTCTCTCTTAGTTCCTTGCGACTTTGTTCTAAGATCTCTTAGGTTCACGTTTGTTCATCCAAACGCAGAGCTCTATATACCAAATAAAAAATAATTCAGTATAGATTTCAAAGACAAGGCGAGTATTAAATTTTGGGGTCAAATACCCATTCAATTTAAAAAGGGGCTAAATGAGTGTTTTGAGATTCATATCAAAGAGAGGTCATTTTGAAATTCTGATCACGCCACTGTGACCAGGGTTCAACAAATTTTACAAAAACAAAGTCTATTTTATAAAAAGGTAACTTTTACAACATCTCTTTTTCAAGGGTTTTTCAAAGGAAATGTTAAAACATCCAATAATGGTTCCCAAGTTAGAAGAGAAGTAAAGATATGCTCAAACTAACAAGGAGAAGGCTTAGAATCACTGTTACCTCGAAGAAACTATGAAGGAAGCATTTGAGGCTTCATTCTCTACTGAATCCTCAAGTTGAGTTTTAAAGATTCTGCTCTGACTAAACTATTCTTCTCCGTGCGGTGGTCTGACAGCAAGCAAATGCGGCTTGTGGCGATCATTGGTGGTCAGTGGTGGTGGAGGAGTAGGTTTGGGGTTTTGGGGGAGGATTTAGGGGAAGAGAAGGAGAAGGAAATGGCTTTTTTATCCTATTGGACATATTTGTAGCCTGGAACACTCGCCCAAGCGAAATTTGGCTTGCTTGGGCGAGCTGATCTAGCTTAAATTTTACTACTTCTGTTAAAAAATCATATTTCATACTAAATATGTTATATTAAAAGTCCCAACGGTCAGAATGTGAAAAAGTCGGTTGCAAGCCTATAATCCAAATTTTAAGGAGATCTAACGGTTACTGAATCCAGGATTGCAGTTTTAGTGGAACAAGTTTAAGTAAAACTTGAAATCTCATAATTTCAACCTAAGTTAGTAAAAGTCCACATAACTCAACATCCACATCATGCAGATTGCACATGGCTAATTCACACAATACCTTAACTCATCCAAATTAATCAAGTAATCAAATAACACAAGAAAAACATCAAACATCTATTTTCAATTATCGAAATTTCAGGGCATTACATTAGCACGGTGCACCTTTTCAATTAGACAAAAATACCAATTGTTTTCATTTAAAATTAATTTAATTCAAGGATATCCAAGTAATTTACCTTTTCTCCCCGTTTTTTCCATTTCACGCTCCTCACTATTTCTCTTCTCTCACGCCGCTTCAATGTCTTTATGGTGGTGAAGCTATTGCAACAACTCAATCAAATCCGTAAATGTTGAGAGTCACGACAATCAAAGGCCACGCTTGACATCGATCTTGAAGGTCAAACCATGAACATTGATGGACAAGTCGCATTGATATTGAACGTCATCGCCAGTTTCAAAGAAGTAGTTTGGTCTTAGGATGGTCAATGGATTTATAATGTCAATTCTTTGTTGAAACCATGGCTTTTGCTGTTGAATTCGAAGGTTCTTGTTTTTTTGAAATCATTAGAGGTGTGGTCCACATACGTGATTTTGTTGCAAGGTTAAACCACTGTTTAGTTCTATTTTGTGATGAAAGCTACAAATTAGAAGAACAAAAACAACACAAAAAATTGGATAATTCTTTGTTTGGTTTGAAAGAGTCGAGAACATTGAAATTGGCAACAAATTTTGATATTTGATTGGATTTAAAAATGGCTTCAATTTCATGATAATGGCAACAAATTTCCACTCGGTATTGATGCCATGGTTGCTATATCAATCACAACAAAAGGACTTGAAATTAAGATGCTAATATTAAGATTGAAACAAGCAATATGACTTGTGAAAGCCATTGTTATTTTCTTCTTTAGGTTGTAAAAGCATAGTACTAACTCGTGTGAGAAAGAGGGAGTAAGGAGTGAGAAGTGGAGGTAAGGGTAGGTAGGATAAATTACTTGGATACCCTTTAAATGAATAGACTTTAAATAAAAATAATTGTTTTTTTTTTTCAATTGAAAAGTTGCTCCTTGCTAATATGCCCATTCATAAGAAACAATGGGTGCAATATAACTAAACCTTACACACACACACATAAATGTTAGTATCAACATAACATGTAAGTTCTTCAACAACCACAATATGAATTACTTAAAACCTAAAGGCATAAATAAATGTGTATCAAAATAAGGAATTAGGTTGATTGAATACATATAAAAAAGCTTACTAACTACCCTTCCATTAATTCATCATAGGAAAATAGAACTAGTTAGAGCAATTACCTATCCCCAAATATACCTTGACTATACCTAACTACCCAAAACCTGAATGCTAAAAGGAATCCTCAAATGGATCCCCTCTCTCCTTTTCCTTGTCATTGTCCCCTAGAGCGACACCCATGCATCCCAATCAATAAAGAAAGGATGACCCCACAATAATGAAGTGATGATAGCGTTACAAGAAAGGGATTGAATTGTCATCTTTTCCTGAAACTTTAACCTTTATGGACTTATACTCAAGATTACCTTGATATTTAGAAAGAATTGACATAGAGGTTCAAGCACTTAGATAGCTAATCTCTCTAGGTGGTTATTCATAACACTCATTATTAAATGTTTGATAGGATTATGAGAACCTAATGTCAATGAACATTTGCTTATGTTCAGAAGTTGATTTCTTAAATAAAAGAATTTTTCAAAATACTATTATTATGAAAAACTCAATTTATGTTATGCAGATACAATACTCAGTATGTTGTTGTTCATAATGTTGTGCTTAGAAAGCTAATACTGAGAATGATGTTTCCAGCTTTTCATGCATAAAACCATTTTCATGTTTTATGAAAGCATTTATACGTTGATGCATTGATTAAATTGGTCTAACACAAATCTTAATATCACAAACATGATTTAGTTCAAATTTGGCATGTTACAAAACAATTAAGCTTGTTATGAAAACCTTCTTAGGTATGCATTCTGATGCAGATGCAATATATATGACAACAAATAACATAATGTAAAGAGGAAAGGAAAAGAAGATTCAACACATAAATTTTTATACTAGTTCATCCCAACCTTGAGCTACATCAGTCCTTACCCAAATTGATGACATTTTCACTAACACAACCAACATGCTATATTTTTACAACGACTTCACAATATTTCTCTCACCATAGCACCACACCTGATCTTGGCTTGGAGATAACCCATCTCAACCACAATACCATGGGAGAGACAATCCAAGTGTTTTTCATCTCTTCAGGTGGGCCTAACCCACAGAATGATTCTCATAACTCTTGAGAATCAAAACCCACTCAACCATGACATCCACTTAGTCATAGGAGGGACAATACAAGTATTTCTTTCACCTCTTTAGGCTACCTAAGTATTATTTAACTAGCCTCTTCAGGCTTCCATCTTAAGGACTTTCTCTAAGCTACCCACATTCCATGTGTTCTCTCCATCACTTCTCCCACGACCAAACTTAAACAGTAAGGGTTACAACCTTTGAGGGGTTTTTGTAGTGTTACACACTCATTGGGTGAATCTTCTTTGAAGCTCTGTATGCACTCCTACTGCAACCATTCTAAACTTAGAACCCATATAGAGTGGGGAGAGGAGTTGAATCTTGTTTCTACAGTGTATAGTTTCTCCTACCCTCTCTCACATGTTTTGCAACTACCCTTTGTCATTTTATAGGCCCCACATGTCAAACTAGTTGTTATCTAGCTGTTTTGATAACCGCGTGACTTCTTTTTGAAGTAGACACACTACTTTAACTTTACATCTATCAGTTCCTTTTTTATCAATCCATTTTGAAGATGTCATTTTGAGCAACTTTCTGATGGTGCCTCAAAAATACATTCTGATGTTGTTGAAGAAGGATCTGTTCTGATGTAGGTTCTTTCTGATGAAGATAACATGATATGACAATGTAGAAAATTCAGCTCTATTAAGCCAAATACTTCATCCAAAATTTTAAGATAAGTTCCTAAACAAATATAGAAATCAATTCTTTCATTAATCTTCTATTAAATTCAGTAATTTTTAATGTTTTGGGGCTAGAACAACAACCTTTATTTCTTAAGTTTTCCAATTCAAATGGCCACCAAGTAACTCAAAATGCACTCAAAACAATTTCAATTAAATAGTAAATCTTTGCAACACATTTCAAATAATTGAATTAACAAATAAATAACTACTAATAGTGACTTTTGATGCATAAATGGTACTGATGCATACCCTCAAAAAGGTGCAAACATGCCATTAAATGTCATACAAGTAAACAAACACATAATATCATGATGTAAACACAATATTCACATCATTCTTCATCATCAACATTTCATATAGGTGAAGTGAATAGAATAACAAAAGAATGGGTCATTAAATTATGTTTTTAAAAACTTAAACTCCTTTTTAAACAAAACAAGTTATTCTTAAGACAGTTCAGGAAGTGTTTGTTTGGAATGAAGAATTTCTACTAGCTTAGTACTAAAACTTAATAGTTTATGGAAAATAGTTGTTTGCTTAAAATGAAACTTTAATCCATTTGTTTAGTTAAAGATGTTTGTTGAGACTCAAAGTTTATGTTTCTTAATATTGTTTGACAAAATTTTGTTATTGAAAACAACTAATAAAGTTAGTGTGCACAAAATAGTAAAAGGGTAAGGGAAGAAGAATAATGAACACAAAAGATTTTTATATTGGTTCATGTCAACTTTAGGCTATATCTAGTCCTCACCCTCCGAGTGAGATTTCCACTAATGACAACCTAACAACTTACTCAAAGCAAAAACAATCACAACCTATCTGTTGGATTGACTACTTGTTGGATTCTTACAACCACTAGCTACCTGCTAGATTTCCAACTACCAGCTACTTGCTGGAATTCACAACTCAAAGGTGTTATGCAGATCGCAACATAAAACACGAATTCTCCTTATAAAAAGGAATTTTCACTTAGGAAATTATAAATCTCATATTTTCTACTTTTACAATGTATAACATATATGAGTTTCATGGAAGTGGATCACTCTCAAGTAAAGAGGCTTGAAGAAGAATGCAGAATCCTTACAACAAGGGTAGCCATTGAAGTAATTTTCCAAGTGAAGAACTCTCTAGGTTGTTTAAACTTCTCTTCAAAAGATCCCTTAAGGTTTTTTTAAACACCCTGTGGAAGTAGCCGTTATAAGTGGGGCCCTTAGCTTTGCACCTTGAAGAAGTTTGAAATGTGCCAATTGTACATGACTTGACAAAAATTTGAATTAATTTTGAAGTGTCCATTTTGAGGAACAATTCTGATGAGCTTTTGAAGATACATTGAAATTGTATTATGATGTTGCTAAGGAAAGACCTATTTTGATGTAGGTTCTTTATGATGGAGACTTCATATATATATATATATATATATATATATATATATATATATATATATATATATATATATATTTGTAGGTAGCTCAACTACATCATACTTAACACCTCTGCTAAACAAAAATCATTATTAAGTAGCATACTACAATATAACTAACATGTGCAGGTTGTTGTTGGGTTAGTGTTACGTCATTGGTTCTAAGTTCATAAAGTCTCTTTAATATTCATTTTGATGTTTCACATCAGATTCTCTGAAGGACATCTTTTAGCTTTCAACTTCTTGCATCTTCAAATGTTGTGAACATCATTCTTCTGATGAACCTTCAATGTATCTGATTCATATGGAAGATGCGATATTGTCAAACTTAGTTTTCTAATGAGCCCTCTATGAATGTGGTAGCATATGAAAGACATGATGTTGCTTTGTATGTCATTTTGATGTAGCAAACTCCATTGTTCTGAAGAGCCTTCTATGTTAGTGACTTCATATAGAAGACATGTTGTTGCCACCCCATTCTAATGTTCAGATCCTTCATGGTCTTGTGTTTAACACACCAGTCTAGTATGATCATCTCAAACCATTCTTTGACTTTATTCTAGTTTAACGTCATTATGATATTTTAATTCTCACAATCCTTCAGCATACTATTTTGATGTTATTTTTTCATGTAGCCTTTGATATATTTTCTAAGTAAGGCTTTCTTGATGACTTTGCAACATGCCAAGATAGAATCCTCAAAGGGAAACACTAGCTTCATTCATTTCTTTTTAGGCTTCTATATGACACCCTCTACCCCGACATATGTATAAATAAATAAAACATAAAAATATTGATCAACAAATTCATGTAGGTAAAAGGTTCACATTCACTTCATTATTATCAAATAAAACTTATTAAAAACATATTCAGCTCAAAATAAAGCTGTCAAAGTTTACAAAAAATGTTTTGTTAAATCAGTGAGGCAAAATAAAATAAAATAACACCATGCAATTAAAATAAAAACTCATCCCCAATGTCACATCCTATCAGATCATTGTGCCCCAACGTCCTCTGGCACGAGGTTCTTTAAAGTCATCCACCTATTCATCTGCTCCCACGAACACAAGGTTCGAGATCATCACATGATCCAAACACAAATAGCACACAAGGAATGAATTATCACAAAAAAAAAAAACAAAACAAATGAACAAGACATAATCAAAATAAATTATGGAAATATTTATAACATAACTCAACTTAATACAACCCACATCACTTCACCACTTTATCTTTAAAATTTGTTGTTCAATCACTAATCACATTACACATGAATCACACATTCGAGTCAAGACGCAATAACACTAATCAATTTCATAATAAACAATTAGCAAGTGTTATGCAACAATTATGTGCGGAAATGAATCTCGAACCACATATAAAACTTTCACAATAATTCAACGGTTAACGAGTCTGGAATCATAGTTTTACTGAGACAGTTTCGAGTTTCTGCGAGAAAAGAAAAATTATGATGCAAAGGGTATTTATCTCAGCTCCGACATGATTTAGTAATTCGCAACTTTGAGAATGTTCAAAAATGAGTTTCGAACCTGGTGCTCAAATTTCACGACAATACAACTGTGAATGAGTCCGAGATCGTCATTTTTCTAAGATATGTTTGGTGGTATGCGGGGAAAAAAGAGATTTTTGGGAGGAGGAGGAGAAGGGAAAATGAAATTGAGAGGAAGAGGAGGCGTAGAGAATATCGTTCTCAAAACTGACCTAAGATGCCTCTATTTATAGCTAGGGTTCTATTTTATTTCTTATCAAATGAATAAATAAAATATCATTTTTATTTTCCTTCAAACCATTATTTTAATACATTTATTTCTCTTTTTTTTAATTATAAAATCTCACCATTTTCTAAAACTCTATTTTTTTTACTAAAAAACCTTTTTAATTTATTTACGAAAAATGAGATGTTACATTCTCACTTGATTCACACTTGAGACATTCATTCCGAACTTGTTTTGAACTTATCAAAATGCTTGCTCTGATTTATTCTTCATATATTTCACTGAAACACTTAACAAATATGTTGTTAGTCATCACAACATTCTCCATCGCCTTTTCAATTTGCATTGCTAATGGTTTGTCATGATTAAAACCTTAGGGTGTGGATTCAACAATAAGTACACAACAATAACAATTAAAAACAAGGAAGCCATCAATTTCAACAATAATTCACGAATTTCTTATTAATTTCATCATTAAAACAATATCAAATAAGTCACAATTTTCATCTATTGCTCACCCTGTTTTTCCTAACACTTGGGCCAAAATTTTGAATCATTAAAATTATATTTTGAACACTTCAAAACATCCCTAAATTACTATTTTTCCAGCTGTAACAATTTCTCTAGATTTTAAACAAGAACATAAGGGAAATGGCTAACAACTTAAACAGATTTCACAAACAGGTTTCAACAAAGCATTTAGAAAATAAGATTTACTAGAGATTGTTGGATCAAGTGGTCTTGGAATAATTAAGAAGGGGGGGTTGAATTAATTATTAATGTGTCTTGACTAATTAAAAAAATTTATCCTTCTTAATGTTACTAGATTTAACTAGGCTTTTACTACTAACTTAAGAAAGTAAAGAACACAAACAATAACTTAACCAAAAGTAAAAGCGGCAATTAAAAGTACACAACGAAAATTAATGAGTGTAGGGAAGAAGAAGACAAACACAAGATTTATACTAGTTCGACAACAACCCATGCCTACATCTAGTCCCCAAGCAACCAACGGTTCTTGAGATTTCTTTCAACCTTGTAAAATCCTTTACAAGCCAAAGATCCACAAGGAATGTACCCTCCCTTGTTCTCCTTGAACAACCAAGTGGATGTACCCTCCACTTGAACTGATCCACAAGAGATGTACCCTATCTTGTTCTCAATATAACAACCTAAGTAGATGTACCCTCTACTTGTACCACAAAGGATGTACCCTCCAATGTGTTACGACAAAGAATTCTTAGGCGGTTAGTCCCTTGAATTCTCTATGAGGGGGATACAAAAGATATCTCAGGCGGTTAGTCCTTTGAAATCTTTTGTATAAAGGGAAAGGGAAAAATATATCTCAAGCGGTTAGTCCTTTGAAATCTTTTGTAAGAAATAGAAGATATCTCAAGCGGTTAGTCCTTCGAAATCTTTTGTCAAGAGGGAGAAGGGAAGAAACAAAAGAATTCTCAGGCGATTAGTCCTTTGAATCTTTTGGCAAGAGAAAGAAGTGAATGAAGAAGAAGAGTAGCACAAGTTTTTGAACAATGAGCTTTTCTTGGAAGAGAAAGTATTGAACAAAAACTCTATGAAAGAAATTTGTTAATCATGAAAAGAATCAGTCTTTTTTAGTATTTGAAATTCGTGCCATGGTCACATATTTATAATCATTTGATGACTCAAGTTAAAGTTTGTGACTCTTGGCAATTTATTTAAAAATTGTGACTCCTTTGAAAACTAGTTACTTAAAGGTCGTGACTTTTTTTTTTTAAAAAAAAAACTCTTCAGAAACAAGTCACTTTAAGAATTATGACTTTTGGTAATTTATTTTTCGAAATCAGTCACTGGTAATCGATTACCATCATAGTGTAATTGATTACACATCAATAGATGTGACTCTTCATGTTTAAATTTAAAAATCAAAATGTTTAGAAACTCTGGTAATCGATTACAAGTATTGTGTAATCGATTACACAAGTTTAAAATGATTTGAAAATGTTTTATCACTAGTTGTGACTCTTGAAATTTGAAATCTAATGTTTTAAAACATTGGCAATCGATTACAACTTTGTAAATCAGTTTGAAAAACAATGTTGGCTAATGGTAATCGATTACTACCTTCTGGTAATCGATTACCATAAAGTAAAACTCTTTGGTAAAAGATTTTGTGAAAAATTCTTGTGCTACTCAATGTTTTAAAAAACTTTTTTTAGTACTTATCTTGATTGAGTCTTCTCTTGATTCTTGAATCTTGAGTCTTGAATCTTGATCTTGATTGTTCTTGAATCTTGATTCTTGAAACTTGATTCTTGAAGCTTTTTGACTCCTGATTCTTTGGAATTTGCTTAACTCTTGATTCTTTGGCATCATCAAAATAATCTTGGAAGTCATTGCTTCCATAGAGATTATTCAACAACTTAAACAGTTTTCACAAACAGATTTGAACAAAGACATTGAGCATTCAAGGTGTGTTAAAATGAGCCTTATGGAAAAATAAGTTAAAGCCTCAAAGAGAAAGTATAAAAACTTGTTTTTTTATATTAGTTCACTCAATTTCTTGAGCTACATCCAGTTTTTTTACAAAATCTTTGAAGGGTTCCACTAATCAAACTTATTACAAATCAAGTATTTTACCCCTACCACTTCTAGCTACAATAAGTATTCTATAGGCCACTTTTGGCATGCCCTTAATCTCCCCCTAAGATGAAAAAAAAAACAAGTTCTTCTATCACTAAGTCACTCCTCGCTTTCTAAACAATTGTTTGAATGAATACAACTAATTCAACTCTCACAAAAAGGATAAACAATTAAGTTTGGTTACAACATAAAAAGTTTGCATAACAAAGAAGAGCTATCTAAGAACAACTGTTTTAGATCATCCAGTCATTTCTGCAAAGTCTTAGCACTTAAAATTTTTTATAGCTTCATTTTTTATTTCAGTGCCTTGATCCTCTATATATAGGCTTCAGTGAAAGTATCCATTGTGGAATTAAAGCCTTCTCGAAAATATCCATTGTCATACAACTGTAATCTTTTTGCAACGTGTTTGCACATGGTGGATGAAGAAAGGGGGACAATAGTTTTATGCTTTTCGTGACACGTTCCACTACTTGTAGTAGCAATGGATTTGTAGAGAATATTTATTTCTGTTGAGCTATTTTTGTACACATTTAAATTCAAATGATGAGAAATTCAAAATTATGAGGAAAATAAAATATTTCAGAGTTTCTTAAACATGTATCAATCTCGTGAAGTGAACAAGAGTACAAACTCATCATTGGACGCTAACTAACTCAGATAAAAATAATTTGTTCAAGTTAGTTAGCTTCTTTTAAATGTTCAACCATACATAAAATATTGAATGCTGGTTTTCATGAAGTCCATACAAAATTTAATACATTTTTTTATCATCAAAACTATAAAGTTTTGAGGGGTCAGAGGCCATCCAATGTCTTTGGTTCTAGTTGACAAACTATGTATGTCAAACATCTATTCACCAGTTTGGGGGAAAATTGAAGTGACAAAAATACCACAAGAAAGGAGATTGAATTATGTTTTCGCAAACTTTTAAATCCTTTTTCAAAGAAAATAAGTTTATGATAGTTCAGAAAGAGACATTTCATAATGAAGAACTATCTTGAGCTCAGAACAAAAATGCAAGTAGTTATGGAAAATGAGTTTTTGTAGTTTAGAGATATATTTCAAAAAGAGTTGTTTGTTTGTAAAGACTTAAGTGGAAATGTTCACTTTTAAGAGTGTTTGTAAAGCTTCTTTTTGCTTTAATGATTACCAAAAATAGTAAACATATCAACCCACAAAATTAGTGTAGAAAGAGAGTAAGGGAGAATGATGCAAATTCTTTTATACAGGTTCACCCCAACCTTATGCTACATCTAGTCCCTACCCTTCAAGATGAGATTTCACTAACACAACCAGTCACTATAGGACCAACACATCACTAGATTTCTACAACCTTCCAACACTCCAACTAGACTTCACACCTAGCCACAACTAGATCTGCAACACCACCGATAAGAACCTTTGCGAGCCACTATTGGACATTCAACAACAAAAGGGTTTTTATGTTTTTCATTGGACAGACACAGATGTTCACCTCACAAGAAGGTTTCCACTCAAAAAATTACTATCTATTGTTTCACCTAGCCCGTTATTTTTTTTTACTTGGGAAAAAGACTGAAGTAGGAAAAAAAGTACAATACCTTGATTTTTAGTTGAAGTATGATTTCAAATGTGTTGCATTCCAGGTCCTCGAAATGACTTTTCCAACAAGCTTTTCAAGTTAGTACGCTCCATTTTGTAGTGTTATAGTGATTTTGAGAGGTTTTTCCCCGTTCGGAGCAAGATTTCCTTTAACATGATCTTTCCTTGCTTCTTTTCTCATTCTCCATACGATATCACCAACTCGGAACTCCATGCTCTTCAACTTTGCTCATGCTTTCAAGTTGCTCTCCTTTTGCAAGCTTCTTCTTGAATCTGAGCGTGATTTCTCACCTCATCAATCATATCATGTTCCAAGGGTAGATTTTCATTATTAAGTGTTTCTTCAAATTGAGCTCTTGTTGTTGAGGGTTCATCAACCTCCACTGGAATCATGGCATAAGTACCATAAGTCAGTTTGAAAGGAGTTTCTTTTGTTGTTGATTGCGGAGTCCAATGGTATGCCCATAGTATGCTAGGCAACTCAGTCCAAAGACCTTTTGTTTTGCAACCTCTTTTATTCATCTTTGTCAGGATGACCTTATTTGCCACTTCTGTTTGCCCATTTGTTTGTGGATGTTCAACAAAAGACACCAAGTGTTTGATGCCGAGCTGCCATTGGAACTGTTCATATCCTTTCTCTGTAAATTTCATGCCATTATCTATAACTATGGAAAAGGAAAGGCCATGTCTACAGATCAATGATCTGCATGTAAAATTTTTCACCTTCTGAGTAGTGATTTTGGAAAATGATTCTGCCTCAATTCACTTGGTGAAGTAGTCAATGGCTAGAAATAAGTACTTCACTTCACCTTTTTACAACAGGAAAAGGAACCAAGAATGTCCATGCCTCAAAATGCAAAGGCCCATGTTGAATGAATGTTATGTAATTTCTGCGGTGGCATATGGTGAAGGTTGTCGAACTCCTGACATTCTTTGCATTTTTTTTGAAAATTCTGACAATCAGTGTGCATTGTTGGCCAATAATAAGCAGCTTCGAGAACCCAAGCTACCATATTTCTTCCTTCTGAATGCATGCCATAAATGTCTCTGTGAATCTTGTTTATGACATATTGGTTTTCATCATCATTCTAACATTTCAATAACAAGGAAGAAATTCCTCGTCAAAAAATCTCTCAATCAATGACAATATAATGGGCTGACTTGAACATTACTTTCTTCACCTTGATTTCATTTATAGGTAACTGATCATTCACCAGATAATTCCATATTGGGTTCAACCAGAATCACTACCAATCTTACTTGCAAATATATCAGATTTATCTATGCTTGGTGTAAAAAGTGTCTCTTGTATGAATGTTCTATGTTGCCCTAACTTCTTGAAACTTGCTGACTTTGATAACACATATGCTCTACCATTGTTTTCTTTGAAAATGTGCTTGAGCTCGTACTCGTCAAAGCTATTGAGCAAACAAATCGTTAGATGATAGTGCTTCTGCATTTGAGTATATTTGGCTTGAAAATCTCCATTCACTTGTCTAGTGACAAGCTTGGAGTCAATTTTGCTCCTAATTTTATTTACTCCAATTTCGTTCACTAACTTTAACCCTACAATCATAGCTTCATACTCAACTTGATTGTTAGAAGTTTTGAAATCAATCCTTAATGATTGCTCAAGTGAGATGTCTCTAGGCCCTTAAAAGGAAATTCCTGCTCTGCTTCCTTTGGGATTAAAGGCTCCATCAACATAGAGCATCCACCAATCGCTTTTGTCACTGCTGCTCAATTTAGGAGGAGGCTTTGCCATGAAGTCAGCTAAACATTGAGCTTTAATGGGTCCTCTAGGCTCAAACTTAAATCTAAACTCAAGTAGCACTATAAACCATGCAACCATCCTAATGGAAGCTTGCTTGAGAAGCTTCTGTGGAGGTTGGATCTTTGAGCTTCAAAGGTGATACATGGAGAAAAAAAATGAAGAAACAACAATGGACGAGAAGGTTAAGCTGAAAATTAATGGAGGTTTAAGGAGCATCTACTTGAAGCTCTTGTGCTCTGATTACCACTTGATGGAAGCTTGCTTGAGAAACTTCTATGGAGGTTGGATCTTTGAGCTTCGATGAGGTCCTTCAATGGTGATTTTCAACCATGGAGATGCAACAGAAGATAAAGGAGAAAAGGTGAGAGGAGGCGCCATCCACTAGCGAATAAGCCATGGAAGGAGGAGCTTCACCACCAAGAGAGTGCCTTAGATAAGAAGCTTAGAGATGAAGCTTCAATGGAGGAAAAGAATGAGAAAGGGGGGGGGGCACAAAATTGAAGGAGAAAAAGAGGGAGAGAAATTGAACTTTGAAGTGTGTCTCACAAGTTTCACATTCATCAAAGTTATAACAAGTGTTACACATGCTTCTATTTATAGCCTAGGTCACTAACTAAATGAAAGCTTCCTTGAGAAGCTAGAGTTTAGCTACAACCACCTACTAAGCTCACCTCCTTGAGACGCTAGAGCTTAGCTACATACACCCCTTTAATAGCTAAGCTCACCCCCATACCAAAATACATGAAAATGCTTATCTATACACATCCTTCTAATACCTAAGTTCACCTCCATGCCAAAATACATGAAAATATAAAAAAGTCCCTACTGCAAAGACTACTAAAAATGCCTTGAAATACAAGGCTAAAACCCTATACTACTATAATGGCCAAAATACAAGGCCAAAAAGAAGGAAAACACATTCTAATATTTATAAAGAAGAGTGGACCCAACCTTGGCCCATGGGCTCAGAAATCTATCCTGAGGTTCATGAGAACCCTAGGACATTCTTTAGCCGCTCTAGCCCAATCCTCTTGGAGTCTTCTATATAATACCCTTGGGGGTAGGATTGCATCACATCCTTTCGATGAGCTCTGGCTTTCGTAGGACTTGTTTGATAGGGTGGTTAGTTTTGACCTTAATCTAATGACTTTGGAAGTATCTGCGTAACCTCCTTGTTGAGTTCAACAGGGATAATGCAAACTTTTCAATCATTTGTTACCTTTTTTTGGCCCTTTGTAAAACTCTACTAGTAAAGTAGATCGATAGTTATCTTTTACTGTGTTCCTATGTCAATACTCAACTAATAGTTGTATTGGAAATAAATAAAGTAGGAATTTAACACTTGGTATAGGTCAACCTAGGATTAGAGGGTTCATAAGAAATTCTTGAATTTTGTAAACATTTTCTCACATTCTTCATCCCAAACAAAGTCATTATGTGATTCCTTCAACAATTTGAAGAATGATTTTGCCTTTTTTGCCATCTCGGGCAAGAATTAAGAGAGAGAGAGAGAGAGAGAGAGAGAGAGAGAACTCCAAAAATGCATTTTTTTAGTGTTCAACCTCATGTGATTTCTAAGCTCTGCAAAATTTTTAGCTAATTCACAAGCATGCTAATCAGAAAATAGTGACTTCACTACCATATCGTATACATAAACTTCTACATTTTTTTGGATAACCAAGTGGTATAGTCTACTTCACGAATGAAGTTGTCCTTCAACAATTAGTCAATTTCTGCTTCCATAACTTTTCTCCTTTCTTCACCAAGTTTGTGTTTTCTTTGAGCTACAGATTATGCATTAGAGAATTTTCAAGCTTGTAGCAAATGAAGTTGGGGTCCATGCCTGGCATGTCGAACACACTCTAAGCAAATAGGTGGGTATTGCTTAGCAGCACTTGTTCTACTTCTTTTCATACTACATCCTACGCTTGCTTGCTAATTTTTGTGCATTGATGTGATTCCTTGCCAATTTGGAAGGGCTCAATTTCCTCTATAGGTGTTGGTTGTTGATCTTCAGAATCTAATAAGGGATCGAGATTCTCCTAAGTGGTGATAACAACATTGATGTTGGAAATCTATGTCTTTCCTTTATCTTCCTTTTCACCATGTTGTACGACTCAACTTTGCAACTTTTTACATAGCATTCATGAGCGTCGACCTGATTAGCCTTGATAAAGACAATTTGCCCTGTTGATGAAGAAAATTTCATTGCTAAATGAGATGTAGAAACGATGGCTCGTAATTTGTTCAAAATAGGCATGCCGAGTAAGACATTATATAAGATATCTGCATCCACCGAAACATATGGAACCGTCAATGATTGGGAAAGCTTTCTTGAGCCAAAAGTAGTTGACAAGTCTATTTTTCCTCTAACATAAACTCGTTCTCCTATAAAACCTATTATAGGTTTCTCATGAGGTTGTATAAGATCATGAGAAGCATCTAATTTTCCAAAGATGAACCAGTATAAAATATTAGCAAAACTTCCCTTACCAATTAGTTTTTTCCAAACTACCCAACCAGCTATTACGATTGTAACCACCATAGTGTCATCTTGTGTTGGATCATTTCCTATGAATTTTGCATCCGTAAATGTGATGAGTGGTAGAGATTGGGTGGACGATCTTGAGGGCTCACAGATGTCATTTTCTGGCAGAGTTTGTACAACCTCCACTAGTAAAACTGTCGGCAATGGTATTGATCATACCTTGGACAACCCCAAAGGGATTTTCTTGTTGTCTTTGCTTACCTTCTCTTGTAGGTTATTGGTTATTATTGTCCCAACCTCCAACATATCCACCTTTGAAGCCACCTCTACCTTCTCCTCTATAACTGCCACGGTTATAGTTATGCCCTCTGACCAAATCGTTTAAACATGCTCTTTGAACCAATTCTTTAGTTTTATCCTTTAGAACTATGCATTCTTCGATAGTATGACCATAGTTTTGATGGTATTTGCACTGTTTGGTATGATTAGTTTGACTATGAGAATTCATTGAGGGTGGCAACACAAGTATTTTTGCGTTGAATGTTTCCTCTAAGATATGTGCTCAGGTTTCAGTGAGCAGGTAATTTTCAAAAGGATACTTGACATGTAACAAAGTGGGTAACATGGTCAATTTTTTTTTGCAAGGTGAATAACAGGTAATCACTACCCAAGTCCACCTTAACTTGTTGCCATTCATAGTTGGGGGACACGAGGTCACTGACCTAGGACCAAAAAATATTGTCTAACAAATTCAAAGAATAAAATTTCCACAATTATGATATTGTCTCACAAATTTAGTCTTTAAATGTGCAAAAAAGTGCGACAAATTAGTCTTGCGGACAATTTAATGACAAATTGGTTCCTAAACTTTACAATTTTATGTCAAATTGGTAATATAAAATACAACTTACTGTCAAATTGATCATGGAAGGTTACAATTAAATGACAAAATGGTCTCACAAATTGAACAACAGGATTAATCTGTTGCACTTTTTGTATATTCGAGGACTAAATATTAATTTTTCATCTTTTTGGAACCAATTTGTCACCACCTCACAATTTCAGGGACCAAATGAATGCTTACCTTGTTTTTTTTTTGGATAAATGTCCACTTTAGTCCTTGTAGTTTGCATTTGGTGACAATTTGTCCTTGAACTATGTAAATGATCATTTAGTCCACAAAAAATGCAAATGTACCAACAATTTAGTCCAATTGTCAAATTATCTTCATTTTTGTTGATATTTTAGTGATGTGGCGCATGAAAGACGATGTGGAAAATCCATGTGACAGAAGTGAACTCCACGTGGACCAATTTGTTAGTGTCGGTGGTAAATCTTCATTTGCTACCCTTTGCAGTATCGGTGGCCTATGGTGATGATGTGTTGGTAGATAGTGGTGTTTCATTTCTGGTCATTGTTTGAAGAGTATATATCCTTGTGTGTTGAAGAAGAGAAGTGATTTCATAAGCTAAGGTTGCAATTTTGTTACTCTGTTGCACCATAAATGCTTGAATGATAATGTTGTGTTTGAATGTTTTTTTCCTGGCACACTGAAGATACTCATAAAAGGTGTGTTTGATGTTGTTAGTGAGCCATTAGTCGTCAACACAAACGAACAAGTGCTTGATGGTGAGGATGCATGTGTAGATGACTATATTGGAGATTATGAGCTAAATAAAATTAATAAGATAACAAAAAACATTGATGCTCATTATAAAGACAATGATGGTTGTGGCACCCTCTACCCCGACATACATATAAATAAATAAAACATATAAAAATATTGATAAACAAATTCACCTGAGTAAAAGGTTCATATTCATTTCACTATTAACAAATAAAACTTATTAAAAACACATCCTGATCAAAATAAGGCTGTCAAAGTTTACAAAAGAAATTTTGTTAAATCAGTGAGGTAAAATAAAATAAAATAACATCATGCAATTAAAATAAAAACTCATCCCTAATGTCATATCCTACCAGAGCATTGTGTCCCAGCATCCTCTAGCACGAGGTTCTTTAAAGTCATCTATCTAGTCATCTGTTCCCACGGACACAAGGTTCGAGATCATCACAGGATCCAAACACAAATCACACACAGGGAGTGAGTTATTACATTTCTAAAAAAATACAAATATAGAAAGATGTAATCAAAATAAATTTTGGAAGTAATTATAACATAGCCCAACTTAATAAAATTCACGTCACTTCACCACTTTATCATTTAAAATTCATTTTTCAATCACCAATCACATTACGCATGAATCACACACTCAGGTCAAAACGTAATAACACTCATCAATTTCATAATAAATAATTAGCAAGCATTATGCAATAATTATACTAAGACTCAAGCCTATATGCAATGTGGTACCATGTCAGTGAAAAACCACCCTAGGGCGCTTAGGAATACATAACAAGACACAACATACAATGGGTATATTAGGTCACTCTCACTAAGTAAAATCATAAGGTGACCAGTCAGGGTTACTCTATTTTGCGAGAATTCTCCAACCATATGGGATCAACATAGGCTTAAAGGAGTACTCAAACCAAGTGTCTTTACCTGCAAGGCCTAGATTTTGAAGAATCCGTTAGGACCTCACCTTCCTGATTCAGGTCTAACCCTTAAAACAATTTTTGCACGCAAACACTGCTCATGAATTATACAATACGCACGACCTTACACTCGTGTTTCAAACATGTTTAACACATTGTGCTACAATTTAACACTTTAGGTTCCTAACTAGGAATCCTACACTTTTTCTTTAACACTGTGCATAAACACTTTTGTCAAGGTAAACACCAATCGGGTTATTGTATAATTCACAACTCACAACACAAGTATTGTCACATCAAGTGTTAACCACACACTTATTCACAATCAAATCTCATATCCACAATTTAACATCTCTTAATGTCACAATCCACCATCACACGATTATGTGTATCTCACAAATTAACACATGTTTAACTTTACACTTATACTCAATCTCAATAACAATATTATAATCCCAAAGTAACATGTTATCTCACAATTTATCACATATTCAATTTATCATTTACACATAATTTTAATCATAATTTCATGATCTCAATATTACAATTTATCATGCTCACATAGTAAATCTTATCCAAAATAGAATCAATTTATACAAAAATGTTTCTCACAACATATGGAGTAAAACCCCTCAAATAATTTCACATAATCATATCAAAATCAATGAATCAAAATCATAGGTAAAAAAAAACACGAAAACACCAAGTATCACTCAATTTATCAACCAATTCGCATCAGGACATCAATTGGTTCGTCAAACACAACAATATCGTATTTATAATCATAAAGGAAAAATTATAATTCAATAAACATCCCAAAATAAACCCAATTTAATCCTCTAAGAATCCCTACACATGTTCATTCTAACCCCAATAGCGATAAACTCATTCCTTACCTCTAAGCGGGTTCACATGTGTAGTTCGACAATGATAGTACCGTCTCTAGCAGTTCCCTAAGATTTCTCATGCTTTTCTTTTGTTTGCTCTGTTAGAGTTTCTAAGCGTTAGAGAGAAGGAGAAGGATAGTATCCTCCATTTTACTGCCAACGTGAGAGACTAATTTCTCTCTACATTATTTCATAAATCCCAATGGTTTTAGACTGTGTGAAAATGGACTCTGGAGGTGGTGTCCAAATTTCACAACAATCTAACGGTTAACGAGTATGGAATCATAGTTTTACTCGGACAGGTTTTGGGTCTCTGCGGGAAAAGAGAAAACTAAAATGCAAAGAACATTTCTCTCACCTCAATTTTTTTTTTTTGTAAATTCAAACGGTGAGAATGTTTGAGAATGAGTTTTGAACTTGGTGCTCAAATTTCACGACAATCCAACGGTTAATGAGTCTGGGATTGTCATTTTACTGAGACAGGTTTGAGTGTATGTAGGAAAAAGAAAGGGT
The DNA here is from genome assembly GCF_000004515.6 of Glycine max. Classification (NCBI taxonomy): domain Eukaryota; kingdom Viridiplantae; phylum Streptophyta; class Magnoliopsida; order Fabales; family Fabaceae; genus Glycine; species Glycine max. The sequence goes on along the minus strand of NC_016088.4, from coordinate 38,168,738 downwards.
TTTGGGAGAAGAAGGGAAAACGAGATTGAGAGGAAGAGGAAATGTAGAGACGTATCGTCAGTATAAAAACTGACCTAACGTGTCTCTATTTATAACTAGGGTACTCTCAGCCTATTATTTATTTTATTTTTCTTTATTTTTATTATTTTATAAACAATAACTCTATTTTATTTCCTATCAAATGAATAAATAAAATATTTTTTCCTTCAAACTATTATTTTAATTAATAAAGTTATTTCTTCTTATTTATTTAATTATAAAAATCTCATCATTTTTTTAAAACTATTTATTTTTAAAGAAATAAAATCCTTTTTAATTTATTTTACAAAAAATGAGATGTTACAATGATGGAGTGGGTAATGTGGAAGAAAGAGATGTAGTGACTAACAAATCTGCATAGGTGAGGTTGTTCATCCTTTGTATGATATTGCACTTGATTATGGTGGTCTTAATGTTGAAAAAAAGGAGATGTAACAATTGAAGTAATGACTGGTTTTTCTAGTGATGTTGGGGATGATAATCAAGATGGTGAAGAGAAAAATGAAGATTAGAAAGGATAATGATGGAGATTGTATGATAACAGTGAAGAATCTTTTGATGATAAGATCAATCTGAATTTTATCATCAATGTTTTAGGTGAGTGTTCACTTTTATAAATATTGTGGATGATTTTGTTATTTAGTTACAAATGTTGAGATCAATTTGTTGTGCATAACAACATATTACAAAAACTCTTTAGCAAAATAGTTGTTAGCTTTGTGAATTAAAAAATCAACCATTAAAAAAAAGTATCATTGACATTTTAATCTAGGACATTATTGGCTAGCATGATGCATCACATTGATTTGCCTTGTCTTCAATGTGGATTTCACCTCCACGAGATGGATTTGTCACACTGTTCTTTGCATAAACAGAAGTAGCTTAATAATTGAACTAAATTATTGATATATATAATTTTATGTACTAAATTAATCATTTTTATGACATAAAGCAATAAATTATCATCAAATGAAGACTACACCAAACTCTTTTCACTGTTATTCGATTTTTTTTTGTTACTGCCAGGGGATATTCTCGAGCAACTGAGAAATGGGAGTGCGAAATTCTAGGTTGTTTCTTCCCCGGTTCCTTCAGTTGCTGCTTCTCCTAACAATAACATAAGCTGGTTTGGAATTGAGAATCGTAGCACTCTCTTATTCGCTAGAATTGGCTCATCCTTGTGAGTTTTTCGTTTCCCTTTTGGTTTGTCTTTTCTTGTGCGTCTGTAATGAGTTTTTTTTTTCTTGGTTGAAATATTTTTTTAATATATTTACGTGACATTCATTTTCAATTCATTCCTTATGTGAAAAAAAAAATCTTAATTTAGGCTAAAAAATATTTCTGAAACTTCGGTTTTTAACCGTGTCGGATGATGTCCTGTGATCCATATCCATGTAACTGACCTTATTTAGTGGGATAAGACTTTGTTGTTGTTATTGAAATTAGTTCCAACTGTCATTTTTAATTTAATAATCCTCTCTGGATATTGTCATTGTAGTATAGTAGTTAATTGAACGTAGGAAATAAGGTGTGTATTTCAGTAAATAGTTTAATTAACACCGAGCGTCGGGATTGCATTAGTAGTGTCAAGTTTGAGTCCGAAATATACAGTTAAATATTTGGAGGGAGGGAGATTTTTGTTGTTCATAGGAATTTTACTGGGCATGAGTAAGATTGTCTCCTGTGGTACTTCTTGTCTTCATCAAAATTAATCTTTTTTTAGCAAGAACTTATATGACATGAGAGCTTATTTTGATAAGCTTCACTGTCAAGTTGATTGAAATTAGCTAAAAGGAAGCTTATGGAAAGGTCATAAGCCACTTTCTTAAGCCAAATAAACTTTGCATAAGTCCTTTCAATCTTCTTCTAAATTTTAAATGAGTGTGATATAGTAAGGACCAGAAATACTATAATTTTTAGTTCTGTGACAGTTCCTATACTCCACAATAACTCCTTGTTAATGTCATGGTGTTATAAAGGCAATTGGCAATATATGGTGAAAATGACATTGAAGATGATTATACACAAATCAAAAGCTTTTTCTGTATAGGAACCAAAGTGAAAATTAGTGTCATTAATAGGGGTAAAAATATTTTAAGTTTTAACTTATTATGATTATTATTGCTGGAAAAAAATGGTCTACTTATTTGTCTCAAAGCTTTAGTCAATAGTCACTGGAAATTTATATGTTAAAATTTCATGAATTTATCATTGTAAGGGGCTTTTAGAATAACAGATTTGGTTGATAGGGTTGAAAGGGAAATATAAAAACAAGATGTTTCTAAATTTTATATAGGTTCATTAATATTGTGTTTTCTTATTTTTTCTTGTAATTGTATCTTTATCAATAGCGGATCATATTTGAATTCTTTTCTCAATGCTTTAAAATTTTGATGACTTTCCCCCTCTTTTTGTCTTCACAGTGGTGGACACTCTCCAGCACTGAAGAAACTTGAGCGTTTTTCAGTTCAGAAGGTTACAGGGGATGGGTGGTGTCTGTTTCGTTCATTGGTATCATCTTTGGTGCATTATGTTCTAATCACTTTTGTGGTTTCTTGTTAGTAATTTGTGGAATTCAATATGATATCTGCTCTGGCCATCAGGATGCAAAAGTTTGAAAGAATTTAGATAGTATTAACTGGATATTCATATTAAGTTTGAGGTTACTGGTGAAGGACTCTTGTTTTTGAAAGTTGAAACTTTCAAACTGGAATCTAATCCTTGTGGTCATGAATTTTCTAGCATTGATATTTTACTCTAGTGCAGCAATAATTTCTGTCTGTTATAAGTGTAGTGTGTGTATTGTAGTGCTGATAACATAATTGGCCTTGAGATACAGAAGGTTCTTTGGATGACACTAATTGATCTAGAGAAGTTGGATAGTGAATAATCAATAAGCCTGGATATTGTTTGCAAGATAATAATTCATGATTAGTTGTCTTGTCTTTTATGGAAGATCCCTTATTTTTTATTTATTTGTATGAGTTGTTATGTCAAATTCTTTTTCCATATAAATCTGTTAAATATAAATTGCCAAGTCCTTCACTAGTTTAAGTTTTTCATATTAATTTTAGTGGTATGTGGTAACGTTTGGTTCAATAACATTACGTAAAAGGAATGGCTTACAATAAGGGAACAGGTCTCAATCAACGTGAGGAGAGAGAAAATGCAAGTATGTTGATACATTGGCAATCATGTTATCAAAGTAGACTCTGAGTAGACAAACTCGAAGGAAACTCGGTCGAGTTTATCACCTAGTAAATGAGTCGGTAAATTAAAAAAATTAGACCAAAACGTAAGTCATTTTGAATTATTTTTTGTTTGTTTAGTACCTTTATTTAGTGTGCTGTTCTTAAATAAAAAAAAATTCTCACTTCTAATAACTTGAAACCCTTGTTCTCTAATAACATCAAACCTTCGATGGGAATGCTCTTCCACTACTATAACATTTGCAAGTTATTATCTAGTAGTGATGCATTTCTAAACTTGGTTATTTAAGTATTGTGAAATTTATGATTTACTATTTTGTTTTATTATACCGTTAAAATATTTAATTTGTATGTTATTTATAGATATTTTGTTATTATGAGTGGACTCTCATGAGTATATGAGTTGAGTCCAAGAGTCGAGTCTATAGAATTTTTACGAGTCTACGTAAACTCTCGAGTTTGATAATCTTGTTGGCAATAGGTCCGCGAATACCCTTACTTTTGTTTGTTTTGCTCTCTATTACAGAATTACATTATGTGACACAGCTTGGGTATGATAGTTTTGGCTGCTTCTGCTATTAACTGAGCTACTTGTCTTCCTACCATGTTGTTTCTTCCTTTTTCATGCCTTATAACCTTCTTTTCCTTTCTCGTTGTTTTTCTTTTCTTTTCAATGTTTTTCATTGCCCATGATAGCACAGATAGATGAATTAAGAATGGCAGTGAAAGAAGCTATATGTGAAAATGAAGGTGAACGTAAATTATATGAAGAAGCCCTCATTGCCATCACAGTTGATGAGCCTCTAAAACGGTATGTTTTGGAAACATTGACAGAAAATGAAGATCTTAAAATATATTGTTAGTTTGTATTAAATGTCATGATTAAGTGTGTTATATTGTAGTTACTGCCAACGGATTGTGCGACCTGATTTCTGGGGAGGAGAATCAGAGCTACTGGTTAGTGCTTCCTTTTACTTCCTAAATCTTGCTAGTTTTACTTAGTTATATCTTTTATCTTTTAAGGATAATACTTTTCATAGTTGGGTCTCTGGAGTATATATCACTTTAAGTTAAATTTTTCTTGGGGTTTTGTTTAACTTTTTGTGTAATTTCAATGTCATTTACATGTTTTCCTTTGTCACATTAATTTATAATTTATGTTAAGATTTGGTGAGTTCTGTTCTGTCAGATCTTGTATTGTGGATAATTTTATGTTTTCCACATGCATTCTAAAGATGACAATTGAATGAATTCAAATTGAAGTGGAAGTTAATAGACCCAGTGAGGAAATATTTCAGATATTGAAGTGTATTGTATATTGTTCTGGCATGTATAAGTCAACGACTTTTGCACACAAGGTTAATAGTTTCACCTTGAATGTGATTACAGCTGGAGCTTCAAGGTTAATCAGGGATTGGAACCCATAAAACTTTTATATCATCAGAGAATGGGAAAATAGTATTTTATCTTATGCATTGCACGTGATAAATATTTTTTTTATATAATTAAATTTCATAGTAAATAAATATGTTTGAATATATAAATTATATTATAATTAAAATTCATAATAAATAAATATCTTTGAATATGTAAATTATATTTTATATTTACAATGAACAATTTAAATTGTGATATAAAGTTATTTTTAACTATTTACAAAATTTTTAAAAAAAACTATTGAAATTGAATTTAGAGAAAGAGATAAAAGAGGTTAAGTTGAAAGGGATAGGTGGTTGAGAAGATCAAGTGTACAAATAAGAGGGTAGTTTGAGATGATTGAATGAAATTTTTAGGCTAGTTGGGGGTAGAGTGTGAAATGCATATCCAAGGGAGAGAAAAGAGAGACAATTGAGAATGTCTAATTAGATAATGGAGACTGAAAGTCTCATTCTCCTAGTCATATATTCTAATTTATGATATAAAAGCAGATTAATTCAACCTTCTATTTTTCGCTTCTTACACAAAATCCACTTTGTTCTCATGACCTGCACAAAACCCTTCATTTTTAAAAATATGTTATACTTAAGTCCAATTTTTAATGATGTACTTAATCGAACTGTTAGCCAATGGTCAACAGTTATTTTATGTCAAATTGACAAAAACACTTAAATACCCATATTTCAATTTTTAACTCATCACACAAAACCCCTTATAAATAAATTCATCTCAATCTAATTGCTATTATTACATTGACACAAAGTTCATGACATGTGATTGTGTATATTTCATTCAATTAGAAGTGAGTTGTCTAATATCATGGGGTTTGATTACATCCTGGGGTTGTGATCAATGTCCTATTATTGTTTAGCTTTAATTTTGCAACTAAAGCACTAAGTCTGAGCCTGTACTGAATGTTGTTTGAAATTATGATTTTGAGCAAGCCTATTCATTCCAAGTAGGGATTCATGTTTTTTTCAATTTGGTTTCCTTCATCTTGGAAAAATATGCAATTCCTTTCCATATTAATCCATGCATATTCAATCAAAACATTCAAACTCCCATATCCCCAAAACATTTAAATCCCCATTCCTGTTGTTGTTTATAATCCTTGCTTCACCTATCAGAAAGAAGATAAATGAAAAAGAAAATCTCTTTTTTCAAAATGAGATCCCAATAACCCCAAAACTGGAGCCATCAGTGGCATATTCAATGAAAAAAAATAAAGGGACAGCACTAGTGAGGACTGAGGTGAGTGGTGCTGCTGAATTTGGAGGGATGAGTCTGCTGCGTGCAGGGGAAGGAAATGCATGCACGAAGAGGGAAAGAAGAAAACATGTTTAGTCTTCAATTAACAAAATGATATTGCTGGTTTTTTATACAAACAACTTTTTTGAAAATAATGAAAAAAAAATTCTTATACAATATTCTTAACAGAGTTAAGTTAGTTAGGGTTTTGAGTAGGTTTTGAAAATAGTGGTTTTTGTGTCAGAAATGCAAAATAGAGGGAAGGTTAAAGTAATTTACTCTAAATTTTAATATCATATTTGATATTTAACCATTGAGCATAAATGATATTATGTTACTTATTTAGTTGGAGTTTCTGAGAACAACACCCGTTGAAACCTTTCATCATCACTTCTTTGGAGGAGTTGGACATACTTTTTCATTGGCTTTAGGTTAAATGTTTCCACAGATACTGACGAATGACAATATTGTGGCTGGTACTGTCAAAGTTATGTAAGCAGCCAATCATTGTGTACATACCAGAGCATGAGTTATACCTTAAACAATTCTTACTGGGTTGGCATTTATCTATTTTACTTGGGAAGGAAGAATTTGTAGTTAGTGTGCTCATGTCTTTCCTCTGATTATAGTCAAACTGTACTTGCTACAAGGCAGGTCAATTTTTTTTAATGAAATATTATGTGTATGTAAAAGAGTTCTAACAGATCATAGTAGAAGATAGTTTGAGAGAACAAACTTTAGAAAGAAGTGAAAATGATTATTTACCACTCAACTTTGAGTTACAACTCAGTATTTATAGGCTTAGATAGTTAGTTATAACTAACTAACTCAGAACATAAAACTAATTCCTAACTAACTGATTTAACTGAGAGTGCAGTTGAATACTGCAACTCTCTATACATTACTCTAATAGTATGAAAAATATATCTACAGATAGATAAAGGTGCTCATAACTTAGTTGTTGGTAAAATTTAATGTTTGGGGTTGATTGGCCATAAATCTTGTATTTTGGAAATAAAATGCAGAGAGGTGATTTAGAATATTAGTGCATTTGTAATGATAGGCTGTCTAGTGTCTAAGAGTAAAAGATTCTACCATTATAGCAAGTGATTTTCTGCTTAATGCTCAATGTGGTATTGTGTGGAGTCCTGTTCTACGCATATAATAAATATTAGTTGGAAGTGCATAATTTATTTGAAGATGACTAGATAAGATGCTACTTATAGGATATGTAAAAGAGATTGAGAAGTGCAAGTATGTGTTTAACTAACATTGGATGGACATAAACATTGTTTGACCTATGGAAATAAAAGGCAGGATTGCAGTTTCCTTAGGCTGGATTTGGCCTTGAGTAGAAAGACTTCTAGGCTTATTGATTATAAGATCTGAGATTTTGGAAGTCAAAGCTTAAAAGGATGTTTTAAACAGACATGACAGCTGAACAATTGAGGCAGCAGCAAAATTTAACTGTTATGTAGCTCTCTAGGTTTTGTGAAGCTAAAGCAAGAGTTATTAATTAGAGTTATGAAAAAACAAAAGGAAAGAGTTCGAAGAGCAGATATATGCCTTTGAACAACCCCCATTGGCACAAATGTGATGAGTAAAATAGAATGGGAAACAGAGGGAGAAGGTGAGCAATAAGGAAACTTGAGCCTTTAGGCACTCAATTGCCTCTGACTTTTATGTCCACAACTAGAGTAAATTGGAAACTAAATGTGAAAATGTTGGCAAAAGACTGATACTGTCAGACATGGATCCCTTCATAGGATAGCACTGGAGCAAAGTGAGCATTTTGAATCTCATAACGTAGGACATTATTATAGCTCACTGTTTGACCAATATGTTTTTATTGGGCAATTATAGCCTGGCCTTGTGCTTCCAAAAGAGGCTAAAATTTATAAAAAATAGTCCATGGTTTCTAATCTGTAGCTGTGAAGATGCTTTTATATTCTAACCATACTGATAAAGGGTTTCCACTGATCAGACTTTGACTTGATTGATCCTTCTAATGGCCAGTTTGATTTTCGAATAGGGGATCCTAATCATTTTTATTGTATTTATTATTTCATTCAGTGAACTCACAGAATTTGCTTGATATTAAGCCGTGTTATGATTGTATTCTTGTACCTACTTTATAAAGCTTTGTACTAGCTCATATTTGAGTATATCCTTTGATCTATGGGTTATAAGGTTGTATAACTTATCCACTAAAATTTCCTGCTGTCTCTTGTAAACCACATGCAGCATTTAGGCGGTGGTTTTGGATCTGGTTTTATTCCCATTGCAGATTATGGAAGTGAGTTTAGAAAGGGTTCTAGCCGAAAAGCTGTGAGGCTATTGTACAGCGGTAAGAACCATTATGATCTTCTACTATGAGGAACCATATCAACGAAGGAAAAAGAAGAAAAAGAGTGGGAGATTCAAATGCCATTTTGTAGCGATTGTTGTATGTTAGAACCCACATATTTTGTCAAGCGATTTAGCTTAGTTGGATGAGCTGTGAATTATTGTAAACCACATTATCTTCGATTCCCGTGGATTAAAAGAAGATTCCAGATATTTTTTTTCTTTTCTTTTTGTTTTACCCTTTTGGTTAGAATCCACCGTGAATCCCTTGTTTTTGGTACTTAAACGAAGTATGTCAAAAACAATTTGAGGTTTTCTTTGAATAGGAAGCAATATAGTGGCTGTTCTGTTTTCTAGTGAATGCCTTTTTAAGTTTTGTTAATTCAATATAAAAAATGTTATTTTGATGGTGGAGGTTTTATTATTTATTTATTTAACTTGCGTGATATTCTTGAGTTACTTAGGATTAGACTATTGGAGAGTCAATGCTTTTTTTTTATCTCTTCTTCAAAAAGTCATAATCTCAAGTATCAGCGAGAAAAGAATGAAGCCTATGAAATGTCGAATACCCTAGATATGGCGTGATGTATTATTGTTAGGAATTAGAGTATAAGGAAACAATGAGATAAAGACAGTGAGATAGTGCAAGGATAACAGAGATAGAGAGACCACGAGAGGTATCATGGCTAAAGGGCATAGACCCGACCATAGAAGTGATAGACTCAAACAGAGGCCTTAGTAAGGGTAAAGATAGAGTTAGATGACAGATTGTTGGAGAGAAGAGTCTAGATCATCCGTAGAGTTCTTAAAGCTTTCATTGAGATACTATGTCTCATTCCTTAATTAAGTTCTTTCTTTTTCATGAAACAAGTAATGATGTGTGTGTCCTTGGAACATGGAGTCATGTCATAAAAGACATATTCTAATTATGTTTTATATTTCTATGTATTTCCTTTATGTGGTGTATGATATAAGTGTTATGGGAAATAAGTTTTATTTAATAACACAAGAAATTGAATTGTAATTTAGATCTTTGTGTTAGCTTCGACATGTTATTGTTAGATGTATAATTTTTAATTTGACTTAATTATTAATTTGGTCTCCAAATTATTTTAAAGATTTAATTTGGTCCTCAAATTTTTTTTAAAATGCACTAATTTGGTCATTTCCGTCCAATTAAATTGACATTGTTAGGATTGTAAATTCCTACATTTTTTGTTAGTGATTATTTTTAACCACCACTATATTTTTTACCACTCTTCACCACCTCTTTTTCCTCATTGTGACGATGGCAGCAACGCTCCCTCTTCTAGCCATCAAGCAAGACCGTTGTGCACTAGTTTCCATTGTTGATGCATGGCAAATGGAAGCCACTGTTGACGCAATCCGCCATCGAAAACAAAGAGAGAGAAACCATATTCAGATCGGGATATGGAAAACATTTGGGTCTAACTATGTGCTCCATCTCGGTGGTGAACCTTGCTAGGAATAGTGCCTCATCGAACCTATTGGTGAAGGTGAAGTCAAACGTGGCATCGAATTTGTGTGGGTTGTGCGGCGGACAAGAGAGCAGGGATTGGAGGATCTCGACGTTGATGATGTTGTGAAGGCAGAGGCAGCGGAAAGTCACGACCTCGTGGTCGGTGCCAGCAGAGGCGCATATGACAAAGAGTGGTTAGAGGTGCGAAGGAAGAAGAGGTCACACAAGAGGTGGGAAAAAGTGAGGTTCATAGGCGTGTGGACTAGAGGTGCTCTCCACCTGATCTTTTTTTAAAAATAATAATAAATATAGTGGCGGTTAAAAATCATCACTATTCATATACAAAAACTATTGGAATTTGCAATCCTAATAGGGTCAATTTAATTGGATGGAAAAGACCAAATTAGTGCATTTTTAAAAAAAAACTTGAAGACCAAATTGATTTTTTTTAAAAAAAACTTGGAACCAAATTGAATCTTTTAAAATAATTTGAGACCAAATTGATAATAAAGTCTCTTAATTTTCACATTTTAGAAAAAATAAGCATAGCTACAATAATAGCTCTTAAGGAGTGTTACAAAACCTGTCTAGGCTTCCACAATAAAAAGTTTGATTACAACAAATCAACTTACAAAATGAGGATATGAGCAATTAAGCACAACTGACTTTGCAAAGCAAAGGTTAAGAATCTTTAATAAAGGCTTGAGAGATTTTAAAAGTTTAAGGTTTGGAGTTTTTTTTTTTTGTGTGTGTGTGTGGAAACAACTAATTGTAAATATCATAAAGACAAAATAAGTTACAAAAAAGAGGATATAGGTACTTGTGGTACTAATCCATGTAACAACAATTCCTCAACCCCTATGTAACCAAAGAAAACCTTCAATCCCAAAAACAAACCACCCTTGTACATATCCAACCCCTATCCTGTCGGTCCCATGATGTTCACCTGACATACAAGGTTTGGTGTATTCAATCTACTTCTTCAATCTTCAAGTCTTCTTTATATAGCTCTGGAGATATATTTGTTGATAGAGAGAGCTTCATCTTCATATTTTTGTTTTGAGAATCCACAAATGCATGGGAACATATTCATGTTTCTCCTTTGTATGTGTCTTGATCAAAGCAAAGAGAGACAAAACAATTGTCTAGTTTATCATAAAAAAGTGTTTGTATATCTATAGTTAACCAGGACCTTCACATTGTAGTGATTGACTGGTCTAAATTCCCTTATAGAGGTGGGATTATCTTTTTTAGGAAATAAGACCATTAAAGTTTCAACCAACCTTATGTCAAATCCCTTATTTCAAAAGCCTTCTTTACTAGGCACCAAACTTCATCACCAACATTGGCCCATTACATCTTAAAGAAGATGGGTTGAAAACCATCTAGACTTAGGATTTCATACTTTTGAATGCCTTGAAAACTTCATCTTTTCTCACCATTTTAACAAGAGCCAGTTTGTCTTCCTTTGATAGCTTGTTGGGGTTGGTGTATATAGATTGGAGAATTTCCATAACTTTTTTTTTATACTCAAGATAGATCATTGAAGTACCTTACACCTTTCTCCCTAAGTATGTCCTCATTTGTACACCTAATTCCCAAGGGCAAGAAGAGTCAATGCATTTTCTTATGCTTCCTCCAAATCACGGTTTAATCATGGAAAATGATGTATTTATGCTTCCTAGAAGAATTCATTTAGCCCTAAATTGTTGAAACCACAATGCCTCTTCTCGAAAAAGGATATGTTTATACTTTCTTAATAGGTTTTGTTGAGTATATAGAAAACTTACAGAGTCAATATTCTCCACAACTTTCTAGATACCTCACAAACAAGCTTTAATAGTCCTTTTCTTGACATAAATATTGTGAAAGATAGTTTTATCAAAGACTATTGAATCCTCCATGACATTAAGAATGGATTGAACAACATCATATGGACTTTTCTTCCAAGCATCATGGGCCATGGTAGATTAGTTGATATGATCACATTAAGTTTGCCTATAAATAGAAGGGTCACCTTCTCTATAGGTAGGTTAATCTACAACACAATAGTAAGTGATTATGGTTGGAGTGGTGTCATACTAAGGGCTCAACATTTGCTTAAGGGAAGTGCACATGACAAGAATGATTTCTCATCCCTCTATCGATCAACCTAGAAATCAAAGTACCTCTACAATCTCTTTGCTATGTGGAATAACTCCCAAAGTAATTCAGGTCTAACATGTTACAAACATTTATAGTTGTTGCAAACTTGTTGGCCCTTAAGGTAGAGAAAACACCTCCTTGTTTTTCAAAATCCAAAATGATCTAATTAAAGTCACCTATCAATAACCATGGATTAGAAATTTGTTGACACAAGCTCCCTATATACTCCTAGATTTGACAACAGGAGGAGTATATCAAACTTGCATAAAATTTGTACACATTCGTTAATAGTTACCCTTGGCAACTAAGATAAATACATATTCAGGCAACAATTCCAACAAACCAATGGTAAAATTATTAACAGTATTCTGTAGTCCCCTAATATCACTTGCATACCTATAACCCTCCTTTAACCTAATAACCTTAAATCTTGTTTTATCCCATAAATTTTTGGTTTTAGCAAATTGGGTATGGATTCCATACAAAAAAAGGTCTGACTTATGTTTCATGATAATGTTGTTCTAGTACATATGACTCTTCTTATTTGCCTAGCCATAAACATTCCAAGAGAAAATTTCAAAATAATTAAAAAGTTATCATGATACATAATGGAAATGAGGGACCAAGACACTTGGGTCATTAATACCATGTCCTCCTCATCCTTTAACTCGTCCATGTCGATGACCACATAATTTGATCGAAGAACTCTTTTCACTCCTATAAGGTTAGGCAAGTTGTCCTATTCTAGCAACAAAAACCTATTTGCTAATAATTCTTGGACATTCATTGTTGTTTGAGTGCCAAATAAATGTGTCCTAATATCATTGTTTTTTTGCCACAATAGTTAGTAGTGTTGTAATGTTAGTAAAGTCCTTTGGAATCATGATTATATGAGCAAAATGGACCCCATTATTACGAGTGTTCCCCGTAGGCACATTGATTTGCAAGGAAATAAACTTAACTCTCTTACCAACTTTTATATAATTGCGAAATCTTTTATTTCTTGTCGTCATCTTTCCTTGATCATGGGCTTCCTTTTTAGCATTAATTGAGACATTATTCACGATAATTGTCCTAGCTTTCTTTATTGTCTCTTGATTTGTATTAAAATTAATATGTTATTCTTTGAATCAACTCCCTTTGACTGACTCTCCACACTATTAATCATTAATTACAAAATTTGCAAGTTGGTGGGATTTATTTTCTCTTTTATGATGAGTTACCACCCACCAATTCCATAAAGGTCATGATTACCTTAATTGATTGTTGTCATGTGATCAATGTTGGGGTTTATAGGTTGACTTTGGGATTTCAATGTCATTGTATTTTGTTTAGTTGCTTAAGGAGTTTTGGTAATGTATTTCCTTCAATGGATGCATAACTTTTGTTGTAAGGCCATAGAGATCACATCGTTTACAAATGAGATGCAATCCTTCAAATTCTATGTGAAATAAGTGATTTTGAACCATTTCCTACCCACAATAGGTTGATCTAAAATTATTTTCACAAAATACTTTGTCAAGTTTCCCACTATTGTTGTTAGAACCAAGATGAAATAAAATTCGATAATGAAGACCTCATTGCTAGATAGTGATTAAAACATCATCCAAGGACCACCCTCAATGGCCTTAACTATAATAATTTATGGTCCTAACATTTTGAAAACACTTGTCAGTTTTGGAAGCCAAATTGAATGGCTGTTAATGGGTGGTAATGGCCACTAATGAATTGTAACAGTCAATAATGAGTGGTAATGACTACTAAATGCATTCTTGATGGTAGAATGTCTATATATAGCACATGAATTTGGTCCCTGAGCTCATCCCTTTTCGAATTCAGTCTGATACACCATTTAGAGAAAGAAAGAGAGAGAGTTTGGAAGAACCAAAAATAAGAAATTCTTCATGGCAATGGCTGGAGGTATGATTTTATTTTATTTTCCACATTTTGTTAATAACTTATGTTTCTTTTGTAGTTTGTAACATCATAGGTTAAAAGGTTTAGTCTAACATTTGGTATCAGAGCCACAGTTGCCTCTGCCTTGTCCATTTTCGGTTTTCGGTATTTTTTTGATTTGATTTCGTTTATGGTATGAAAGGCCTTGTTTCTTAAAATAAGATTAGAAATCTATTTTTTGTTTGATTTCCTTAATTTTGGCTTTTGAATCGTGTAAAATGGTGTCCAAATGACTTAAAATTGATCGGGTTTGCATATGGGTCGGATTTGACTCGCTAGAGGTTGAAGATGATGAATAGTGTTTAAAAAAAAACGAACAAAAAATCCTACGTTTTGTGCTAGCTGGGTGTCAAACCCTTGACTCCGAGAAGGCTGTAGTATGTGCAGACCACTAAACTAGTAAAGCTTTTCTAATATGTAATCGTTTTTCATATCTTATATACTCATTCTGCTTTACAGGTTTTGGAATTTTGATTTATTTTATGCATGAATATATTCTGGAAAATTTTATTCTATGCATATATATATGAAATCAAATGCATAATATTATGTTTCAATTATAAAATTATATGAGAATCTTATTCATAATTATATTGTATCTTGATTTTGAAATGCAAAATACCATTTATTCTCATATAATAAAGTTTTATGTCTAAGTGATCTTTATAATTTTGATTAATTATGGATTAGCCACAACATGTATATTTGATTAAAATTATATATTAAGTTGGTTAAAGATCATATAAGGAATTAGACATAATATTGTAATTAATTATACTTATATAATGAATTTTATCCCACAAGAATTTTTTATTATATCTGTATAATTAATTGGGATAAAATGACGTATTATTTTTCATGATTTACCCACAGGCATCATGATGTATGTATAATTTGTCGATTTTATCATAAAGTAAATATTTACGATAGAAATTAAATTATTTTCATGTTGTACCCATAAAGCATGAATTTGAGCAAGTAATTTGATTATTCTATCATAAGGTTTAATTGTTTCTTATTGAATTAAAAATTTAGCCCACAGGCAATTTTTATGTCACAAGATTCAATTTTATGGTATGTTTACATTGGTAAAAGATACAATTAAGATTAGTATGCCTCAAATTTTGACATAAGCCTTTGAATTTTGCAGCTTCTCATCTCAAACTATTAGTTTTTCTGATATTCAATGTGATGTTCCCGAACTCAAAGGAGATAACTATAAGATATGGAAGGAGAGAATTCTTCTACAATTGGGGTGGATGGACATAGACTATGCTATAAGGAAAGACGAACCACATGCAATCACTGATGAAAGTAGCCCAACTGACGTTGCGCTATATGAGCGGTGGGAGCAATCCAACCGGCTCAGCGTGATGTTCATTAAGACCAAAATCTCGGCTGGGATACGTGTTTCTGTTGACCAGCATGAAAAGGTCCGAGACTTGCTTAAGGCCATTGATGACCAATTCATCACTTCAGATAAGACTTTAGCAAACACCTTGATCATGAAGTTCTTTTCTCTTCGGCTCACCAGTGTGAAAGGTATGCGTGAGTACATCATGAAAATGCGAGATATTTCAGCTCAACTTAAGAAACTAGAGGTTGATATGTCTAAGTCCTGCCTAGTGCATTTCATTTTGAACACCCTTCCATATGAATATGGGCCATTTAAGATTTCCTACAACACACATAAAGATAAATGGTCTATCAATGAATTAATGACCATGTATGTTCAGGAAGAAGAAAGGCTTGTAATGGAAATGGGTGATCAATCTCATTAGTATGTTATGAATCTAATATGGTTAGTGTTAATATTAACACCTGGTGGATTGATTTTGGATCTACTATTCATATTGCAAATTCTTTACAGGGTATGCAAAACCTAAGGAAACCAATGGGAAGTGAGCAAAGCATTTTATCAGGCAATAGACTAGGCTCACATGTGGATGCCATTGGAACTTGCATTTTGACTTTAAGTAGTGGCTTTATTTTAAAATTAGAAAGGACCTTTTATGTACCAAGTTTTTCCCGAAACTTGATTTCTATTTCAAGACTTGTACCGTTTGGATATTCCTTTAATTTCAAAGACACATCATTTGAGTTATTTTATAATTTTGAATGTGTTGGGAATGATATCTTGTCTGATGGTCTTTATCTTCTTGGTTTACAAAATAATGCCACTTATAGTTCTATGCATGTTCAAACTGGTATTAAAAGGTGTAATATTAATGAGAATTCCTCTATATTATGGCACCAGAGATTAGGACATATCTCCATTGAGAGGATTAAAAGGTTAGTGAAAGATGGGGTACTCAATACTCTAGATTTTGCTGACTTTAAGACTTGTGTGGACTGCATTAAGGGTAAGCAGACCAACATGTCTAAGAAAGGTGCTAACAGGAGTTCAAGGATATTAGAAATAATTCATACTGATATTTGTTGTCCAGATATGGATGCACGTGGTCAGAAATATTTTATCACCTTTATAGATGATTATTCACGATATATGAATGTTTATTTGCTTCATAACAAATACGAAGCATTGAATGCCTTCAAAGTCTTTAAGGCTGAAGTTGAGAACCAATGTGGCAAGCAAATAAAAATAGTGAGATCGGATAGAGATGGAGAATACTATGGCAGATATACTGAGAATGGACAAGCACTTGGTCCCTTTACAAAGTTTCTTCAAGAACATGGGATTGTTGCCCAATACACTATGCCTGGTTCTCCAAATCAGAATGGTGTGGTAGAAAGAAGGAACCGGACATTATTGGACATGGTGCGGAGTATGCTTAGCAACTCCAATCTTCCTAAATCCTTGTGGGCTGAAGCACTAAAGACGGCAGTGTATATATTAAATCGTGTTCCCACCAAGGTTGTCCCAAAGACACCTTTTGAGTTGTTTAAAGGTTGGAAACCGAGTTTGAAACATATGCGCGTTTGGGGTTGTCCGTTTGAGGTGAGAATATATAACCCACAAGAGAATAAACTTGCCCCGAGGACCATTAGTGGGTATTTCATTGGATATGCCGAAAGGTCTAAAGGTTATAGGTTTTATTGTCCACATCATATTACTAGGATTGTGGAATCAAGAAATGCCAAATTTATTGAAAATGATTTGATCAGTGGGAGTGATCAATTGAGGGACTTAGGTTCTGAAATTGATTATATAGAATCTCAACCTTCCGCATCAAATGAAAGATTGGTTGTAATTCATACTCCTCAAGTTCAAAGGGATGATGAACAACACATGATTGACATTCCACAAACTGTTGTTGATAATCCAGTAGATATAGTTGATCATCAAATTCATGAAAATGATGAACAACCAGTTGAACAACATGATCCCCAAGAAAATGTTGATGCAACATTAAGGAGGTCTACTAGAGTAAGAAAATCAACTATTCCTAGTGATTATATTGTTTATTTGCAAGAATCTGATTATAATATTGGAGCTGAAAATGGTCCTGAAACTTTTGATCAAGCCATGAGTTGTAAAGAGTCAAATTTATGGTATGATGCCATGAAGGATGATATGAATTCCATGCAGAGTAACAAAGTTTGGAACCTTGTAGAGATGCCTAATGGGGCAAAGGCCATTGGATGTAAATGGGTCTTTAAGACCAAAAGGGATTCATTAGGCAACATTGAGAGATACAAGGCAAGACTTGTTGCTAAGGGATTTACTCAAAAGGAATGAATAGATTACAAAGAGACTTTTTCTCCAGTATATAAGAAAGATTCTCTTCGTATAATCCTGGCATTAGTTTCTCATTTTGACCTTGAGTTGCAACAAATGAATGTGAAAACAACTTTTCTTAATGGTGATTTAGAGGAGGAGGTTTATATGAAACAACCTGAAGGTTTCTCCTCTAATAGTGGTGAGCATTTGGTTTGCAAGCTTAATAAATCTATATATGGTTTAAAACAAGCTTCCCGTCAGTGGTACCTTAAGTTTCATGGGATAATTTCTTCATTTGGTTTTGATGAAAACCCCATGGATCAATGCATATACCACAAGGTCAGTGGGAGTAAAATATGTTTCCTTGTTTTATATGTAGATGATATTTTACTTGCAGCCAATGATCGGGGTTTGCTACATGAGGTGAAATAATTTCTCTCTAAGAATTTTGACATGAAGGATGTGGGTGATGCATCTTATGTCATTGACATTAAGATTCATAGAGATTGATCTCGAGGTATTTTGGGTCTATCATAGGAAACCTATATTAACAAAATTCTAGAGAGATTTCGAATGAAAGATTGTTCACCAAGTGTTGCTCTCATTGTGAAGGGTGATAGGTTTAATTTGAACCAATGTCCAAAGAATGACTTTGAGAGGGAACAAATGAAAAACATTCCTTATGCTTCAGTTGTTGGAAGCCTCATGTATGCTCAAGTATGCACAAGGCCAGACATTGCATTTGCAATTGGAATGTTAGGAAGATATCAGAGTAATCCAGGTATTGACCACTGGAGAGCTGTTAAGAAAGTGTTGAGGTACCTTCAAGGGACCAAAGATTACATGCTTATGTATAGACAGATAGACAATCTAGATGTGATTGGTTATTCAGACTCAGACTTTGTTGGTTGTGTTGACTCTCGTAGATCAACATCTGGGTACATTTTCATGATGGCTGGTGGAGCTATTTTATGGAGGAGTGTTAAGCAGTCTTTGACTGCTACTTCTACCATGGAAGCTGAGTTTGTCTCTTATTTTGAGGCTACATCACATGGTGTATGGCTTAAAAGTTTCATTTCTGGGCTGAAGATAGTTGATACTATTTCAAGGCCTTTAAGAATTTTTTGCGATAACTCAGCTGCTGTCTTTATGACTAAGAATATCAAAAGTGGAAGTCGAAGTAAGCACATCGACATTAAGTACTTAGCCATTAGAGAAAGAGTAAAAGACAAGAAAATGGTCATTGAGCATATAAGCACTGAGTTGATGATTGCTGATCCTTTAACTAAGGGCATGCCACCGTTTAAATTTAAGGATCATGTAGAAAGAATGAGACTTGGTTCCACTTTATGATTGTATACTTATATGTTAAAATTGAAACTTTTATATTATGATATTTTCTCATATTTGGGTGCACATTGATTTATTTGAGAAAAATTATGTTTTGGACCAAAATAAATATTGGGTTTATTCATTAAGTTTTATTACCGCTTTGAGTATACTGCTTGGGAAATTGAACATATTGTAATACATGGATGATATTACTATGATTCGTATATTCATTTCTTAAGAAGATTAAGCATTAAGTCAAAATGTTTGGACCAAGTGGGAGAATGTAATAATTTCTGGTCCTAACATTTTGAAAACGCTTGTCAGTTTTGAAAGCCAAATTGAATGGTTGTTAATGGGTGATAATGACCACTAATGAATTGTAACAACCAATAATGAGTGGTAATGACTACTAAATGCATTCTTGATGGTAGAATGCCTATATATAGCACATGAATTTGGTCCCTGAGCTCATCCCTTTTCGAATTCAGTCTGATACACCATCTAGAGAAAGAAAGAAAGAGAGCTTGGAAGAACCTAAAACAAGAAATTCTTCATGGCAATGGCTGGAGGTATGATTTGATTTTATTTTCTGCATTTTGTTAATAACCTGTGTTTATTTTGTAGTTTGTAACATCACAGGTTAAAAGGTTTAGTCTAACATTAACTTTATCTTCCACCAAATCAATTTTCATAATCAGAAAACTATTACCAATATCAACAACATTGATACCTTCCTATGATTTTCAAACTACCTTGAGACGATATCTTTTAGAGATGAAACCTATTATCTTCCTAAGTAATTTAACTATTTTATCTTTCAAAGCTAACTAGAGTTCCTTAAGGAACTTTTCATTTATCAAACATTTAGGCTTCAATCTATCACCATCCCCAAACTCAATCTTAAACAAATTTTGATCAATGAAATCAATGCAATCATGTCTTGGTAAAGGTTGTTAAATAACTAATAGCTTCACAACTTGAAACTTTAGGAAGATGAGTATTTTCCCCATCGTCTAAAAGCTTTAGGATGAGGAGCATTCACACAAAGTTTACTTACAAGTTACAATATAAAAAATATATAAATTTAAATTTTATATTTTATTCTTTTTTATCCAACTATCACTCTTGAATCTTAACACAAAAGTTAATTTTATAGTTATGCTTATGAAACATATATTTAGAAGATAAATAAAAGAATTTAATGCCTATGCATTATTAGAGTGAAAATTTTACTTTGCCAATTAATTAGAAAATACTATTGTTATGACTTTCATATATGATTATTTATAATTGGATAAAAATATAAAATTAATTGAAACAATCAATACATACCCTCTTTCCTCAAATACTACCTTTGGTCTTTATTATAATGTTCAAAACATATCCTATTTAAGGTAATTAATTAATTCATCAACATTAAGAAATTTGATTAATTTAGTTGATAATGACATAATGTTAAGTTTGTCTTTAATTATTTTAATAAGCAGACAAGATTTTTTTCTCAAAGTAAATAAAAAAATAGTTTTTTAAAAGCAGTTTAGACAAACACTAAAAAATATCAAAAAGTTACTTATTTTATTAAAATAAATACTTTTTTCAATTAATAAGTTTAAACAAACTCACCATATATCTCAATTAGTTTGATTGCTTTTAAAAAGGGTAACTTGCATTTATAATTAATTTAAAATTTTCTAAAAAATATACAAAGAAATCATATTTTTATTATGTAAAAGGAGTGTAAAAAAATTACACAACAAAAGTATGATTCTGTTGATAAAATACACACTGCAATTATATTTCTATTATTTATTTTTACACCCTATTTATTTTTTTACACCCTTTTTACACAATAAGAACATAATTCCCTTGTGTATTTTGCCACAAAATCAAATTTATGTAAAATGAGTATTTTTGGAAAAAAAATGTATTTAAAACCGACATCAGTAGTGTGAATAGCGGTTTTGTCAGTGCCAATAGTAGCTCCCAATGAAATTCGGCCTCCAAAGTACTCTAAAACTTACCCTTAACAATTGTCCCCGTGATAGATCACCGTTCCCGAAATCCCACGTGGCATCACCACACGACGACACACAAGACACCGCATTTAACACTAACATCCAACCAACCAAACACTGCAATAAAAGAAACAAACAGTGATGAAAATCTACAACCTTTATTTCCATTTATCATTTCATTTGTTGTCTGTTACGTTAACGTCCCTGCCTCCGATTCTTTCCACTTCTTACTTTCTTTCTAGTTTCTCTTTTCCCTCTCACACAACACAAGAGAACACGAATAAAACGCACTGCACGTGAATCGCAATTATTAGGGTTTACACACCCTCGCAGATGGTTTGAGATTGCGAATTCGACGACGATGATGGAAGGAGCGAGCAATGGAGGGATGCTGTACCACGAGGTGCAGGAGTCGAAGCTCTGCGCGGTGCATTGCGTGAACACGGTGCTGCAGGGCCCGTTCTTCTCGGAGTTCGATTTGGCCGCGCTTGCCTCCGATCTCGACCGCAAGGAGCGTCAGGTCATGCTCCCAGCGCTCGCGTCGGCGGATTTCGAGTCGCACAATGTCTCGCTCGACGGGGATTTCAGCATCCAGGTTCGATTAGGGTTTCTCTTTCCCCAATTTGTTTCTTTTTTTTACTCTTTGGCACCGTTGATTGTAGCTGAGTCCGTGAGAATGTGATGAGCTTCTCGTCGTTTTTGGATGGTTCGGATTTTAATTGAATAGAAACGGTTTCTAAGGGTTCTTTTGTTTTTATATAGTAGTTTGAGGATTTTTGTTTTTTGGTGCTCTTGTGGTGCTAGCTACTCCTTCAATTGTTAAATATTAGCTTATTGACTGTGGTGCTTGCGTGAATATATGTTTTGGTTTGGCTGGAGTTGACTTCATGGATGCGAAGCCTTATGCTTTGTTAGGATAAGGAGGAATTGAGTTTTGTGAAGAGTTATTATGTGTAGGGATGCCTGGAGCTTGGTTTATGCACTGCTTGTTTGACATTGGATAGGATGGCCTTGTGCTGTGTGGTGCAACGTGAAAACAGAAAAAGACTCAAAATTCATGCATTAATCATCATTAATAATAAAAACTCATGGTACTTAAAACAAAATATAGTACTGAAGCAAAATATAAAGGAGAAAGTCAAGGAAAGAAAAGGCAAAGTCTTAAACAATATTGTTGCTGCCATCAAGAAATAAAAAAACATGCAAAAAGAAAATAAAACAAAATTGCTGCTGCCTGCAAGCAATAAAAAATAGAAAACAGTATAGGGCAAACAGATAAAGGGGAGAAGATATAGCAAAGAAAGGGGAATGGAAGTTTAAACTTCGTATGCAGAAGAAAGGGAAGAAAAAATAGGATGCATTGATGTTAATAATGGTGAAGTAATTTTTTTGTTTTCGGATTTTCTTTCTGATAATTGTTAATGGTGATTAATCCTGTGATAACATAGACAATGCATGTCTCTAGAATCACAATCCCATTTGGAGGCTGCTATTGATACATTTCCATTTGTCTGACCTCAATTTCCATTTTGCTTGGCCTTCTTACATACAAATAATTTGTTTTAGTAGTACACCTTTGGCTCTGGTGTTTCACTGTGTAATTAGTACAGTAAATTTACTACTTCAACAGTTTTATTATTGATATTTTGATGCTGTTATGCTTGTGCACTATTGACAAATTTTGGTTCTGTTTGGATGACATGTTAGAATTATGTTTTTAATTGCAGTTCTAATTCTGTCAGTAATTGACTTATTGGTTCAAAATCATAAATATTATGTTGGGGTTGTGTAAAGAATATGTGCATAGACTTAGAATTCTAAATTTACTTTCAATTTTATTAAGATATTGGAAAAGGAGTGAATATAAATAATTAATTAATTATAGGATAGAATGAATAGGAATGAATCATTTTGAAGATTGTGGTGTGAATAAGAAAGAAAAATTATACAAGATGATATGAATAATTACAATAATTATGATAGTGTTGAAATTTCAACAATTGAAAGAATAAGAATTTAATACATTATCTCAATTTTTATTCTTAATCAAATAGGAATGGAAATAATTATAGAACTAATGGGAGTCATCAAGATCAGAGGAAGATTAATATGTGAGTTTTTTTTATCAACAAAGAGATCAAGAGATGATTTATAACATAGGAAATCCATACCTTGTCAAATCCTGTTGAATGTCTTTGAACTTTGAAGGAGTAGGATTTGAGTGAGACATGTCTTCTATGTTTAAGTTGAGCACAATTTTAAATCCTGTTGGAAAGGACTTGGACTAGTTATTTTGTAATTCTATGGAATTGATATAGGGAATGATGATTCTAATTCTAAAAGTGTTTCCAAATATAACAATTTTGAAGGTCCAATTCCACGCTCAATTCTAGACATCAAATAGACACTTAATGTCTTTTTGCACTAACAGCTGTCAGAAGTAGAGAAGGGATGTATCATAGGCTATGGATATATGTTGGAAATGATATTTGATCCTTTTTTTGTAACATGCTTTTGTGTTTTGCATCTATAAGGTTTTGCTTTTGAAGCCTCCTCCCTCTAGTCACTTTTATCTCAATTGTATTTGTACCCCTCCTTGCCTCTCCCTCCTTAGAGAAGACAAAGCATAGAACTACTTTAACTGCATTGGTTCATTTCCATAGAGAAGTCAAAAAATATTTTACCTCTAAATTTTCCATAGACAAAGCATAAAAATATTTTGACTGTATGGTTAGGGGTGTATATATCCAATAGCAATACAATCCAAATCTTTTGATGTAATGTGTTTGACGCACCACCAGGAAATTGTTGTTTTATCAGATTATCAAATGAATAATTTTAAGATTAAAGTTTGTTCAAATAAATGGTTTAGTTAAATGATGATTGATCTGAGCATGCCAATTAACTAAAGAATCCTAAATCTTAGTTCTTTGGACAAAACTTGAGTAAGTTCTGTAGGTGTTTGCAGTGTTATTCTCCAACAAAAGTATACCATAAGTATTATATTTTTTCAGCCATGAAAATATTAAAAAGGAGGATGAAATAGCTGAAAAACTAATACATGTTATGTTTTTATTTGAAAACAACATCACAAGAGCTTAAAGAACTTTATCTATGTTTTATTTATTTGTTCTGTTTGGGTCCAGGGCTGTGGGTATGCAAATAGTGGCTTCAATGGGAGAAAGGGGATGGGAAAGAGGTGTGGGGTGCAATATGGGGATCTGAATCTTCTCACTCTACTTGTGTGTCTCACAACTCTACAAAGTGTGCTATCTAAAGGGGACATTTAACTTTTTTTTTTCTTTCAGTTTACCAGATAAATAATGTAATTAGGTTTTTAAAAAGATATTTCTAACATTTGATTCCTAACTGTTTTTATAATCCTATTGTTCCAGTTGATTTATCATATATGCATTATTCAGTCTTTGGATTTCATTTGATCTTTTCCTTTCAAAATCCAAGTACTGCTATTGTTTTGCATATTGCCATCCATTATTTGTTGTTACACCTATCATTCAAGTACTACACTACCCTTAGCCTTGAAGGATTTGGATTCTGGGAAAACATTATTGTTGCAAGCAATGTTTTTAAAACTTGACTGGTCATTGATCTAGTGAAGTTACTTGCGTATGGTTCATTAGTTTAACTGTGGTTGAATAGAGGTAGAATTGTAATAATAAATATAGTATATATTAGTAATACACTAATATAAGATTGTAAGAAGATTAAGTTAGGTATAATTTTAAATTAGAATAAACTATATCACATGTCCTATAAGATGAAAGATTCATAATAAATAGTTAAATAATAGCTATCTTTATGTAGATATCATATATGAACCTTTATTTTAAAATATTTTAGAATCTAAAGTTTAAAAATTAACTAGAAAAAAATTCAGTAGGTTTTCTGCACAAGTTCTTGTCTTTAGTTTTTACTGCTTTTCATTGCTTCATGATCAGTTTGACTGGTTTCCTGATCCATCTGTTTTCTGGGTTGTCTTGACTGGTTCTTGGACCAGCTATTCCAGCCTGTTTTTTATAACTATGGTTACAAGTAGTTTTTTGTTTTGTCATTTGTGAAATCACTGACAAGTTTGTTGCATGCATCAAATATTAATTTTCTGTAGGTTTTACAAAAGGCTCTGGAAGTTTGGGACCTACAAGTTATCCCTCTTGACTCTCCAGTTGCTGAGCCTGCCCAGATTGACCCTGAGCTGGAAAATGCCTTCATTTGTCATTTACAAGACCATTGGTTTTGTATCCGCAAAGTGAATGGGGAGTGGTATAATTTTGACAGTCTCTATGCAGCCCCACAGCACCTTTCCAAGTTTTACCTCTCTGCCTATCTTGACTCTTTGAAAGGCTTTGGGTGGAGCATATTCCTGGTTAGAGGAAATTTTCCAAAAGAGTTCCCCATCTCCTCATCTGAAGCTTCTAATGGATTTGGGCAGTGGCTTTCACCCGAAGATGCTGAGAGGATAACTAAATCTTGCAACTCAGTACAGGCTCCACACCCGAGAGTTAACGAGCACCAACAGCATTACGATCAGTTTCTTTCTCATGGGGAAAATGAAATGCTATTAGACATGGAAGATGAGGATCTAAGGGCTGCAATTGCAGCTAGTCTGATGGATTCGTCCCCAGCTGTGACCAATGCTGAAGCCAGTACTCCTCAAAATGATAATCATAGTAGTAAACAAGTGGCAACCACTGAAGCTACCCCTCTAAATGATCAACACTCCAAACAAGTGGAACCCATTGAAGCCACTCCACCTGTCAATGCTCTAAGCAACAAACATGTGCCTGCTATTGAAGCTTGTTCTCTGAATGATCAAAACAGCAAAGAAGTGGCATCTACTATAGGTGATAATGCTCAAGATGAAAACCAGAATAAAGAAAAAACAGCCTAAGAGTGTGTTCTTATTTGCTCCTAATTTGTTTTTGCAATTGAGGACAAAAATCTTTTCCGGTTTAGGTGATCGAAACATACATCAGTGGCTTAAAGTCATGGTGCTGTGCAGTATACACATTCTCATTTCAATTGCATGATGTATAAACTGTAAGGAAAACCCTTAAGCATTTCCATCGATTATATGATAGTTACCAAGTTTTGACAGTGTTTTGGAAAGCCCTTTCGGCATTTCCATGTGCTTGTGATTGATACCAAGTTTTGACCATGCTGCATGCTGGTACTACTACAATAAATTTGCTTATGGTGGTGATTACGAGAACTCTTGACTCATTGAACGGAACCCCTCCCCCAATTTGACACTATTATTAAGCTCTAGATTTCAAGGTCACTTCGATAAGTACATAAGAACTACCGCCTGTGTTTTTGTCGTAATCAACATTTTTTTTCGTAAGGGTTTAGGAAAAACATGAACAAAAAGATGACAAAGGACGATTAACTAGGACTTTTTTTCTCTCCTTGATGTCGACTTTCTATTGGGTTGGGTTCAAAAGACTTCGATCAATATTATGAACCGATCATCGATATGGTCTGCATAATCAAAATAGGCGAGTTACTAATCAATGTTATGAACCGATCATCGATATGGTCTGCATAATCAAAATAGGCGAGTTACTAATTGAAACATATGACCTGATTTTTATTAAAAAAGTTCTAAAATTTCATGTCTTGCTTTAACAAAATTATAGAAAAAATACATAACAAATTAATACAATTTCATCTTAATTTCATTCTAAGATGGATTAGTTTAATTTTTTTTGTTATTGTTTTTTTGTTTATCTTTTTTTATGTAAGATGTAATTTATATTTCGGCATATTGCCAAGATTAATTACATCAACTTGGATCAAAGGTACACTAAGCGAGAGACATTCTTTATCCAGTTTGAAATTTGGAGTGGATGAACGGATCGGTTCGGTTCGTTTAAGTCGCGACCCATGAAGTTCACGGTCTAGACGGATCGGATAACTCCGGTTCATGAAATAAAAGGACATGGTTTCAAGGTCCATATCCGGTGTGCAAAAACTTGCGGATAAATGGACTAGTTTGCAAACTCAAATAATAATTGATTTTTTTTAAAAAAAGTGAAAAATAATTTTTTTTAAATTGACTTCATTTTTTAACTAAAATTTATCACACTATAATATATCAATATTTTAAACATAAAGAAATAACAATAATAATCTAAATTAAAGATCAAAATCTAACATAACAAATTAATGATATTTGCATATTGGACTTAAGTAGGTTAAATAGGTAGTATGTTAGTCCACAAATAAAGTCTGCTAGGTTTGCGAACTTAATAGGTCGGACTCAAAAATTCAATATAATTATACATACTTTAAAAAAAGAGGTATTTTATCCGCTCGGTCTGAGGACCTAGGTCGTATACCCACCTTTACTTGAAATCAAAAGTAAGATCAACTAATTAATCAACAACCATATTTCCTCCTCTCTTAGTGATAAGTAGGGAGGTGCTCCAACCCCTCTGTGTTAATGAAGAACACTCTCACCAATTCCGCCATATAAGAGCAGTCCTTTAAGGCTTTTCTTTTCTAGCTTGAAGACAACTTCTAGCAATTTATCTCAAAGATTGTCTATGGTAATGCTGAATGAGCAGCGATTTGAATACTCCACTTAAAGGCCATAGTTCTTGCAATGGATGGCTCAAAGAAATTGGGCCAAAACATTGTTGTTGCGGCCAGAATCTCCCCCATGTTGTCTCTGCAGATAAGTCCAACACCAGTGCTTATACTTTTCTTGACAAATGCGTCAAAATTAACCTTTATGGGTCCAAAATCAAGTGGCTTCCATGTGGGTTGTGAAATTTGAGTAGGTTGCATAATGTTCATACCCTGAGGTTCCTTGTAGCAACTCAAAAAATTAGTTATGGCCAGAGCTCTTTCCACTATAGTTGTTTTGTTAGAGAACACTGTATCATTTCTTGTCTTCCAAATTACCCATAGTAACTCAATTGTTTTTGCCGCAAGCTCATCATCCTTAAAATAAAAGACTTGGCTGATCCAAGCAAGTAAGTTAAGCATTTCATCATCTTTGGGATGATAATCTACTAACGAGGCAAACCAAAGGGGCTTTACCTCAGGGAAGGAAATGAGGGCATGCTCTATCCTCTCATTATCGAATCTGCACATGGGACAACTGGGATCAATATATATTCCTTTTCTCTGTAGATTCGAATGAACTAGGATTATGTATTAGCATGCCCTCCAGACCAGATACTTGCATTTCAGAGCTATCTCCACCTTCTAGATCTGCTCCCAAAAATGACCAGTGATGGAGTTCGTAGAGGCTTGAGACTCCATGTGATTTCCCATTCCAAGATTGTAGCCTTATTTAACTCAATAAACCTCATCTCTTGTGAATTTCCAGATGATGCGACCTGGATAAGGTCTACTTTTCAAGGGGATCTTCATAATTTTTAAATAGCAATCCTCAGGAAGGAGTTGTGCTAATGTCCCTGCATCTCACTTACATGAATTAGGGTCCATAAGGTTCGCCACTAGCAGTTCCATATGGTTCTCCTCTATTGGAGCCTACCTTAGTAGACTATCACCTATATTGGGTATCCATTTATCTTTAGTTCATAAAACTTCATGAAGATGAGATTCACTTTAGTTGGGTAAGTACGATCTAGACGACCACATTCTTGTTGGGCTAACTCGCCCAATTAATCCAATGGCTTTGTCGGTTCCAGTCCCGTTAAAAGGATCCAAAACTAGATATTTGGAGCATATTCGTTTTCTGACCAGTTCCATATATACGGACCACATTCGACCGATAGCAAAACAACTAGTGGTCGAATCCAATGCAGTCCCACTAGTGGACTCTATTAATCGAGTGTATTCAATTAGTTAGGACTTGTTTAGTTTTAAATTGGGATCAAGGCTAAAAAATTTCTTTTATTGAAAATACACATGCTTCTTTGTTGAAGTATAAATGGTCTGGCTGCCCATAATATAATAGATAGGCAAAGCATTCAATAGCAATTTGTTTTAGCCTATCGATAGATAGTGGGTTGCTTCCGAGCTCAAACCATTTGAAATTGAATTGCTAATGTATTCTTGTTATTGATAGAGTGATTTTGTCCACCCCTGTGAAAAAATAAGAGGGAGAGAATTGGAAGAGAGAAGAAAAAAGAGCAAAAGATTGCGATCCCATAAGGGTGAATTGTAGGTTGCAACTCGCCTACATGAAGCTGGAATTGCTAGTAATCGTTGGTCAACCATATGATTGTGAATTCGAGAGAGAATCACATCTAGGGAAGTATTTAGCCTTCAAAACTTCGGCCATGAGAGAGTTTTTGTGATTGACCAATCTCTACCATTTCTTCTCTAGCATCGCTTTATTAAATTCTCTAGCTACATGAAAACCAAGATCACCATGCTTTTTGTTGTGGGTCATCTTCCTCCAATTCAGCAAGTGTATCTTCTTGTTTTGCATATCTCCATCCCAAAAAAACCTAGCAATCCTATTTATGATATTTTGGCAAATAGACTATGGTAGTTCAAAGTAACTCATTACATGTGTAGGTGTTGGGAAAAGGATTGGACGACACTGAAAGAGGTGACTAGATGACACTGTCTGTATCATCCAGTTTAGCCCTCTATCTTGGAATCTATCTTTTATCTAGTGATGCATCCAGTCTAGTCTACCTATGCATCATCTAGTTTGTTTAGATGGTTCATTAACAAGGTTCTATCTTGTAACTGTTTTAAATATGTTGTAACCATTTTTCAATTATTCTATTATATTTACCCTCCTATAAGAGAAGTTAGTTAGTAGGGTTCAAGTATACAAGTTAAAGAGAGCTTTTGAACCCAATTTCTTTATATTTTTTTATTTATGTTATTCACAATATAATTTCCATTAATGTGCTATCTTTCTTCTTCTTCTATCATCTATTTTCCTTATTCGTTTGCGTATTTCTCAATCTTAAACCCAAAAAATTGGTATCCAGAGCTTTAGTTCTAATCAGTTCCACATCTATTTCATGGTGGTTTAAGTCATAAGAGATCAACCATTATGTTCTAATTGTCTTGCATCTTCAAGTTTGATCAAGAAGATGGTCAACACAATCAAGATTGAGAAAGTTACAAAGAATAATAGCTTCAACCTCTGACGCATCAACATATGTGCCTTGTTGAAAGAACAAGGAATCTCAGCATTTCTCTCCGGTCAATCGTCGAAGGTTGATAAGTCAATCCTTGAGTTGCAAGATGAAAAAGCTCACTCATTGATTCTCTTATTGCTGTCTAATCAAGTTCTTCATAAAGTTTCTGAAGAGAAAATTGCTTCTGCGTTATGGCTCAAGTTGGAGAAACTCTTCACGACAAAATCAATCTACAACGAGTTGCTTCTGAAATGACATTTGTTTGGCCTCCACACAAGAGAAGGTACACCACTGAAAGAACATCTTGATGAGTTAAACTCATTGATGGAGCTCCGTGACATTGATGTCAAGATAAAAGATGAAGATCTGACAATGATTCTGTTAGCCTCTCCCCTTCTTTCATATGAGAATTTTGTGAGTTCTCTTAGTGTTGGCAAGGATTCCATTACACTTGAAGAATTCAAGTACAATCTCTATTCCATAGAGCTTTAAATGAAAACATCTGGAATGGTAATGAAGTCTCTGCGTTCGAATTATCGGTGGCTGATTCTGTTAAAGGACAGAAGAAGAAGAAAGGAAAAGGTAGCAAGAAGAGCAAGGTTGATCCCAAGTACATTTGTAATTACTTCAAAGAACTTGGTCATTGGAAGAAAGATTGTCCAAAGAAAGCAAAAAAAAAAAAAACATTTTGTTGCTGAAATTCATAATGATTCATCATCAGAAGATGATTTGGTTCTGGCATTGGTGAACAACCACAACAACATTCTGAACAATGGGTATTGGACTCAGGTTGTTCTTATCATATGTGTCCATATAGATGCTGGTTCCTAACATATGAAATGTCTGGCGGTAATGTTCTAATGGGTAAAAATACTCCTTGCAAGTTAGTTAGTATAGGTTCTATACAAATCAAAATGCATTATGAGATTATTGGAACCTTAATTGAGGTTCGTCATATTGCATGACTTAAGAAAAATCTAGTCTTTATGGGTGCCATGGATTCAAAAGGTTTTTCTTGTTGGGTTGAAGGTGGAATTATGAAAATCAAATGGAAAGGGAAGTCTGAGGTAAGTAGGGGACCAAGCGAGGCAATATGTACATCCTTCAAGGGTCCATTATGACAAGATCTGTCTCAACTATTTCACAAGTTGGGAGCCACGCGTCCAATGACTCGTCCAATGATAATTCTTTGTGGCATCTAGGTTTGAGTCATATGAGTGGAAAAAGATTTGATATTCTAAGCAAGTAAGGCTTACATGGAAATCATAAGATGGAGCCTTTTCAGTTTTGTAAGCACTGTGTCTATAGGAAGCAACTGATAAGTGCCAAATTTCATTTATTTTTAGGATTAAGTTGTTAGCACTTATCCTTTGATTATAATAGTTTTCTTATAAACTACCCTTAAATCTAGTTGTTTATATATACATGTGTGTGTGTGTGTGTGTGTGTGTGTGTGTGTGTGTGTGTGTGTGTGTGTGTGTGTGTGTGTGTGTGTGTGTGTGTGTGTGTGTGTGTATGTATTGTACATTTTCTAATGTTTTTTTTAAATATGAAAGATTCATCCATGATTTTGTAGGTTTTGATGGTTGCTTGTTAGATCCAGAAACAAAGCCAAAAGGAAGGGCAAAATGGTCTTTTCTCAAATATTTCTGATTTCAAATTCGCCAGTTCGTTTGGGCTAAAATGTAACTTTAGCCCTAAGCAAGCAACTTGCCTGGGCGAGTGGATGCCTTCAACAGTAAGCAACAAATTTGCCTGGGCGAGCTACAACTTGCTTGGGAAAATTTGTTTGCTCTCTTAGGCTATTTTCTATAAATAGCCATGCATGTTGAAGGAGAAAATCATCCCAGCTGAACCAAAAACCATAGAAAAATGCAGAAAAAGAGTGAAGAAGAAGGAGAAAAGGAAAAGTGGAGTCAAGGCACTGCAGAGTTGTGACCGTGGATCACTTCCTTCGTCATTTCTCTTGTTAGTCTTGTGCTTTGCACAAATCGGTTAGTTTTTCTTAAGGATTGGATGTAATCTTTGTACCATTTTGTATCCTTTTTGATATTATATATGTATGAATCTTTTCTACTCATTATTGGTAATTTCGTTCTACTCGTAATGCTTGATTCTATTTGATTACTAGTGTCATGAAATTGGATTTTAAGTGAGACTGGAAAGTAATCTTAGAATTGAACTGAATAATTTTACTTTTTATGTTACATTACTAGGAATAAAGCATAATGTTTTGATTGCAAAAGGCATGAGAATATAATTGTAATGTTGGGATATTTACTGCATATGTGAGGGATCGATATTTAGTAAATATTCTTAGGTTTCAAGTGCGAGGGATCGACTTGGAATAATTTAATGTGTGCATCAGTAATGTTGGAAAATGATTCTTATATTTTAATCTTTTTAGGATACTAAGGGTATGAATGATGAAATCCAATCCTATGTTTTCTTGAATTAATTTAAATCGTTTCTGCAATTTACGTATTTCTGATGCACTGAATTCCGTTATTTTTGTATTTCCGTTATTCTCATAATTCCATTATTTTCACTATTCTTTTACTTTAAGTTGTCTTTAGTTAGTCAAACCAATGATATTCGATTAAATTTGTAAATAACTATTGAATTGATAACCTTTATATGAATGAAGTAAGTAAACTCAAGTCCCTGTAGAGACGAACTCTTTTATAAATGTGAAACCTACAACGTCAATTGGTATGTTTGCCAAAAGTCTAACAGCAACATCGAACAAAATTTCCAAAGGTTATGCACACTACAAAGGCCATATTAGACTATGTCTGTTTTGATTGCTGGGGGCCTTTGAGAGTTCCATCACTAAGAAGGGCAGGGTAATTCCTCTCCATCATCGATGATTACTCTAGGATGACATGAGTATTCATGATGAAGCAGAAATCTGAAGTTTTCAAATGTTTCAAGCATTGAAAAATTCTTATAAAGAATTAAATAGGAAAGACAATGAAGTGTCTTATGACTGACAATGGCTTGGAAATTTGTTCTACAAAATTCAATTAATTATGTAAAGATGAAGGCATTGCAAGACAACATATTGTACTCTATACTCCACAACATAATGAAGTAGCTAAAAGAATGAACATGACCTTGTTGGAAAGGGCAAGATGAATGTTATCCTATTCAGGGTTGAATAGGAGTTTTTGGGTTAAGGCAGTCAGTACTACATGCTATCTCGTGAATCGCTCCCCGCCCATTATCATAGATTTTAGGACTGCTATTGAGGTATGGTCTCACAAATATGCTAAATACTCAATGTTGAAGGTTTTTGGATGTCTAGCATACTATCACATAAGTGAAGGTAAGATGAAACCTAGAGCTAAGAAGGATGTCTTTATGGGTTATGGAGATAAAGTCAAAGGATTCAAAATTTGGTCTCTGTCAGAAAAAAAGGTCATTTTAAGTAGAGACGTCATCTTTAATGAACTCTCTATGTTGGATTCTAAATCTGAAGAATATTCAAACAAGGCTAAGGGTGTCACTAAGTAGGTGGAGTTTGAGTGTCCCACAATTAGAAACTTTAGTGATTAGAAGCAGTTTGAAGCACCTAATGAGACTAATTAGAAATTTCAAATGCAACCTCAACATTAGAATTAAGCACTAGTTGAGGATTCTAATTGGATGAATTAGAACAATACAAAGCAGTGAAAAACCACAACACCCAGAAAGTCTCAAAGACAAATCAAAGCACCTAACAGATATGACTTTGATAATATAGTGTTTTATGGGCTATAGCTAGCAGAAGAAATCGATTCATTCAAACCAACCAATTATCAGGAAGCAATTTCTTATTTTGAAGCTGAAGAGTGGACGATAGCTATGAATGAAAAGATTGAATCCCTTAAAAAAACAAGACATGGGATTTATTTAAAGGTAGATAAGTAGTGGTGTGCAAGTGGATCTTCAAGATGAAATCCGGATCGTCTAGTGGTGAAATCATAAAGCATAAAACACGTTTGGTAGAAAAAGGCTACAATTAGAAAAAAAGAGTGGAGTACAACAGGATCTTCTCTCCAGTAGTTCGACATACTTCAATATGTGTTTTACTGGTTCTTGTATCATCTTTGGACATGGAGTTAGAGCAACTTGATGTCGAAACAACCTTTCTCCATGGAATATTAGAGGAAGACATTCTAATGCAACAACCTTAAGGTTTTGAGGTGCAAAGGAAGAAAAATTATGTTTGTAGGTTGAAAGGGTCTCTCTATGAGTTGAAGCAATTGATGTGTAAAATATGTTATGCTCGGATAAGGGCAAATGTACCTTACACAATAGTAGGCAAATGTACCTTACACAATAGTAACAGTGGACTCGAAAGTTCGGATATCGAATCCAAAGGACTAGTTGTATTTCTAATTAGTTAAGTTTATTAAACTAATAATAGAGATGATTAAGAATTTAAATATTTTTGTTGTTTTGGTTTTTATAAGAAAGAAATTAAATGAATATAAAGAGATTTTGAGGTATGATAAGAATGACTAGGGGTTATGACTCACAAGTACCAATTTTTCCCCAATCCTAGTCTTAGTGAAATTCCTTCCCCAATTAATTATCGATTTCCAAAATCAACTAAAACCTATGATCAAGGTCAAAAGATGCTCTTTGCCTTAAATCAATATGCCAATGATCATGGATCTATCAATTTAGTCAAAGGATAAGATCAATTCTAGGGATGATTAATTAAAGATTAACTAATTTATTTGAGATTACCCAAACAACTTGATCAGGAAATTTGGTGCAAAACATTCTCTACTTAGCTATATCAATTACATGCAAATGATCACTACCATGCAATCAATTGAGTATTAGAATGACTGTTCCAAATAAACATTAAAGTAAGGAAGAAAATTACATTTGGATAGTTACATCATAACCCCCACACTAGGGGGACTAGCCACTCATGATAAGAGAAAACTAGTAATTCTATAAAGAGTAAACATAGACATACCAATAGGCAGGAATGATGATCACGATCCATCCTAACGATGTTGTCCATGATCTTCAACTCTTAAAAGCCTTTAAGGTTCTCTTAAATTCATAAAAGGTAAGAATAAAACTGAATGAATCCTCTTTGCAAAGACAAAGACCTTTATATATAGTTTCTCAAAGATATTTTATGAAAAGGCACACTACGACCATGGTCAATTCACTACAATTGTGGTCAGAAGTGATGCTAAAGCCTTAGGCCATTGTGGATTTACCATGACCCTCATCAATTGACCACGACCCTCATCAGATTTTGACGTTGTTCTAGAGGACTGCTATCACTTTATTATGGCCATGTTGATCATCACAGTCGTGGTAAATGTACCACAATCATGATGTGGAAGCAAA
Organism: Glycine max; assembly: GCF_000004515.6. Classification (NCBI taxonomy): domain Eukaryota; kingdom Viridiplantae; phylum Streptophyta; class Magnoliopsida; order Fabales; family Fabaceae; genus Glycine; species Glycine max. The sequence continues at coordinate 38,133,390 of NC_016088.4, read as the reverse complement.
GATTTCCAAGTTTATTTTAATGATGCCAAAGACTCAAGTCAAGAATCAAGAGTCAAACAAGTTTCAGGAATTAAAGAGTCGTTCAATCAAGAATCAAGATTCAAGTGAAGATTCAAGAGAAGACTCAAGATATGCAAGAACTTCAAGAAAAGTATCAAGATAAATATAAAAAGATTTTTTTTCAAAAGAAAAGATTGAATAGCACAATTTGTCCAAAAGAATTTTTCAAAGAAAAATATTTTACCAGAGTTTTTACTCTCTGGTAATCGATTACCAGAAGGCAGTAATCGATTACCAGAAGCCCAAATACTTTTATAACTGTTTTACAAAGTAGTAATCGATTACCATGGGTATGTAATCGATTACCAATATTTTTAAACGTTGGATTTCAAATTTCAAAAGTCACAACTTGTGATAAAACATTTTCAAACTTGTGTAATCGATTACACAACATTTGTAATCGATTACCAGTATTTCTAAACATTTGTTTTTCAAATCTAAACATGAAGAGTCACATCTGTTGATGTGTAATTGATTACACTATAATGGTAATCAATTACCTGTGACTGATTTTGAAAAATAAATTACCAAAAGTCACAATTTTTAAAGTGACTAGTTTCTGAAATTTTTTCAAGAGTCACAACTTTTAAAGTGACTAGTTTTGAAGAAATTGCCAAGAGTCACAACTTTTAACTTGGTTTTTCAAGAGCCATCAAATGGCTATAAATATGTGACCGTGGCACAAATTTTAAAAAGATGATTTTCATTCAATTATTCTCAACATCTTTCTAAGAGTTTTGGTTCAATACTTTCTTTGTCAAGAAAAGTTCATTGGTCAAAAACTTGTGCTATTCTTTTGATTCATTCCTTCTCCCAAAGGAATTCAAAGAACGAACTGTCTAAGAATTCTTTTGATTCATTCCTTCTCCTTCTTGCCAAAAGAATTCAAAGAACTAATCGTCTGAGAATTCTTTTGATTCCCCAAACAAAGAATTCAAAGAACTAACCGTCTGAGAATTCTTTGCCCAAACACTGAATTCAAAGAACTAACCGTCTGAGAATTCTGTGTAAAATGCGGGTAGCTTCTTGGTTGTAATAGTGAACACAAGGGAGGGTACATCCTTTGCGGTTCTCTTTAAGTAGAGGGTACATCTACTTGGTTGTTCAAAGAGAACAAGGGAGGATACATCCTTTGTGGCTCTTTGCTTGTAAAGGATTTTACAAGGTTATTGGAAATCTCAAGAACCGTGGCTTACTTGGGGACCAGATGTAGGCACGGGTCGTTACCGAACCAGTATAAATCTTGTGTTTGCTTTCTTCTTCCCTACACTCTTTACTTTTCCGCTGTGCACTTTTTATTTCCGCTTTACTTTTGTCTAAGTTATTGTTTCTGTTCTTTACTTTCTCATAAATTAGTAGTAAAGCCTAATTGAATCTAGTAATATTAAGAAGGATAATTTTTAATTAGTCAAGACACGTTCATAATTAATTCAACACCCCCTTCTTAATTATTCTGAGGCCACTTGTTCCAACACATGATCAAGTGTAGAGTCTTCAAATCTTCATAAATTTGTGAAATTTCTGACTCTTTCACTCAATTGAACGGTTTTACTTTTGTAATACAAAACTAGTGTCCAAGTGTGATTTCTGCCAAGAAAATACATACAAAATGGCACAAAAGCTCACACAAAATACCACCCAGAAAGTGGTTTATCAACAATCTCCATGGCAATGATACAAGAGATTCAATAAGTTCATTTTTCTCATGGGTACAATAGAAGTCCCTAGGATTCATGTGTATAACTTAGTAAGGTGGAGGATGGTTCCCAAGAGAAGTCTAAAATTCAGAATCTGAAGTCACTACTCAATAGTGAATTTGATATGAAAAATATGGGAGTTGCAGAAAAGATTTTGGCCATGGAGATCAAGAAAGATCGAGTCCAGAAGGATCTTTTCTTATGTCAAAAGGAATACATTTAGAAAGAGTTGAATCATTTTGGGATGACATCCATAAAATCAGTTTGTACTCCTTTGACAACATCCAATTGTTTCACTAAAATCAATGCCACTCAGTCGGAATAAAAAATGGAATACATGTCTCATGTCCTTATGCAAGTGTTGTAGGTAGTCTCATGTATGCAATGGTGTGCACAAGATCGGACCTAGCACAAGCACTTAGTGTGGTGAGTAAGTGTATGGGTTAATGTTGGACAAGTGGCCTCAGAAATTTTAAGAGGAGGGTTGAATTAAGATTTCGTTGACTATTTCTAATTAAAAATTTCCCTTACTTAGATATTCCCTAGATTTAATTATTTCTTTAATTATTAGTTACTTGAATAACAAATAAAGAAAAGTAACCTTAAAGAAATATAAACACAACAGAATGTAAAAGAGATTAAGGGAAGAGAGAATGCAAAACTGGATTTGTACTGGTTTGGCCACAACCCGTGCCTACATCCAGTCCTCAAGTAAATCCCACTTGAGAGTTTCCACTCCTTGCAAAATCCTTTACAAGCAATGAACCCCAAAGGACGTTGGTCCCTTGTGTCTAGTGATTACAACCAAGAAGTTATTCCCACTTCTTGCAATGAACCCCAAAGGACGTTGGTCCCTTGTGTCCAGTGATAACAACCAAGAAGTTATACCCACTTCTTGCAATGAACCCAAAAGACATTGGTCTTTTGTGTCCAGTGATCAACCAAGAAGCAAATCCCGATTCTTGCAATGAACCCAAGGAACGTTGGTCCCTTGTGTTTAGTGTTTCAACCAAGTAGACCGTCTCTTGAAAACTTTTACAACCAAGAGTCGGTCTCTTAAAAAGCTTTTTGTAAGAATGGAGGAGAGGAAGAAAATGGAATAGCACAACTTTTTGCCCAATGAACTTTTCTTGACAAAGCAAGTGTTGAACAAAAACTTTTAGAAAGATGTTAAGAATTCTGTTTGAAATTCGTGCCATGGTCACATATTTATAGCCATTTGATGGCTCTTGAAGAAACCATGTTAAAAGTTGTGACTTTTGGCAATTTCTTCAAAACCAGTCACTTTAAAAAAGTTGTGACTCTTGGCAATTTCTTCAAAAACCAGTCACTTTAAAAGTTGTGACTCTTGGCACCAGTCACTATAAAATTTGTTACTCTTTGCAATTTCTTCAAAATCAGTCATTGGTAATCGATTACTATAATGGTGTAATCGATTACATAGTTTATTTTATAAAAAATTGTGACTCTTCATTTTGAAGTTTGAAATCCAACATTCAAAAACCACTGGGCATGTAATCGATTACAAATATTGTGTAATCGATTACACTATTTTGAAAATATTTTGTCACAAGTTGTGACTCTTGAGATTTGAAATTCAACGTTCAAAAAAATTGGTAATCGATTACATGCCCATGATAATTGATTACTACTTTGTAAAACAGTTAAAAACTGTTTTGGGCTTCTGGTAATCGATTACCAGAGAGTAAAAACTCTAGTAAAAGATTTTTCTTTGAAAAATTCTTTTGGACAAATTGTGTTATTCAATCTTTTCTTTGAAAAAATTCTTTTTAACTTACCTTGATGCTTTTCTTGAGATTCTTGCATATCTTGAGTCTTCTCTTGAATCTTCACTTGAATCTTCTTGATTCTTTAATCTTGTTTGAATGGATCTTTAATAATCTTTGACATCATCAAAATAATCTTGGAAGCTTTGCTTTTACAATTAACATAAGAAGGAACATGACTAAGCTATGAAACAAGTATTTAGGTACCTTAAGGGTACAATTGATATTGGACTTGTCTATCAAGGTTAGACATCTTGTGCCCTTGCTGAATATTTGGATTTTGACTGCACTGTAGGTTTGGATGCAAGACAATTTGTGACTGGGTATGCATTCATAATTGGAAATTCTTTTGTCAGTTAAAAGGCTACACTTCACCCCATAGTTGTTTTGTCCACTATAGAGGCTAAATACATGGCTCTGGTAGAAGAAACAAACGAAGGTATCTGACTGAAAGGTCTTATTGGAAATCTCGAGTTTCCACAAGATAAAGCTATTGTTTTCTATGACAGTCTGAGTGCAACTTGTTTAGCTAATGATCAACTCCATCTTGAAAGGACTCAACATATTGACATCAAATACCACTTCATCCATACTGAGAAGAGGGTTATAGTCTAGAAAGTTGATACGAAGGATAATCCAACCAATATGTTCAAAAAGCATGTTCCTCGAAGCAAGTTCATGCACGGTCTAGATCTACTTAATGTAGATTGCTAGGAATAAAATTGTTACTTCTAAATCAGAATTGTTATTGAACCAAGGTGGAGAATTTTGGAAGAAGGAATGGACGACACTAAAAGAGGTGACTGGACAACACTTTTGTATCGTCCAACTATCTTTGCTGGAATCTGACTTCTATCCAATGATGTGTCTAGTCTAATCTAACTATGCATCATCCAGTTTGTTTAACTAGTCTGTTTAGATGGTTAATTAACAATGTTTCGTGTTGTAATTATTTTATTCAATTGTATTCATTTTTCAGTTATTCTATTATCTATATGCTCCTATAAGAGGAGTTAGTTAGTAGGATTACAATAAGCGATTTAGATAGAAAGCTTTTGAACCCAATTTCATTGTATCTATTATTTCTATTATTCACAATATAATTTTTATTGTTGTGTTATCTCTCTTCTCATTCTATCATCATTTTCCCTATCTATTTGCATATTTCTCTATCTTAAACCCAATAATAGGAATGGCTTGTACCACTGACTTGATTAGAATTTCTCTCCCCACCTTTGATAAAGCCTTTTCTTTCCACCCTTTGAACTTCTTCCACATCCTCTCTTCAACGAATTGGAAAATTTGTTTCTTTGATAACATGCAATTGTTGGTATTCCAAGGTATTTGGAATGACTTTCCATCGTCTTCACTCCAAGCAACATTTTGAGTTCATTTATTCTAGAACAAGGCATATTTTGGCTACAAGAGAGTTTTATCTTCTGGAAGTTGATTCTTTGACTTGAGGCCTCTTCATAGGCTTTCAAAATTGAGGTTATGGGATTGGCTTCCTCCAGTGTTGATCTTGCAAATATTATACTATCATCAACAAATAGAAGGTTGGAGATTTGTGGAGCACACGAGCAAACATTTATTCCATTAATAGCTCTAGCTTGTGTAGCCTGGGAACTCTTAACATATAAAGTTTTAACACATAAAATGAACAAGTAATGGGAGAGAGGATCCCTTAGCATCAAGCCTCCATGGGGTTTAAACTCTTTGTGTGGCTCTCTATTAATGATCACACAGAAAGAAACTTCATGATTAATTTGTTCCATCGTTTAGAGAAACCCATGAAATGTAACACCCTACTCAGAAAAATCCATTCCACCCTATCATAGTCCTTGGACATATCAAGCTTCAAAGACATGCATCCTTGTTTGCTTGCTTGCTTGCATGTCATGTAATGAAAACATTCAAGGCAATAATAACATTATCAATGATAGCTCTATCAAGAATAAATGTACTTTGGGTTTCATTTACAATAGAAGGAAGGATATCCTTAAGCCTATTTGCAATAGTTTTTGTTATCAATTTAAAAACAACGTTGCCCAAATTGATAGGCCTAAATTCATTCACATGAGAGGATTTTTTTTACCTTTGGGATAACAACAATGAGTGTCTTTTTTATGTCTAAAGCATCTCATCCACCATTCAAAACTTGTCAGACTAGGCTAGTCACATCATTTCCCATTATGTGCCAAAACTTTTGATAAAACATTGTAGGGGTCCCATCCTCCCCTAGCATTTTTTATTAGTGAATCTGTTGGAGAACATCATAAACTTCGTTGCTGGATAAATCTTTCTCCAAGAATTCATGCATGTCTTGGTCAACTCTCCCCTCCACCAATTTAGCAATATTTTCCACTTGTTGAGGGTTGGACAATTGGAATAGATTAGAGAAGAAAGAAGTGATGACATCTCCAATATCCTCCCAACCATGATGGATCACCCACCATCATCCTTTATCCGTTTGCTTATCATATTAAATATTTTGTTTTTTTTAGTTTATTATTACTATTATTATTTAGTTTATTATATTATATTATTATATTTTTTATAGCATATTATTATGTTTTAAATCAATATATTATTGAATATATGATTCTTAAATTAAAAGTATAATATCAAATTTACTTTTAGCTTAAGTAATCAAACAATTGATGTTGGTGTAGTGGTTAGTTCTCTCTTTAAGAAACCCAATGTATTGGGATCAATTTCTCTCCAATAATTGGGACAATGTGCAGTAGGCAACAATAGGTGTAATGTGTGGGATAACATGTAACAATCCAACTAGTTTGATCAGTCGATCTGAGTCGATTTTAATAATTATGCTTTAGTTTGTTCAAAGGAAGTAGGGCTAATTAAGAAATCATAAACCTCACTACTATGAAAAACACTTTCTATGTCGATCGTAGCTTTCTACGACAGTTCCATATAGAATTGTCTTAAAAAATATATCACTCAGTCCAATTATTAATTTTGAAATTAAGATTGCCACACAATCATGCAGCTTGTCAAAGCCAATAAAAAAAGCACAATCAATCTTAAATGCTTGCCATAAAGTTGTCATGTCCACTGGGCATTGCAAACATTCTATGTGAGGTGCACCAAACACTCCTATTCTCCTTGCCCCCAATCCATATCATTCCTATATATAAAATAAAAAATAGTCATCACACATTGTTTAAATTAAATGGTTAGTTATTTAACCTCATACATATATAATATATACAATTATAATTTATGATGGGAAAGAAGGGTAGTATAGGGTGAGATTACCTTAACAAAAGAAGAGGCTTCTTGCACCAACATATCAATATAATCGGTAACATCATAACTCACTTTCCTAACTCCAGATGCAAAATAAGTATTGGCAATGTCATTGCTGCTTGATACCACAAGTACTAAACTTTTGGACAAGATGAAGTTGGTTTTTGCTTCTCCAAAATTTCCCTTGAGCTTTCCTATGTATTCTTTGAATTACTCTAGTTGCTCAGATAATGGTGTGACGGACTGTATTAGCAACAAAGTACGATTAAAACAATTTATTTGATAAGAGAAGATTGTTAGTTAGCTTCTAACCAAATGATGGGATAATATCAAAGGATGGAGAGAAGAAGAAAATTATATATATATATATATAGATAGATATATTTGAAGATGTCATGATGTAATATAGAAACATATGAGAAATAAATAAAAATAGAGAAAAAATATTGTATGAAATAATGCAAGAGAAAAAAAATATAAAAATAAACGAATATATAATTTAATGCTAATAGTTTTCACTTTTCAAGCTGAAGAATAACCACGAGGACAAATAATGCCAAATTAAAAAACAATATAGTGGTAGAGAAAATCTGTTTCAAACAAAACACGACACGTTACACGTTTGCTGCCCACACGTAGTTGTCATGCACTGTATTTTTATAATAATTTATTGATTTTATTTATTTAATAAATATTTTATATTTTCAAAGCATTCGATATATTATATATCACAACCACAAAAAAAAGCTTTCAATATTTATTTAATTATCTATTATGTTTTTTGCAAAATACTAATGAAAATACTTTTGTAAGAAAATACAAGGTTAGTGGTGAAAGAATAATTGAATGAAATGAAATGCATGTATTTACAAGTATTTGTGTGGTCAAAGGATCATCTCTGCACACACACACACACGCACGCACACACACACACACACACGCACACACACACACACACACATGTAAGGCCACAGGATAAGGAAAAAACATACATTATAGCACTGGATTGCTTCCTCCACTCTGCAAACATCTTTTAGAGCATGCCATATAAGTAAATCAAATAAAATATTATATAATTGCACATAAAATTGCATGTTTAAGTTTTTTAAAACCAATTATGACACAAGAAGAAACCAACCAAGTTATTGTAAGCTTCCAAAAATTTGGGGGCACATGCAACAACTTGTTTATAGTGTAGAATTGCCATGTCCAGTTGACCTTGCTCATAATATATACTGGCCAAATTACCCGTGCATCATTTGAAGTGATTAGTATAAATTGGGTTCACTATATCAGCAATCGTAAAGTAGCATAATTTGAATAAATGGAAAGTAAATTTGGATTTTGCCAATAGGCAATAGTTATCTGCATATAGGTTGGCATATAGGACACATTTATTCATTGCTCATAGGTTGGCATAGAGGACACATTTATTCACAGATAAAGATTCCATCACCTCTTGTGCTATCAATTCCACTGAAAGCGGGAAAAAGATATATATTGGTGGTACAGAATATAGCAAGAAATGCTAGATTTTCTTGCATAAATTGCCCAAGTCAAAGGGTACTATGTTTTAATCTAGAATAGAAACCCAAAAAAAAAAAAGAAAAGAAAAGGGATGCAATTAATTTATATATAGGACGGGAGATAGTACTAGACAGGCATGTCACGACTGAAGCAACTTATTTAATGCATAGAGTTCTAAGAATGAAGCAACAAAAGAAGGAAAAGCTCATACCTTCATGACTGTGTTCATTGGCAAACTAAACTCTGCTTTTACCCTTATTTTTTGTTTTAATATATTAATTGAATTGTAATCAAATTTCTAATAAACTTTGCCTATTTATCATACTTTATGACTTGAACTAACTAATGCAATAAGAATTATCGTTTGTTCTCCTAAGCTGTGTGGTATTAGAGTTGTCATGACTAGACTTATCATTACTTCTCCTTAGCAAATGTTGAAGCAGAATCTGAGTTCAAACAAACTCAAGCATACCATGAAGATGTTATGAGTAGACTAAATAAGATTGTTATAAATTACAGAGAAAGACACAGGAAGCAGAAAACTATGCTGATATAGGTCACCATTCTCTAAATATGTAAGGGGTTGTTTGATTTAGGAAAATATTGTTTTCATTTTCTGTTAACTTTTAATTACAAAATTGCTTTCTTGTTTGTACTTTGATTCTTGATTTGAAAGATAAGTATAAGAAAAGTGAAAACAATAAAAAGTTATTTTTTCTGTTTCCTATACAAATCTCAGACAAAATCAGTTAAGAGAGCTATTAACTCTTCTTTACAACTGCAAAATTTATCTGCAAGTGCACTGAGTCATACAAGTAGTATAAAATGGTAAGAACCGAGTACCGTATCACAGGGAGTTTGTTTCATTTAGAAAAAAATTCATTCAATAAGTAAACATTTGTGTAACATCATGAAATGGAAATAAAAACAAGATATAGTTGCAATTCTAGAGATAATTACAAAATTAACTAAGTAAATGCGAGAATAAACAGATGATTAAAACGTTGGGTCCTTCTACTGAGTAACTTGATGCAATTAAGGGTTTTTCTCTATCTAATGTTGTTTCTGTGTTCTATGTTGAGGACAATTATCCCAAATACTGATGTCTCGCGTGAATGGGCTAATTCTAATTAAACTTTGTTCTCAGATCCCTCATCGAACTTAGCCTAACCGAACAACATTAAGATCACAACATATTAAAAACTAAAGTCCTTGCACTCCGTGTCCAGAAAATACAGTTATCTAGCCCTGCTCTATCCAGTTCTAAGGATTCAAAACATTTCCCAATGCTAAAAGTCCTAACTTTACACACAAATGGATTCAAACCAAAAGCATGCAAGAATTAAGTGCAGATAGAAGCAGTGAACACATCAAAAAAACATTAAATAGATAGTAAATAATATATACATCAAGACTCAGCAGAAATTCCCAACAAAAGCTTTAGCCTTCCATGGCAAGTTACCACCTTTCAGTTACAATAGGAGGTTTTGGAAGCAAAATTCAGATTACACAGTGGTAGGGATGTCTCCTCCACCTCTAAGAACCTAAAAATCACTCTAAAACCTAGAATCCTCTTGAAAGCTGAGGTTTTTGGTGCTCCCTTGCCCTGTTACGTCGCTTTATTGCATAGGCTCTCAAGCATATCCCTATTTTTCGCCAACTTCAGCTTTTAAGGGCTTTCTGTCCTCGAAGGCTCACTTAGCGCCATTTTCGTGCTAAGCACAAGTAAGCGATTTTCCACTGAGCGAGCTGGGTGCGCTTAGCATGAGAAAAGACAAACGACTTGCTGAGCGAGTTGATGACACGCTGAGCGTGCAGATGCTTGGCAGATTCTCCTCCAGATTCTCCCAACTCGCTAAGCGGGCTAAGTACCTCGCTTAGCGAGACACCAGCCACAACACCCTTCTTATTCTTCATCTTTTTACTTGAAACTGAAGTTGAAAACACATTAATTCACATTGAAGGGAATATCTCTACATAAAAATCAAACTAAACCTAAAAATATGTACAAACCTAAAAAAAGAACCATAAATTGGGGAAAAGACATGATTTTCATAAAGCTTTTCAACACAAACGTTAGTCGTAAATGACGACTAACAAGAGCATTATCTAATTTAGCAGTGAAATCCACCATTCCACCCATTTGATATTTGTGGAAAAAGATACTCATTTCATTATCAATGTGATTCCATTAAAGTAGTTTCTAAGAATGTTACCTCGGGGCTCCACGGCACATAATTTATATCCATGCCATGGGCCTTCTCCTTCTTCAGCAACAACTAGTAGAGAGGACCACCAACCTCTTTTTTCTCAATGTTATAAGCAAGCAATAAAATTTTCTCAATTTTAACCTCTTTTTTCTAGATAGTGAGATTCATCTAAATCAACGAAGATACAAAGTCAGTTATTTAAACACAAAAAATGAATAAACACACACAAGTGATCATATGATATACATGCAATAAAACTTTCGTACTAAGGTAATATATATTGCTAATTTTGAGTTTTCTTTGTTCACTAGCAGGTTTAATGTTATTTGTGATTCAATGTCAGCACCAAACATTAGATAACCAATCATAGCCATGGATGCACAACCCATAGTGGTTAAGAGAAAGCATAGAAGTAGGACCTAGAAAAGAAAAATAAAATTCATTAGAGTCAAAAACTAAGAAATACATCCACTCCTTACTAAAACAAGATTAAATTAACCACACTAATTCAAATCAAACATAAGTTCTACCTTATTTGATTAGTGCATGCACTTTGCCATTTTAGAGGAGCTAAATTCCAGATATTAGAAGCAAATTAAACACATCCAAATATGTGAAATTGGTAAAACACTTACATTAGAGAACTGGTGTTTGTTTGTCATGGAATTGTACAAGGTAGGAAAGATAGGGTGAGCACAATAACAAAAGGCATATAAGCTAACAGCTAAGGGATTCCGTTCCAATTAACAAAAGTTACCTTTTGATGAAAACCAACTCCATCGAATGTTGCAGTCCATGAAATTGAGAGGATGATGAAAGTAAAAGCAAACACTCCACTTGCGGATACATAAGAAAGTAGACTCAAGTTATCCAACCAAACTGTGGGTAAGATGATAAAAGAAATCAATATCACAAAGAATTGCTTCCCACCAATTGCTAAGCTAGCTATCTAAACCTCCCCAATGGGGAATAATTTACTTAAGTTATTGGCTTCAAGAATCAAGAACCCTATTGAAACTAAGTAGAGCTTGGTGTACATGGGCACTGATACTATTAGCCTTCCTATCTTTCCAAATGCAAGTTCACCTATATCAGGGTAGGTTCTACTATTCAAATACTTATCCATGCATTTTTTAATCAACATGTATGTGTAAAACACTACAGTTGCAATAGCAAATAGAAAAGCCAAGCTTAACCTGATCTCAGATGCAAGAGCATATGGAACTGAGAGTATGCCAACACCTGTAAACCAAATCCACATGCATAACATCATCTTAGGTTTAGGTAACAAAAATTAAAATAGAATTTAATTTTCTCTTCAAAGTAAACTGAATTAAACATAGATTTCTCTCTGAATCTGAATATGTAATGGAAGTTCATGTGTTGTAGATTATGAAACTTGATATTGCATTGAGTCTATTAAGGCAGGTGCCAAAGAAGGATGCAATATTTTCCGTAGAAGGATGTAATGCTATGACTTTCTCCTCATCTGTGGCAAGCCCAAACTCATTATGCTCCCACTCGTATAGAATTTTGTGTGTTCCTTCACTCACTCCCTCACACCTTATTCTATCATATTATCACTTTCTCGAAATGGCGAACGATGAAGACCAGCAACAAAATGCCCCTTTCTCCGATTTCGACTCCGACTCTGACTACTCCTACGACGAGGTAGAGACGAGGCTTTCCACCGCACCTTTGGCCTATGTGATGATGGCAACGACTTGTCATTGTCGGAGAACCTAAAGTGTGACGACTCATGGCGCCTTCTCAGAGGCACTAGAGAGCCCCGCAATGAAGGAGTTACATGATGACGTCTTCGCGCAATCAATTTGGATTCCAATTTGAATGTGAATAGGCGCATGTGTGTGTAGTGTTGAGGGAGAGGGAAAGTCAAATAGGCACGTTTGTTTTTATAAGTGGAAAATATTCTAACATGATTTTTAAAAATCATCTTAGAATGACAGTCTTCTAAGACGATTTTTGCAAAACCGTTGTAAACATGTTGTATTTATTTACAAAAACACCACCATGTTTCTTTCTAAGACGATTTTATGAGAATCGTCTTAGAATGTGCATCATAAAAACCATATTTGTAGTAGTGCCTATTGAAACCTGAATAACCCGTTTTGAGAATAAGTGTATCGGATGGATTCAATTGGATGTCACATTAATTGAAATAAAAAAATTTTGGTTAAATTCAGATTTGGTAGGCAAGTGAGGTAAAAACATTTCATAGGAACCCACACCCTCTTGATTAAGTGTGTAAACTATTCAAACAAATAAATTGGTTTATGTGATGACATAAACAATAAATAAATTCAGAAGATTTTACGTCAATATTTCACTATCCAGAGTTCAAATCACTTTGGGTTATTGCTTTACAGCTACAAAGTGACCAAGTAAAAGCAATGAGCAATGAACCATCGAATACCATGTGTACTTTTTATTAAAAAAAATTGTATTGTTCATCGCTTTATGTCAAGTTTAGTCATTCACCTTCACCCATAGTTTTAAAAATCAGACAAGTCATCGCTCGATCAAAGCACTAGGTCACTAATTGAATTGCACGAATCGATTTATATTAAAGAGTAAATTACACATGTTTTTCATTTTTTTTTGAAACCTACACAAATCTTCCCCGAGGTTTAAGAAAATTACACATGCTTATCTTTTGTTTTTAAAACATATCTAGGTTTAATGTTATTATTGTTGGTATAGAGTTGGTTCAAGTAATTTTGTGCGTTGGATCATTGATGGCTTGGTTGGAGTAATTTTATTTGGTTTCTAAAACCTATAATTGTTCACTTGACTTATGGGTTTGCTGGAATGAGGTTGGTTCAATGGTTATGTTGTTCACTATGGTGTTCATTTGGCTTATAGGTTTATTGGCATGACAACTTGATTGGGTTTTCTGCAAACTGAATTTTTTTAATTATCAAAATTGCCCCATACTTGAAGAAGACAAGGACATTTTTGAAAGAAAAAAATACTCATTAAATGTCATGTGCAACACCCATGACTTGTTATTTTTAAATGTTTGTATGACATTTAAGGAAAATTTGTGTAGGTTTTAAAAATTGAGGGGAGAAATGTTTAATTTTCTTAAACCTCGGGAGAGGTTTGTGTAGGCTTTAAAAAAGAAGGAAATATGTGTGCAATTTCTTTAAACCTCAAGGGAGATTTGTGTAATTTACTCTATATTAAATTTAAAATTGTTAACCCTGCCTCAAGAAAAGCAAAAAAACAAAATCACTATGAAAGTTCAAAAAAGTTCAAGGGCCAAATGTTTTTTTTACTCTATTATTAATGATACCAATGCAAATGACATTTTAGTTTTGTGCAAGTTATGTTTCTCGTTTGAAATTCAATTCTAGTATTAAGAGTTTTTATTTTATTCTATTTTATTGTAGCACTATTATTTATTATATAAGTTCAGTGGTCCACTTTCGGACATTTGAATCATGTACCTCCTAATTTTTAAGTATCCCCAAACTACTCTTTTCATATCATACCTTTCATCTTCCTTAGCATGCTACTCCACGAGAGAGTCCCACGCGTTCTCATACTCCATTTGTGTTTTCTCCATTGTTAGGTCTTCCTCTTCATCTCCATTTGCGTCCACGCATAATCATCTCACACACTTTTGTTTGCTCCTCTTTGTCTCCATTTGTGTCGACTCTGCCATTGATTTCTTTTAGTCGCACAACTCCAGTGAGGTTGGATCGACGTGCAAATGCATTTTTTCCCTTTTTTTTCATTAAGCTTATTTTATGGACAACCCTTTCCCAAAGAGGAATAGTGGCAACCATATTTGGAACAACTATTCTAGAAGCTTTTATTTCGGTTAAGGAATGGTTATTTCATAACACAATTTTCATTCTGTAATAGATATTCCATAATAATAAAGCAATGCTTCCAAAATACCTATTCTGAAAATATATATATTTGTCCCAGAACATGCAATCTGGAATGTTGATAGCATTTTCTGGAACACCTATTCCAAAAGCATATTTTATGTTATCTAGAAAGCTTACTCTAGAATTCAATCTATGTTTTGGAATGGTCATTCCATAAGTTATTCCAAAATAAGAATAAACGCTTCAAAAACCTATTTCGAAATAACTATTCTGGAAAGTAAAAATTACCTTCCGGAATGACCATTCCAGAATAGTGTACTCCAAAAACCTATTCTAGAATGGTCATTTCAAAAGGTAATGTTTACCTTCCGAAATAATTATTTTGGAATTCCAAAATGGGAATTCTGAGTGAAAAGGTTATTTTTGTCCACACAAACAAAATGAGAGGTGTAGGTTCAAGTTGAGAGATATAGCCCTCAAATGCCCCACTTTCGTTGTATAGGAATTTTAAAACTTACATAACTAAATATCCAAGCCAAATAAACCGATATCCATCATCCACATTCATTATTCACATGTAACCCTAAATTCCTTTCTCCTATATCATATCACATAGTTGCCACACACGTTTGAGTGCTTTCTCTTCCCTTCTTTCTTCATTCTTATATTCCTATTTCGTGCAATACAAAACATCACGTTCTTTTCCACAAATAATGGCTCTGGGTATACAGATTGGAAAAATAGTGCCCATTAGTCTCATCTCATTTTCATTTTTTCTCATGTCTCTCTTAAAAAATCTTCATCTCAATTGCTTTTTCTCTCTATCAAGAATCTCTCACTAGTAACTTCATTGAAATTCCTTGTTTGATAATTTTAGGGTTTCGTGCATCATATTCTTCCATCATGAAATTTTTAGGGTTCACCATTTATTAAATTATAATATATTTTTATTTAATATAACTATAATAGTGATAAAATGTAATTTGATTATATTAGAATCAATTATAAAATAGTTATTTACTTTATATTAGACTATTAGTAATAGTTCCATTATACTAGTGGAGTTCACGAGTCATTTACATTTTATTATCCGTGACAACTTATTCATACTAGAGATTTAAAATATTTGTGCCAACAATAATTTGTCACAAATTCATCTGCATATTAAATGAGAAAAAAACACTCAATGTGTTCTTAAATTAGATAAGAACTCATATACTTCCTCTGACAAACCACCCTTACTTTCACTATGTCACCATACAATTATATTACATGTAAAATTGATACCTATATCAGTAGATTTTTATGAAACTTTAGTAAAAAGTATTTTCTTATAATTAAAAATATGTTAAATTATAATTTTAGTCTTCTTGTAATTATTAATCCGTAATTTTAGTCATTTTATTTTTAAATTTATGATTTTCATCTATAAATTATTACAATTATAATTTAATGTAAGCATGTGACAAAATGGTTTAAATTTAAAATAATATTGTTAAAATAGAAGAAATGGGAGTAGAATCCAAGTCTTTTTTCTTCTTCTTCGTAACCTAAACAACTATTTTTTTTTACTTGTTTTAATTGTACAACAAACATTGTATTATATATACATTACTGTATGGTTAATTGTTTTTTAAATATTTATTTAATGTTAAATATGACTTAAAACAATAGATATCTAATAACTATAAAAATAAAAATATTTAATAATATTTTACATGCAATCACTTTTTTCTTTCAATATCTTTTTTATCCTATTTTATTTTGATTTTTTTTACAAAATTGCTAATTTATTTTGACATTAATAAAATAATATTATCAGTTATCTTTTACCCGGATATGTTTAATTCTATATTTAATAAAATTAAATTATCTAATAATAATAATAGATAATATTTTTTTTTATCTTTCGCATGGGTTGGTTTTCAAAATAAAAAATATAAAAATTGAAATAAGGTAGTCACGTGATCCAACTGTCGTATATTTCTTCTTTCTTCCAGATATATTGTGATCAAGGGAGGGATGTCGTTTTTGTTTATACTTTAAGTTTTAAATGCTCCCTGTTTATTTTTAATCAAATTCTCAGTTATACCTTGAATTAAAAATATAAGTGTATGATTTAATTTATGTGCTATAAATTATTCACTAAAATGGCTCCCACAAAGAATAAGATAAGAAGGATTCAGTCACGTGACCATTTTATTCCATTCTTTTTATATTATAAAAATATTATAATATACTGTTAGATTAATTTTTATCAATGATCAAGATTTTGTGTAAGTGTATGTAAGTCTTTACACTGGTACACAATAATCATCAATGCAAGAAAAGGAACATGTAATTAAAAAAATAAACATAGATAATAATAAAGTTTGTTTTACAAAATAATATATAATACTAATTTGATAATTAAATTATAATTTTGGTGTCTCCACTTTAAACCAAGATATTTAATTACTGCACATTAGACGGTTAATATAACGTTTATGTGACAAGAGATTAAATAAGATGAAAAATAAAAAATTTTTAATAATAATTAAACCAATAATATATACAATGACAATACATTAAAGGATTATATCACTTGTTTTATTTGGTAAATTTTATAAACAATACTTTCTATGCATGATGACGTCAACCGTTATTAATTTTTAAGAATTGAACCCATGACATGTTATACAATGACAAGGAATTAAAGAATTATACCACTTGTTTTGTTTGGTAAATTTTATAAACAATACTTTCTATATCATGATGTTAAGAGTCATTAATTTTTTTGAACTATAAAAATTTACAAGTTAAACAATTTTATTTAATATATAATTCTATTTATTTTTATGGGTAAATAATCAAAATTGTCTTCTAAAATGTGACACGACGATAAATTAGTGAAAGATAAAAAGTAAAAATTATATCTATGTAAAAAATATGATAAATTAGTTTTATTTATGAAATCATTTTATTATTAAATTATAATGTTCAATTACCAATTTGACAATAAGTTATATTTTTAGAGGACTAATTTGACATTAAAGTTAAAAGTCTAGAGATTAATCTATAATTATCAAAACAAGTGGTACAGTGGTTTAATGTAAAAAAAAAGTAATATAGTAATTGTGAAAAAAGATGGAAAGTAATAATGATAGTAATTATTATTATAAACTTTGATAGTGACAATTTATCACTATTATTTTATATATTTGTGACAATTCATTATCATCACTATTATGTATAATTATTAGGGACAAATTATTTTATCACAATAAAGGTTAATTTTAGTGACATTCAAAAATAGTTACTAGTACATCAGTGACTTGAGTACTAATGACAATTAAAATATTGTTACAAGATTTTTATAGTGACGAATTTATAACTTTTAGTAATGAATATTACTATCATAAAAACTAGTTTTTTTTTCTTGTTGTGGGGTTAAATCACACGTTATGCCATGATAATTATTTGTAATTTATGTGTTTTCTGTTTTGATACGTATTTATGTTCGATTAATTAGCATTGAATTCGGGAGCTACATTTTCACAAGTTATTTTTATTGTGTCTCGATTATATATAACTGGACATTTTTATTCTTGTATTGTTCTAGTGATGTATGAGAAGAAGGGGTGAAAGGGAAAAAGAAAGGAATGCAATGGTCAGAATCTTGTTGATTTTGCACACGGGTTGGAAGAATATGATGACAACTTCTTGGTTGACCTTGTTCTTTGATTAAGTTCTTAAAGGATGTCCTAACTAGCCTACATGAGTAAGTGATATAATGCCTTTCCAATTAACTTATTTATTTTCTTGTTAACACCTTTATCCAACCTATACCTTTGTGTGTTCTACAACTTAAATTTTATGCTCTTTTTCACTTTATATAAGAATTTATTTTTTAAAAAAATCACCACTCTTAAAGATAAGCCTCAATCAAACTATTATTTGTTTTGTTGATTATCTTAACCAAATCAAACATTAATGTTATCTCCACCTAAATCTCTATTAAAGTCTAATATAGTTTTTGTGGTTTTCTTCTCAATGGACAATTGTTCCTTCCTCCAGAAAGAATAAGTTTTACATTGCAATTAAGCCAATTGCAATGTAAAAACCCTAATATTGGTTACTACATAGTTTTCCCATCTCAATGTTGCTTCAATAGTCTCTTTTATAAATTTAAGAGATTATATTTTTCATCTCACCAGAAGCATAAACAATTAGCTAAAAAGTAAGACCACATTGCTTTACTGATGTCTGGAAAGTAGAGGAGGTGGAAGAGAAAATTGTGCCATGTATGGAGAGGTTGCAGCTGGTTCTAGTAATGAAAGTTTTTATATAATCTACAAAAATTTGCAATTGCTTAATGTAACAGAATACACCACCAATCAATTATATAAGTAGTTGCACTTCTTTGAATCTTTATGTCATAACATAAATTTAAGCTCTTCAAAATGGTAAAAGAGATTGATGGAAAAATTTAGTTTTTCAAGTATTAGCTACCCTATGTTCTAGTTATGAAATACATGTTTTATAATTGCCAAGAATGATCTCCTACAATGTTTCCTTTCTTTAATTAATGTAGATTCACATCTACCGATCCACTTATGCGATGAATTCTTGATTGTAGTTACAAGTATGAACTTTGTAGATAGGATATTTATTAATACCAATTCACAAGCATTTGACGTAATATTTCTTCTTGTACATTTCGAGAAGCTTAAGATAAAACTACTTATAAAGCATTTTCTTTGGTGGGAAAAATTTAACCTGAATTATTCAATGAAGTTTTGGTATATATTCATATTGGAATTTTAGGAGATCCTTATATAATATCAATAATTACCCGGAACACATTACGTTAGATTATCAAGAAGAGTTTTAGGAATATCTGAATTTACCATGATTGATAAAAAAAAAAAAAAAAAAAACGCAGTAGAACCTAAATTCTTAGGTGATTTTTGATTCATGCGCTCTTCCTAAGATATATTATGGGGTGTTGTATAGACAACAAATAACCGGCTAATAGCGTAACCGATGACTTCATAATTTTTCCTCAATCAGAACCTTTTTATTCCTCAATAGGACCTTCATAACTCTTCACATGGATGTGGAAAAGAGAAATTATGTGTGACGACTCGGTATATTGAAGACCATAACCTTCTTGTAGTGTGTTAATCTAATAAGGTTCCCATTATCCCCTAATGGGTCAACACTAACATCTATTCAATTAAGTTTATATCATCTGATTTAATTGTCTAACGGACTCACTTAATTTGATAACATAAAATAAAACTCACTAATGATAAATAACTAATATAATTGTCTTATAATATTAGTCCATATTAATTATTGGAATAAAAAAATCCAACGGTTCACTCACAAAACATTGTTTATGTGTAAATCTAAAGCATAAGAATACAACATAATGACTCAGATTAATTATATACACAAAGCCATCTGGTACAAATTTTTCAAGTGAAGAAGCAAATGAAGGCACTCAATCAAATGGTTGTTAGCAATGCCCTTACGACGATGATGGTTCCAACCTCTAAACATTGTCCAACGGAAGGAATACACCCCTCATCTAAGAAGTATAAAGGTGTTGGACACAGAAAATGGAAGATATATTCGACCAAGATTTGAGATCCATTTCAAAAGCGTCATTTGAAATGGGAAATGAATCTCAGTTGCATGTCTCTCCCATTTAATTTCTACGTCTAACACCTTTATACTTCCTAGATGAGATGCACATTCCTTCGTTGAGGTAGAGTTTATCGTTTGGAACCAGAATCTCAGTCACACGTTACTTGGTACCATTTGATTGACGTCCTTTGTTTTCCTTTTCACTTAGAGTGTGTTTTGATGAGGAAATTTAAAATTCTGAGAAATTTTAAATCCTAAGAATTTCAAATACTTCAATTAAAATTATTTTATTTTCAAAATTTTGTGTTTGGATAAAAAAAATTAAAATTGTGAGGGTGAAAGAAAATGAATGCAAAGAGAAGAGAAGATATGGTTGGTGTGCTTCCAGAGAGAAGAATACTGATGCGGCATGGGAAGTCACAGGGGAATCGGGACACAGCAGCGTACATCATCACATCCGACCACAACATTCAAGCAACGACACAAGGCATGGCTCAGGCCCTCCGCACCTGCGAACACCTCCACCATGTGATGGGTAGCGACGACTGCTCTCCTGACTGAAAGGTGCAGTTCTACGTGTCCCCCTACACCCACACCCGACCGATGCTCCATGAGCTCAAATGATGTTTCTCTAAGAAAAGGATCATCGGCGTGAGAGAAGAGTCGCGAGTTCAAAAACAGGATTTCGGAAACTTTCGGGTGGAAGAGAGGATGAATGTTATAAAGGAAATACACGAAGATTTTGGAAGATTCTTCTATCAAGAAGAAAATTTCAATTTCTCACCTTTTAGAAGGAAATTGAAATTCCACATTTTTAGTTGTTTAAAATTCTGTTTTAAAATTTCAAAAATTTAAATTATTCCTAAAAAACATTCAAATAATGAATTGTAGGTTACAAAAATTTAAATTTTCTGATAAATTATTTTTTTCAGTAAAAATTCTCTATCGAAACATACTCTATATGTAACATATGAGTTAGTGTATATAATCCGCACTTTCCCCCAAAGCTTATTGGATTTTTCGTTTTTGGATGTGCAACTTTTTGTTTTGCTTCTCATGTAGTTATCTTTCTTTTATAGATTTCGGTTGAGAGCTTTCCATTTTGAGCCTCAGCATAAATGTTGATAAAGGGAAAGGAAATTAAACAAAAACATCGGAGAAATGAATACAAAATTATTTAGAAAAAATAAATGTGTGTATATAATCAATATAAATAAAGAAATTATATTTGAAAATAAATATTAATTTAACATTCAATGTAGTTAACATATTCTTTGTATAAATATATAAATGAATGGATCTTTTGTATACAATTATATCATTTTTATTGAATTAAGATTTTACATAATATTTTTTCAATGTATAACATGACATTGACATTGCTTTGTACATTTGCAGAATTTTAGATATTAAGGGTGTTCAAAATTGAACCAGTAAACATTCATGCCCATCCAAGAAAATTACAAATTGCTTATACTGAAAACCACAAAAACCAAAAATTTAAAAAATTACATATCTTTTGTGGATTGGTTTGGTTTTCCGATCTTGTTATAAAAAA
Organism: Glycine max; assembly: GCF_000004515.6. Taxonomy (NCBI): domain Eukaryota; kingdom Viridiplantae; phylum Streptophyta; class Magnoliopsida; order Fabales; family Fabaceae; genus Glycine; species Glycine max. The sequence goes on along the minus strand of NC_016088.4, from coordinate 38,111,787 downwards.
TTAAACCAAACGAAATAAAATGCATATTATAATTACGTTGATTTTTGATTGTGATAATTAATAATAAGTATTAAATAATTTAGTACTTTTCATTTCCTTGATAATTTAGATGTATATTTTACTTTCTTATGTTAAAAAGGATATACATTGTAAAAAAAATAGTATTAAATATTAAGTGATGTACAAATTATTATTATATTACAAAAATACTTGATAATATTATTTTATATTAATGATAACTAGAAGTGATGATAATAATTTTTAATTAAAACATGTTAAACAAAATTTAATAAAAATAAAATTCATTTTCAAAATTATATAGCATATATAATAATTATGTCAGTTTATGTGATAAATTTAAATTATGGTAATAAATTAAAAAAATTTGCAAAGCTAAACCAAACCAAATTATTGGTTTAATTTAGTTTAGATTTGATATTATATTTATATCAGACCAAACCAAATTGAGTCACATCTTTATGTTTTGAAATCAAACCAACCCGCAGGAAAACATCCCTGTTAGATATGATTGCTCACGAAGCCTTTGTTTTGGTGAGTAAAACTTTAACATAGTTTATTAGGTGGATTTCCAATATTCAAAATATACATATTTTCATTGCATTTGAATTTTCATTACCGGGTAGTTACAATAATTTTATCATAATTTTGAATTCATATTATCTATTAGTTAGTTTACTGGTATATGTTATCAATTTTGAATTTAAATAATAATAATAAAGATAATATAAATTATATTAAGATTATTAATATTAAAAACAATATTTTAATAATTAAATTTTATATTATTTTATATTTTAACAATATACATGATTAAAAAAATGTCTTGTAATTCAAGTATATATCTATGTATCAAATGTACCCTATAATGTTTTGTCAATTTCTAGTCTCTCATTAATTTTTATTAGTTAAAATCAATTTCAAATATAAAATAAATCAGACTAATTAAAAATGGAAAATGGAATAGACAAGGATAATTTTGAACAATCAAAATAAATAAATAAATACAAATTGATAAAAGAATTCAGAAAAACCAAAGATACTGACGAAAAACTTTGTGAATTATGAATGACTAAAAGTTATAAAAAATTTGAGAATTACAATTTAAAATCTGAAAAAGTTGAGGAAATGAAAACTTAATTATAGCAAAACTCTTTTTTTCATAATAGAGACATGCAAACTTGATGGTGTACGACTTCAGTGGGGAACGATTTCGAGAGCAATACTCTACGATTTTTAGGTACTCTTTTTCTTTTACCAACTTTTAGTAACTGAATCAATCAAGCCGTTGTTGAATTTCAATTCTGAAGCTTGTTTACTTTTCCTGCAACTTTGAACCCTCTTTTGATTAGGACCCCGTTCCGTTGACAGGTGCATTTGTTGCGTTCTGCAACGCTTCCTTGCCAGTATTTAGTTTGATTATTTTGCAATGCCACGTGATTTTGGTCTTTCTTTGATTTGGATTTCTCACTTTTTGTGGTTATTCCCTTCCGAGCTATGCGTGTTAATTATGATTCTAAGCACACGCAAGCTACGCATGTTTATTAATTTTGAATTTGGTAGACCATTTTATTAATATTCATGTGAATGGGATTATACACCGTGAATATAAGATATTTTAAAAAAGGAGATGGAATTATAATATGCTTTAGCAATTTTGACTAGTTAGTACCTTTTGATAAGGAAGATGGGATGCCATTATGATGTGCTCACTATCTGTTTGATAAAATGCTCCAGTTGAATCCTTTTGTATAAGATGTGGTTTTGGTGAGGTCGATAGTGTGCACTGTTAGAATTATTGTGTGCTTAATGTAATCAACTTAAGGAATTAGTTCCCTGAGCTAGTGATACGGAGTGAAGTATGACATTTTGACCAATTTGTTGGTTAGTACTTATCTGTGGATAAGAAGGTAGATAGTATTAATGTAACCAACACTTATATATAACTTTTATTTATGTTGCAGGGACCGGATAGTTTAACCTGCTGCACTTCTCTGTGAAATGGAAGATCCATCATTTTTCGATCGGATGATCAGTCATCTGAGAGCAACTTGCAAGTATGACTTCCTCCATATGATGCTTATTTGAAAATTTTAGCACAGCAACTGCCAGTGTCACTTTGCTGTAACTGATTGATTTTTATTAGTTATAGTATAAAACAATTAGTTATTTGACTGAAGATTGTTCCGTCATATCTATAAATCTATGGAAGCTAATTTCAAAACTTTGTATATTACTAATTAGGTTCAGTGGGGATTGACTATGGTAGCATAGTTTGCACAATTCATATGATAGCTGTGTCATAGTGTTTTTAACTTGTTATGGCACAGTGTTCCTTGGATTATACTTGGAGCAGTCTCACCTGATCTAATTCTTTTCTATTCTTGGAATTTTTGTGATAATGTAAGGTACTATACTGGTTATCCAAAGGACCTTGGACCATCACGGGTTATTCATTTTACCTCTGAGCGTGAGTTTGTTAAACTCCTTCACGAAGGTTTCCCTGTTGTTGTTGCATTTACCATCAGGTGATCTGGAGTCAGCTTCTGGATTCTCATTTTGTGCCCCCCCCCCCCCCCCCCCCCCCTACTTTGAATATCACTTTTGGTCTGAATGGAAAGGAAAAAGAAGATAAGTAAAAAGATTTTGGAATAACTACTTGCTATTTAATAATGCAGGGGGAACTACACACGGCATCTTGACAAAGTATTAGAAGAATCTGCTGCTGAGTTTTATCCAAATGTAAAATTTATGCGTGTAAGTTATTTTTCATCAATTTCCTCTTTTTAAATGTTGGTAGTCATATCAATAACATCACACATGATGAAGCATAGCACCTACTCCTCAAATAGAATCACAAAAAACAGAGACACTTGTCCTTATTAGTTTGCAATGTAGGAGTTTACTTTAGAGGAGTGTATGCACTAGGTCAACAATAAAATTAATATTTTATCATGTTCCTTTCTGTAATTTATTGCTTGGGAGTAATTTACTATTTCCTTAGGTTTTGGCTACTTATTTTCTATGTACTCTGTAACAGGGTTGTTGTTTTCTGGTGCTTTGTAGGTTGAATGTCCAAAATATCCTGGGTTTTGTATAACTCGGCAGAAAAAGGAGTATCCATTCATTGAGATATTTCATAGTCCAACACAAGTATGATATTCCTTGGTCCTTACCTGTTCAGTACAGTCTCATGATCTCATCACTTCACTGCCTATGCTGCTCATTGGAAGCAATAATAATAATAAATTTTGTTTTGATTTCATGTTTAAGACGTGGTTTTAGTTCATAGGTTAATCTTTTTAGTGACTAAAATCTTGTCTTTAATTTGAAACTTGTGTTATTTTTTTATGCAGGCAGCTAACCAGGGAAGGGTAGCTGATCCAAATATTACTAAATACAACGTGAAGGTCTTGCCTGTAAGTTATTTTGTTCTCCTTAGTCTTTGGAGCCTCTATTTCCGATAATGATTATTTGTATTTTGAACTTTCTCTCAAACTAATACACAACATATCTATACCTAGGTCTAGGTGGTAAAGCTAGTAATACTACATAAAAAAAAATGAACTTGCCTGACAACTATCTTTGCTTCCATTTTTGAAATATTGTAATTTTGTCCGATATTCATTTTTGTGTACTTGCAGTTCAACTACGATGTTAGTGCTTACGGTTTTAGAGAATTCTTCAAGCAACATGGTATACGGGCATCAGATCCAAAGTAGGTGGAAAGATTCTATCTCTAATACACTAAGTGCCGTACCTCATCATGCTACCTGTTTGAACAAAATGTAATTCTGTACATCTTCACAAATCAACAACTTGAGGACAGTTATATTTACCAGTAAGGTTGATGCCCAAACCTATAACTATGGTTTTGTAATTTTGTTCTCGTCATGGACATTTTTTGTTCTTTTCCTTTTGTTTAAGCATTTTCAATTACTCTATGTTAAAAAATTATCCAACTGCTAGAGTAGAATCTAGAAGCCGTTTCTCATCAAATCATATATTTAATTTCTGCCCCCTCATTCATTTACCAAACATTGAAAAGTATCCATTTAAAAAGGTGTGTTTGTTTAATTTAAAGAAGACAGGAATGAAGAACTATCAAAGACACAACAAAGCTCTAAAGAACTTGTAAATTTTAATGGGTTTGCTAAGGTTCACAATAATAGAAAATTAAAAGGATCTTGAAACATATGATTTTCATAAATAAGATAAACAGTGTGTATCTTTTTTTATAGTGAGATTTTTCTCCAGTGTGCTTTGATTTTTTGAAAGATGAGAGAAATAAGATTTCACTTCTTTTGATTCTTCTTTATATTCTTTATCTGTTGTGATGGAGATTAAGGTTGAGAGAATACTTTAATGTCAAGACTAATACTTTATTTCACGTTAGTGAATATTAACCCTTTTATAACCACTACTTCCATCACATAATAATTGTCTTTAGAAATTGCTCCACTTAAGCCTCGAATCAATTTACAACTTTGTCCATAACAATTTATTTTTTATTTATCAATCCGTAATAAGCTAGATGTGTATCACATGAGACATTAAATCTTATATTTTCTCACTTGACTCATGTAACATTATCCAACATCATGGATGAATAAATAAATAAATTAAACTTACGTTATGTGCATTGAAATGACTAAATTGTTTCATACATTGGACATATCATAATTTTATAATTAAGAATACGTACTAATCTCAATCATGCCAGTTTTACATCACTTAATCTAGATAATCTCTTCCATGTACCACAAATTAGTATTCTTAATATGAACATAATTAGAAGCACACAATGGTCCAACATATTGTCTTTATTTAAGAGGGTACATGCTTACATTACTCTAATATAAACATGCATCCAAACGTAGAGTACAAGTAATAAAAAACATATCATATATGAGTTCAAAATGCTAACAATCCAAAACAAAAGTAAACATTACACTTAACAATCCTTAATAACAATAATGTTCATATTTTCATCATGCTCAATAAATGTCTTGGGCGATAATCTCTTTGTCAAAGGATTAATTGTCATGAGATTTGTGCTAATAGTTTGTATTGACACACTTTGTTTCTGAACTTCTTCTTTCACGACAAAGTATTTCAATTTCATATGTTTAACACTTTTAGAGTACTTTTCATTCTTAGAGAAAAATACTGTTGCAAAGTTATCACAATACATTTTCAGTGACTTGACAATACTGTCGACAATTCTAAGCCTGAAAATAAAATTCCGTAGCCAATTATTAGCTTGAATTGTAGCCTCAAAACATGTTACAAATTAAACTTTCATAATGGATGTAGAAACAACAGATTGCTTTGCACTCTTCCACGATATTGCTCCTCTATCTAAAAGAAATGCACAATCAAGGGTGGATTTCCTTGTATCCACGCATCTAACAAAGTCTGAGTCTGAATACCCAATCACCTCAAGGTGATCAAACCTCTTATACGTAAGCATGTGATCCTTTGTTCCTTGTAAGTATCTTAGAACCTTCTTTGCAGCTTTCTAATGTTCCCTTGTCGGATTACTTTGATATCTTCTTAGCATTCCAGCTGCAAAGCTTATGTCTGGTCAAGTATAGATTTGAGCATACATAATACTCCCAACAATAGATGCATACGAAATTGCTTTCATTTATTTTTGTTCCAAATCTCTTAAGACATTGTGCGAGACTAAACTTGTCTCCTTACTGAATTGGAACATGTGATGTTGAGCAATTTTCCATCCTCAACTGCTCTAGCACTTTATTGACATATACTTTCTAGGACAAGCCTAACAATCCTTATGACCTGTTTCAAAATATTTCTATTCCTATCACATAGCTTGCCCCACCCATATCCTTCATTTCAAAATTACTAGATAGAAATTTGTTAATCTCATGAAGAAGACCAAGATCGTTAGTTGCAAGCAAGATGTCATCAACATACAAAATAAAAAATATAACCTCACCCTCATTAACCTTCAAATATATACATTGATCAACAATGTTTTCCTCAAACCCAAAGGAAGCAATGGCATCATTAAACTTCAAATACCTTTGGTGGAAGGCTTGCTTAAGTTTGTATATTGATTTCTTTAATTTGCACACCATGTGTTCATTTCCTTCAACTTAGAATCCCATTGGTTGGTCCATGTAAACATTTCCCTCTAAATCTCCATTAAGAAAGATAGATTTCACATCCATTTGATGTAGCTCTAAGTCATAATGGGCTACAAGTGTCATAATAATCCTGAAGGAATCCGTTAGTGAGACTAGTGAGAATGCCTCTTGTTAGTCGTCTTATACGACTAACTTTTGTATAGAAAGAATTTTCTAAAACTTGTATAGTTTCCCAATATATAGTTATTTTGTAGGAATTTGTATATAAATCTGGTTTTATTTGAATAACTGTCTTTAGAGTATATCCCATGTGATTTAATGATAAAATTTGCACAATTTAAGGTTAAAAGAGGCTAAAATCTTGAAGTGCTAAAAGGAGCAGTCATGCTCAACGGACCCTATGGGCTCAGTGCAGATCCTGGGCTAAGCGTAGCTTCAGTGTGCTTAGCGTGACAAGGGAATCTGGAAGAGCTCAAGAATCAAGGCCGCACGCTAAGCACGAGATCAGCTCGCTAAGTGAGACGTTTGTCTCTTGCCAGGCTCAACGTACGACTAACGCTAAGCCCAAATCCACTTACTCGTGCTAAGTGCGAGGGTGGCGCTAAGCGCGACATCGTGATTTCAGAGCCTATTTAAGCCTGAATTGTCAGAATTAGGGTACACCACACATACAAGAAGAATTTTGGAGACCAGAGCTGCATACTTTTGCACAAAATTCAAGATAGTGCTCTGGAGGCAGTAACTAAGCAAGGAAGCTAAGGTTCATCACTTTGAGAGATTAGAGAGTGTTTGAGTGATTGCGAGGTGCCAAGAAGAGGAGAAGGGATCCCCCTTCTTGTGTAAGCAACAATTGCTCTGTACTTTCTGTCTCATTTGCATTAGGGTTCCTTGTATGGCTGGCTAAACACCCTAGTTGGGGATTTCTAAGAAACAATTGAAGTAATTATCTTTAATATTAAATTAATTGTGTTTTGTGTGTTCAATGCTTCTTTCAATGCTTAATTATTGCATGCTCTTGGTCTGATCACCCATTTGTGTGTACTGTTAGGTGACTTTAGCATTTGGAAATGTATTGTTGCCTTAGAACTTGATAGAAGTTGGACTAAATAACTACATTACCAAGGATGGATTGTGGGGTTTTAGTTTTATGAATATGTTGTGATGATAATGTTGTTTAAGTTAAGCCTAGTCTTACAAGAGGGATCTGCGGATGAAGCTTAGGTTAAATTAGTCTAAACTTACGAGGGATCGAGGTTTAGTACTTTAGGCTACAACATAGAACACAAGAACATGATTAATTAGAGAAATATCTTCATACGCATCAACTTATTTGTTAGAAAGACCCAACGCTTTTTACCTATTGCTGTCAACTTTTACTTACTTGCATTTACTGTTTTACTATAGAATTAGTTTATTTCTGTTTTTAACTATCAATTATCAATGTTGTTCCAACAATGCCTTACTTCTGAATAAAACTCTGTCTAATAAGCAAGTTCTCTGAGTTCGATACTCGGATCACTCTGTTTTAATGTTAAATACTTGACGATCCGATGCACTTTCCGGTGTTTCATTTCCCTTGAATATATTTGTTGAAAATTAGAGAAAAAGGAACCATATGGGAAAATGAACACCTCTTTATAAGCAACACCATTTCTCTGAGTACAATCCTTAGCAACAAGTTTGACCTCGTAACGTTCAAGGTTGCAATGAAAGTCACATTTAGTCTTAAAGACCCACTTACAACCAATTCTCTTGCAACCTTTTGGAAATTCTACAAGGTCCCAAACACCATTCCGTTTCATGGATCTTAACTCTTCTTTCATGGCTTCCAACCACGTATTAGAATTATCACAACTTACGGCTTGTAAAAATGAAACTGGATCATCATCAATAATGCTTAATTCAATTTCTAATTCATGTAGATATACCACATAGTCATTTGAAATAGCTAACATTCTTTCTCTTTGAGACCTCCTTAATGCTACTTCGTGTGGTTCTTCTACACTAGGTTCATTTTGAATCATGGGTTCATTATTGTGTTGTTTTTCTTCATGGTTGTTTGGAACAACATCTAGAGGAACACTTACTTTACTACTAGAGGCAAAAGTTAAAGGAACTTGCACTCAAACTTCTTTAATTTCCATATTTTATGGAACTGTACTCCCACTTATTTCACCATTTTTAACGAACTATGCATTTTCAGTTTCAACAATTTTCATACTATGATTAGGATAGTAAAACCTATACCCCTTTGTTTTTTTCTGGACAACCAATGAAATATCCACTAATTGTTCTTGCATCTAGTTTCTTTTCTTGTGGATTATAAATTCTTATTTTTGCCTAGCAACCCCTAACATGTAGGTGCCTTATGCTAAGTGTCCTATTAGTCCATAGTTCAAAAGGTGTATTCGGAACTTCCATACTAGGAACTCTATTCAACAAATACATGATAGTTTTCAATGCATACATCCACAAAAATATGGGTAAATTAGAGTTACTTAACATACTTCTAACCATATCCATCAATGTTTTATTACGCCTTTGTGATACACCATTTTGTTAGGGTGTACCAGACATTGTGTATTACGCACAAATATTACATTTTTGAAGGATTTTAGCAAATGGACCTAGGTGTTACCCAATTTCATCATATCTTTCGTAGTACTCACCACCTCCATCAGATCTGACAACTTTCACTTTTCTGTCTAATTATCTTTCTACTTTATTCAAAGAATTGGTAAGACATTCATTGCTTGAGATTTCTCATTCAGTAAGTAGACATAACTATAACGTGAATAGTCATCAATGAATTTGATAAAGTACTTTTTCCTTTTTGAAAGAACTAACATCATAAGGTCCACAAATATCAATGTGCAAAATTTCAAGAATCCGAGTGCTTCTTGTAGTACTTTTCTTTGTGTGTTTTATTTGTTTTCCTTTAATACAATCCACACAAATATTCAAATCAATAAAATCAAGATTTGGAAGAATTTCATTCTTTATTAATCTTTTCATTCTTTCTCTAGAAATGTGACCCAAGCGTTTATGACACAAGAAAGTGGAGCGTTCATTCACTAAACTACGTTTAGTACCAACATTATGCTGCAAAGTCAAAATCGTTTAAACATACTAACCATTTAAATTCAATTTATATAAACCATCATAAGGAATATCACTACCAATGAGATGATTATGCTTAAATAAACTGAAACATCCATTACCAAAATTAAAAGAGTATCTCATAATGTCAAGTTTAGATGATGAAACTAAATTCCTAGATAAACTAGGTATATAAAGAATTTCGAATAAATCTAAATGATGTTCAGTGTCAAATCTATCATACACTTAATTCGAACCAAATAGACTTGAAAATTTGATTACTTTGGTAACTAACAAATCTATCATATACTTAATTCCAACCAAATACACGACCTACATATGCTTGTTATTATTAGTGTTCCACACCACGAATCATTGTACAACATTTACCTTTTAAAACATTCATCACTATAGTCACATTCAAGTACCATATAACAAAAGGAACAAGAAATATTTAAACCACCAATCATGTTCCTTATAGGTACTTGAGAATTAAAAAAAAAAGTAGGAAAGCATTCATTAAAAATAATAATAATAATAATAATGACCTTTGTGATTAGAATTCACGTATTGGATATGCTTTCATCCAAAGTATAAATAATTAAAGCTCCAAAAAAAGAATTCTTAAGGAATTCACATACTACAAATTCTCAAATGAATTTACATGTATGAGATGTTTATAAGGAAATTTCATGTTTTCTGATCATTATATGTCAATTAGTATAAGATGCAGCAGCGGAAAATACACATGTGCTTGCCGCAGAAAAACATATTACCAATAATTCTTAATTTTAAAATTAGGATTCATACAATTTGGGCAGAAACGCCATTAATGGAGAATCATATAATTTCACAGCATATGCTTTAATATCACATGTAAATTTTAATGATTTTTCTAAGAACCATAATAATAGAAAATTAAAGAGGATTTTGAAATATATTATTCTCACAAATAATAGATAAATAGTGTGTATCTTTCTCCATAGTGAGACTTCTCTCCAATGTGCTTTGATGCCTTAAAAGAGAAGAAAAATAAGATTTCACTTCCTTTGACTCTTTTGTCTATTCTCACTATCTTTTGTGATGGTGGCTAAGGTTGAGGGAACACTCTAATGTCAAGAAAAGGATCTTATTTCATGTTAGTGGGTATTAATCCCTTTATAACTACTACTCCCATCAAATAATAGTTGTTTATAGAAACTGGTCCACTTAAGCCTATTACCCATTTACAACTTAGTTCATAACAATTTATTGTTTATTTATTAATCTTTAATAAGTTACATGTCTCTCTCACATGAGACATCAAATCTTATAGAGCTCTGATGACATCACAAGAATGAAATACAAAAAAGATTAACATATCTTTTATTCAAATGGAAGAAATGAAACAAAAGTTCATTTATTCCTTATATATGAACAACTATAAAATTTCGTCTAACCAACTTGTGACAACTGTCATAATCGCTAACAACCTCTACAACCAATTAGCTAGATTGGACTCTTCGTCGCTCAACACACAAGAAATTTTTTTGTAATCGATTCTTATGATCAACCAACATAAACATAAATTCACTTGTGTCTCCAACATGAACCAAGAATTAAATTTCCCCAAAGCAAAGCCTTTTATTTCCTTCATGTTTTCTCTTTTCCAATAAAAATTCAAAGGTTCATGTTATAGAATACAATTTCTACCATTACTACCACAAATAAAGCAATATATGTCTAGGTGTTTGGTACAAGGGAAATTTTTTCATGTCTAGGAGTTATCATTCTTGAGAATTATTAATCCTGAGAATGACTGAATTTGTTTGTTGATCATAAATATTGTCATATAAGTTTCCTGGAAATATAAAAGTATAATAATATATTTCCCACAAATTTTAATTATTTACCTCATTAAATAATTTAATAAGAGTAAAGTGATATTGTACCATAATTAAACTTATTTTTTAATTAGGGAAACTTAGATTCCCACCTACCCCATGAGAATATTTTCGTGGAAAACTTGATAAAAAAAACTATCGAAAAACATTGTTCCTTGTTATTTTTTTAAAAATCAAACCAAACATGGAAAACTAAGGACTTATTTGAGGTGGTTGCGAGTTTTTGGTTTTCACATGTAATTTTCAAAATGAAACGTGTTTTGAAAAAATCAAGCTAAAATGATTTTAAAATCATTTTCAAAACACTTTTATACTCATTTTCAAAACAAAAAAAGGTTTTGTGAATTTGGTTTTTAGTTTAAAAACACACACATTTCCCATGTTTGACATATGATACTTTTTGTTGTCACTACAGTCATCGCCATCGCCATCGCCCCCACCATGACCATCTACACCGCTAGCACCACCATCACCATCACCATCACTACTAGCATTGTTACCACCAACTCAACCATCAATGACATCACCATCCTCATTGTTATCACCACCACCACTTGGTGCCACCACCAACACCACTACCACCACCTCTACTGTCATTGCCACCATCGTCACCACCGACATCACCATCACCATCAACATTGCTATCATCACCACCATCATCAATGTCACCTTCATTGTCATTATCACCACCACCACCACCATCATTAATGAGTTTATTTTAATACTAATCATATTTTAAAAACTGTTTTAAAATGTTTTTGAAACCAAAACTAAAAGTTTGTTGTTATTTTTAAAATTTTCAAAACTAAAAACTAAAAACCACCCCCAAACAAGACTTGACTTTTTTAACTTAAGATTCTCGAGAACTAGAAATTTTTCTTGTACCTAATGCTCGGAGAGACATATATCTTAAGGTTCAAATCCGTGTTTAGAACATTGTTAACAATTAATCCAATAATAATAAGTGTTCAAGACTTATCAACAACTTACAATTTGATTGGGTGACTAGGTGAGTGATTCACATAAAATTTCACTTATCGGAGAAAGGTCATAACAAGAAGATGGATGAAGAGCAAGGTGTTAATATGCATGCAATCAATGATTCTGCTTATGTTGCTTTTCCTCCCTCTTTTTAATCTTGAGGATGACTACATGTATGGTTGTCAAACTCTCGAATTAACTCGTTATCTCTTACGAGTTTATGAATCCACTTACTCTATGTGAGTTGACTCATGTGTAAATTCTCTTTTTAATAGACTCTGGGTAGACTCGATAAACTCTAAGTAAACTCAATAGACTCTCGAGTTTATCACCAAGTCAATGAGTCAACAAGTTAAACAAATTAGACCAAAACGTAAGTCATTTTAGGTTATTTTATGTCTGTTTAGTGTTCAACATACTTCCATTTATTGTATTGTTTCTGAATCAAAAAATTCTCACCTCTAATAACATCAACCCTTGTTCTCTAATAACATCAAACCCTTGATGAGAATACTTTACCACTACTATAACATTTGCAAATTGTTATCTAGTAGTGATGCATTACTAGACTTGATTATTTAAGTATTGTTAAATTTATAATTTACTATTTTACTTTATTATATTGTTGAAATATTTAATTGATATGTTATTTATAAATATTTTGTTATTATTTTTATATGAAATTGACTCTTATGAGATTACAAGTTGAGTCCACGAGTCGAGTCTATGTAACTCATGAGTTTACATAAACTCTCAAGCTTGATAACGTTAACTACATGACGATAATGATAAAATGATTGTGAGATTCAATATTGATTTGAGATATTTAATTAGAAGTGAGTTTAAATAGAAAATTGGAATATATATATATATAGAATTGGAGCAAAATAGCATGCATCCATTGTTTGGAGGACAACTAAAACACATTTAATTGACAAAAATCTAAAACACATCTTTTGTAAGGATTTCGCATGACAACTAGATTACATGGCATTTGTAGACTTTTAATGTGACTCGTAGTTGTACTCGTAGATGTGGCAGGAAAGGGAAGTTATTAAGAGGTGTCCAATTTGCTGACACGTGGTCCTTTTTTATTTTATTTTGTTCTATTGCTGAGTACAATAAATTGAATTGCAAATTTGTGTCAAGGTATTGTAGATACCTGGCTAAGCAAAAGGTTTAGACACATACTTCAATTTGCACAAGATTAGTTCCAAAGTCGATGGGCTGGAATGCTTTTATGGTTTAAGTAAGAAGAGTAAAACATTCTAAGGGAAGGAATGACATAGACGGATAGTGAATGCACTTTGCCACTGCAAAGATTACAATAATTGATTAATATATATATATATATATATATATATATATATATATATATATATATATATATATATATATATATATATATATATCAGTTTATAAATATTTTAACCAAAACTTTTTCAAATTTGTTGAAACCAACGACTTATGAAACTTCTAATCCCCAAAAATATTTTGAAAATAACAAACACAAATAAAATTTATGAATTACTAACGATGTGTTACTTGTGCAGTTTGTAAATATATCCTCGTATAATTGTCCATAAATGCTTTCAAAGTATGTGTTTTAAAAATATTAAAGTACATGAGAAAATAGACTTTTATTGAAAAAGCATCCGATGTGTTTTTAAACTAAGCGTCTAATCCATTTTTGAACTAAGAGTCCAATACACATTTTCATAAAAAGTATCGTATGTTACACACACACACATATATATAACTTGGTTGTTTTTATAAGATTCAATTTAAATGATCTCTTATATTAATTATTTTTTCACAAAAATATTCTTAATTAAAGTCAGTTGACCTGACAATGAGAAAAATATTACCATTAATGAGAAAATACTAAGTTAAAATAAATTTAATGTTTTCAACTAATTCAACCAATCTTTTTAATCCTCATTAGTGATTTCAACCATATAATAAGAAACAAAGGTAGTAATTTCTTGTTAGACTTCTTTTCAAGCGTGATGTTTTTTTATTACTCTTGACGAAGTTTCTCGAATATACTTAAGAACAAAATGATCAATTTCAAACAAATGACTACGGTTGCATCTGGATAAAGAAATTTTAAATTTTGATAAATTTATAGTAATTTAAATGCATCATTTAAATTTCTTAGATTTTAAAAATATTATGATTTGGATAAACAATTTAAACCTGATTTTAAATACACCTACAATAAACTATGGTAGCATGGTTCAGCTTGCGATCCCTATCCTTCTTGTTGCTCTTGTCGTTAAAGGAGTCAAATCATTGTGATTAATGTTTAAGGATTCGTCCGAATCTGAATCTATGGACACATCTTGGGCGTCGAGGAAGCCATCAACGGAGATGTTGCCATTGGGTTTGCATCATAGAGAAGGCCATGTGAGATGTGTCATCTTAAACAGTGGCAGTAGCGTGGCCATGCTTTCAGGCTCATGAAAAGTGTCATTGACAAATGATGAGGAATAATGGTGTGCAAAAATGATGTAGAGACAAATGTTAAGAAGAATTCATTGTCAAATTCTCTTGTTTTAGAAGGAATTTAAAATTCTTAAGTTGTAGTTATTTAAAATTTCTCATTAAAATTTCCAAATTTTAAATTCTTCCTAACAAACTATTCAAACAGTAAATTTTATAACAAATTTTTTTCAATCCCTTTCAAAATTACTTTCCTAGCTTTAAACCCCATATCCAAACACACGGTAAGTGTTTCAACGTTTATATTTGTCAAGTCTTTTTGAATATGCTCTCATTTTTTTATTATAAAGAATAATTGTATGTTACATAGTACTATCAAAAGCATACAGGTCTTATCAACTATGATAATATATATGAAGCAGAGTAGTAGAAAACACTTTCATTATGTCAAAAACACCGTTTAGTTATCATTGTGAGTCTAAGAGTCTGTCATTTTTTCTCTCTCTTTTAGAAAGGACAAGCCATATCTTTCTTATAATGTGAACAACATATTGCGTATTTAATGCAACATCAGAACCAAAAAAGTTCTTAAAGAGTTATTTCTTCATTAACTATAAAGAAAAGACTTAAAATGAAGAGAAGCAACCATTACATACTGATACTATTATACATGTAATGGACGATACTCTATGCACAAATATTTTAATCTTTGTTTTTCCAAAGCTTTGTATCTTGTGCTTAAGATTCATATTCCCCTTTTGTAAGTTATCTTTACAAAAAAAAAAAAAAATTTATGAAAGCTTGGAAAGGTTTAGTGTATAGAGGATATTAGAATCTAAATTTTATTGATTGTGAATAGAGGTACAGAATATTCTTATATAGACTAGTTTGTTACAAACGAATACAATTGATAAGCTGTAATTTAAGCTGAGAAGATAAATGTTGAAAGTTAATGAGTGATTTGAATAATAAGAACCCATAACAAAGAATTTGATTCGTACTTATCTAATATGCCCCCTCAAGATAAAGTCACCATTTGTGACTTTTAACTTGGTTGTTACATTCTAAAAGTGCGCAATGGCCAGTGTGGTTTGGTTAGAAGATTTACCAGCTGATCCTTAGTGGACACATGGGATACTTGAAGCTTGCCTGCCTGAACTTGTTTACAAACAAAATGATAGTCTAGTGAGATGTGTTTCATCCGCGAGTGTAGTACAGGGTTGGAGCAACAGTAAGTTGCTCCAACATTTTCACAAAGGATTCTAGGTGGGTGTTGTATGGGTATATTCAGTTTTGTGAGAAGTTTTGTCAACCACATGAGCTCCAACATGGCTGTGCTAGCAACCCTGTATTTTGCCTCAATGGAGGACCTAACAACAATTCGTTGTTTTTTAAAAACCATGAGATTGGATTACCACAAAAAATAACGATGTAAGCCAATGTAGACATTTTGTCATCAACATTCCCACCCCAATTTTCATCAGTGTATATCAACAAACTAAGGAAGGAAGGTGGTTGAAGCAAATACTAAAGTTAATTGTGTGCTTGAGGTTGCGAAGTAGGTGTTTGAGGTGATGTAGATGTAGAGTGGTTGGTTTGTGCATGAACTGAGAAAGCTTATTAATGGTGAACAACAGGTAAGCTTGAGTGAGAATAAGGTATTGTACAACTCCCATAACTTTGCAAAACTGCATGGCATCACTGGCTGGAGTGACATCATAAAGTTGGAGAGTAGCTGAAAATGATAAAGGGGTTATGCAGGTTATGACCCGCCCATATAAAATTTATCTAGGACATCATGGATGAACTTGTGTTGAGAGAGAAAAAGTCCTGATTTGGTGGGTATGAGCTCAACTCCAAAAAAGTAACGAGGAGTGCCCATATTTTTTTAGCACAAACCAGTTTGATAGAGCTGCAATAAAGGCTTAAAGGAAGGTGTTGTTTCCCGTTAAGAGCAAATCATCCACATACACAAGGAAATAGGTTTGTATGTTCCATGTTCCAAAAATGAAGAGTGAGGGATCACTCTTTCTTGTGAAGAACCCATATGACGTGATGAAGGCTTACAATTATTCATGCCATGTTCACGGTGCTTGGCAAAGCTCGTAAATTGCTTAATGCATCTTGCAAACATAGTCGGGTGTCAACTATCTTTGAGTCATGGTGGTTGTGTCATGTAGACTTAATTTGACACGGTGCCTTGGAGAAATGGATTGTTGGCGTCCAATTGATGCATCTGCCAATAATGACCCAATGCTAAGGTGAGTATCACTTGTATGGTTTGTGGTCTCTCCATCGGTGCAAATGTCTCCTAAAAGTCAACTCCTAAACATTGAGTGAAGCCTTTTGCAACAAGGCGTGCCTTGTATCTATCTATTACACCATCACGATGATGTTTGATGTGGAAGAGCCATTTTCATCCCACTATGTTTTATTTTTGGGAGGTGGTAAAAACAACTAAGTGTCATTGCGAAAGAGTGCATCAAATTCATTTATGATAGGTTGCCACAAGGGGTCATATCGCATGCACAACCCTAAATAGACTATTCTACGTCTATTAAAAAGACTATTCTATGTCGCTTATTAACCGTTGTCATAGACATCATCGTAGAAAGTAAAGATTTTCTACGACGGTTTCATAAAAACCGTCTTAGAAAAATATACTCTTCTAAGATGATTCTTAGCTAAAAATCGTCTTAGAATAGTACCTATCCAAGACGGTCTTTAGTTAAAAGGTTATCTTAGAAGGATAGACTTTTGAAGACGGTTCTCTCATAAAATGTTTTTTTAAAACAAAAAAAAGTTAAAAAATTTGAAGCTTCTAAGATGATTTTTTCAAAACCCGTCTTAAAAAGTAGACATTTTAAGACAATTTTTCAGAGAATCGTCTTATAATATTTTTTTAAAAAAAATTAAAGATTTTAGATGGTTTTGACCTAAAAACCATCTTAGAATGTCTTTTTCTAAAAAAATGAAAAATTATTTTTTTAGTTTTAAACATAAGCATGTATTATGTTAAAAAAAAGCTTTTTTTATATACATAATTAAAGGAAATGGAAAATAACTTAAAATGTTTTCCTGGCATATTTTTTCCTTTTGTTTTCTCTTAGTCATCCTCTTGATGTGTTTCTTGATTCTTGCGGATTAAGGATATAAAAATAATTTGAATACCGATTAAATATAACATTAATGCTATATATTTATTAAAATTAAAAATAAAGCAACTAATTTCGACTTAAAGTTGGCTGCTTGGTGTTGTCGAGGGTAGGGCAAATGTGTTCAATAATAAAAAAGAGCTAAACTTAGATTAGAGAATCACGTCAAATTACCATTTCTAATGGAGATCCAACTACACCTAGGGGTATTTTCCTTCTCCCAACACTTTAAGTACCGTAAATAAATCCTGGCCTTAGAATTACTCATGAAAAAAGCATGTAATAGTCCATAAATAAATTTGCACTACCATCCCACCATGTCAAACATGATTTAAATAATTACACATACACATGTACACGTTATGCTGCAAAATTAGATATATTAAAGAAAGTTAAGGTTGCAATACGCACAAGTGCCTCATGGGTGTAAGCATTCTTGCAAAACACAAGGGCACATGTCAACCTGAGTTTCTGGGATCACTAACTTTGTCAACCTGCAATAAGAAGTCAGATACACCAGAATGTTTAACCTAGACTTCATGATGTACTAAATTCAATTTTGGGTGAACAATAAAGCTTGTTGATGAAGGGAGAAATTGACCTTAGCCCTCTTAAATAACATACTTGTGCCAATTTTAAGAGAAGAATTTCATTGCTATCAATCAAGCAAATTTTAAAGAAATAAAAACAATTTTGAACCAAACGCAATCCATTAAATCCTGAAACCGATTTGAAGCATTCTAGTTACATGACTTACATCCCAGTATCTGATGATGCTAATTTAAATGACACGATATCAATGCTGATAAAAAAAAATGAAAACAGGATAACAATTAAAAGAAAAAGCTAAATGAATGGAAAACTTAAGTCTAAGATTAGAAAAGGAGAGGATATTAATTAAAAGGAAACTTTTACTTTATATTATACTAAATTGAATTTCATTAGCTAGATAGTGTGCATGTGAGACCATAAATATGAACAAGAATGCCACCATAAACATTTACTATTTATGGTTTTACCTTTGGAATATAAGAAACATTTACTTTATATTATATTAACAAGTAAAATATACTATTTATGCAACTATAAATCACCACAAGCATCTTATACGAGTGTTAGTCAAGTACTAAAGTGTGTAGACCAAACTCATCATCAGAGATTGAAAGGATATTGATAAAAATAAGTTAGTAAGTACTTACCTGATCCACTTGAATATAGTTCCAGGTTTTGGGTAAAGATTGAACTACTTAATCCTTGAGGTACAGAATTGTTCAAGGCAATTGCTTCTTCCAGAGTCTAAGTAGCAAATTACAAAGTTCAATCATAAACTAAACTCCAAAAGAAATAGTCCAATGATAGAAGATATAGAATATATGCTACCTGAAATTTCATAACATACAGAACTGGACCAAACAATTCTTCTTTAACTACAGGAGCATCTAGAGAAATTTCAACAATTGTTGGTTCTACAAAATTTTCTCTTGACTCTAATACAGATTCATATGTTAGGATACTCCCTCCCTGATAATCAGAGTATCAAGTAAATTATCTCTACAATCCATTGTATATGTATGAGCAAAAGCTTGCATATCTTATTGAGCAAAATTACAGATACGAAATGGAAGGTTACATCCCCTAAATATTTAAAATAACTAGAAAAGAGTTAAATGAAACATACTTGAGATTTTATGACTGAAATACCCTACACAATTTTGTTCGAACCTGTAATCATTAACTTATATTGAATACACATTACACTAACTAATCTTATTAACTTATTGTCACTAACTTAGTACAAGAATCTCTCGTGTTCTACATAGCATTCCAGTGGCCATATAATATGACCAGAGAATCAATTTTTTCTTACTCCAATAGTTCACATTATGTGGTGAATTTCATTGGTAAAAGAACAACTTAATACACCACAAGCAAGAAATAAAAAAATGAAGCACTGATTTTAAACCATGAACCTATGACATATTCTATATTGAGCTTAGATAATATCAGTCAAAACATAAGGTAGGGGATGAAAGAAGTAGGCAAGGTATCACTTTCTCATAGCATGAGACTAGGTATAGTCAAATTCCATATGATTCCATGTGCTTCTCGTTTCAATGCTCCCCAATGATTCTAACTTTGCATTTACATCACCTATTGTCGTGCTTAATAAGGCTTTGTATTATAAGGTCCAAGAAAACATTCTAAATTATTCAGCTTTGTTTGTGTCTTAAAATGATTCCTTTGTCCAAAGAAACACTTTGTTTGTGTCTTAAAATGACTCCTTTGTCCAAAGATATGTTGCCTGCATGCCTGTTTAGTAGATACTACAAATATTCTCTACAAGAGATATAATTATGCTCAAGTCAAATAAAATACTATAATCAACAATATTATCCCTTTAAATAAACTATATATATGAAATTTAAATTTAGATTTTTAAATTAAACTAAAATAATTCTATATCAGTTGATTTACACTTTCGATATTCTTTTCTTTTAATTCTCAAGTATATATCCATTATATTATGTAATTTGATCGACAAGGAAATGGCCTAGTGGTCCCATTAAACAATTATCTAATGTGCTCCAATTATTAAGGCAACACCTATTGTTCATTGTGTAGTAGAAATAATTATATAGTCAATCACAATCAAGGAATATCTAAAGACAACTTAAAAAAAAGAAGATAAAAAGGATAGCATTTTTGTTGGAGTTCACTATGGCCGCTCTTGTGTGTTACATTTGTATAGTTTTTCTGACAACTTTTCTTTTCCCTTTTTATTTATTATGCTAATTAACAAGAAAGTCCATATCAAGTTTCCAAATAATAAAAATTCCCCCTATAGGTGACAAGACGCTCACCATGGAACGAAGGCAGTCCTAGAGGCCATGGCCATTGAAGCCTAAGGGGGAATCGAGATGGGTACATAGGAAATGTAGTTAATGGCTCAATTTCCCATAGAGACACTCTAGGTTGCCTATCTCCAGTTGTGGATTCATCCCAGCCAACTTGCAATCCAAGCCAAAGCCATGTTTTAATTTTTAAAATCCTTTCTGAATAGAGAGAAATTGTATATGACAACATATTAGAAAGGAAGCCCTTAATGCATACTATCACTTGACAACACTAAAGAAGGCATCACAATTTATGGTCGATTAGCACGGTGGATGCCAAGTAGTAGTTGATTCTTTTCATTCCTATAGAAGAAAATTCACTTGAGTCACACAAGATAACATATCACATAATTACAAACAAAATTAACATCGCATTGTATATTATCTTAATAAGGCAATCATATATAAGAAATAAGAAGCAACCACACATCTTAAAGGCTAAGCCACATGTCAATGAGAATGTTTTCAGTGTAATGATGTATTCTTTTATGAATGGCCAGGCCAAATGACATACAAGTGACATGGCTTGGTTCAAGGAGAAAAGTCAATCGGCCAAATAAAAGCCAAAGGAAAAATTCAAAACTGAAATGACGAGAAACTCAAGGTGGAGGAGCAAAAAAATATTAATGTTGTCCAGAATATAGCAACATGCCACTTTGGGGGGATGGAAACAATAAAATTACTTGCCAGATAAACAACATAGAATCACCAACAACTAGTCTTTTAGCAGCCACAAAGACACTCCATCCGGTTGTAAGTAGATGCCTTTTGGGCTGGCCTACAAGGGAAAAGAAATAAAAGCCAATTTCAAACATTGTAAACAAGAAAGAAACATAGAAGTCTCATACTGACAGAAAAATTCCCACATTTGCAATCAAACTGCAGGAAACTCAACTTTGTAACTCACCCCGGAAGATATGCCTGAATTTCCACTCATTACCATGCATATCCCTTGCAATTAATTCTTGAGCAGGAGGTTGTTGAGAGAAATCCTGCATGATCACAATTATAAATTATAAATTCAAGACATGAGAAATTAATAAATTTGACGAATAAGTTGACTTTTTGTAACATGGTCTTTTTCACAAAGGTTTTACCAATGGAGGAAACACTTTTTCAACTGCCCTACGAGGCACAGAGAATCCCCCATGAGTGCTTGCGCCACTGATTGTCAAAGTTTTGTAGAAATAGTTTGTTGGTTGTTTACTTGGGGTGACCAGCTCTGCTGGCTAGTATGCCTCCTTTTGGTCTTACCACAAACACGGTCTTAGTTAAAACCTAAATAACTACAAAAGCAATAACACTAGTTATCAATGAAAAGTTAAGACAGTGTTATCACTTATCGTACAAGATTCAGAGGTTGCAAGGTCATTTGCGAGTACACTTCATCGGTCTTGGCATCAGCCTGAACCCCAAATAAGCAAACAAATAATTAAAGACACAAGGTGCAGGAACCAACAATGGAAAAATTGAAATAATCGAAGGCCAAAACAAACCAGACTTGTTACTATATATAAAAAAATGTAAACAAATATCATACATGCATAGTCATATTAGGAAGTTGACAAATGAGTTGAGGAGGCAAGCTTGGATAGTTTGGGATATGAGCATCTACTTCCTTGTTGGTCGACACAGGAAGAAGAAAAAAAGTGCCATGTAGTTTATGTAGAAAAGGTTCATGTTGGTGGTTTCTGGGAGGAGGTAAGCGAAGTTACTTTATTAGCCTTTCAACATTTCAAGACTAAAGAATTGAGCTTGGGAACCAGTTAAGCATAAAACCACACGTGGTTCCCCAGAGTGAAGGAAAAAAATAGGTTGTGCTAAACAAAAGTGTAACAGTAAACCCCACCCATCCTCCAAATTACAAGCAATACGGAGACAAAGCCAAAAGACAAGAGAACATCATCCTTGGCTTGACAAAGATTTTCTATTGACTGAATAGAGCAATGTTGTCAGTATCAGGTCCAAGTAGAGATCAAAATAATAAAAATAAAAATAAAAAATATTTAAAAATGAAGGGATGAATAGAGAAATGTTGTTAGTATCAGGTCCAAGTAGAGATCAAAATAAAAAAATAAATAAAAACAATATTAAAAAATGAAGTGGATTAGCCGCAAGAGTCATGCCATTATTTTGTAGTTGCAATTATCAATCCATGTGGACTTGTAGAAGCAAAGACTTTGACTTTAATGTTTTGATGATGCCATATGATCATGCGCTTCTCAAGTTTAATTCAAGACAAAAATCCAAGAAATTCAAGATACATCATCAAGAAGATCTCTAGTGATTTAGGAAGGGAATTCCAAGTTAAAACAACAAGAGGTATGGCCAATGAATTCAAGCAAAAATGTTTTTACAAGAGATTTACTCTCTGGTAATCGATTACCAGTGACCAAAACACTTCCTAAAACGTTTTTAAAATGGTTTTGAATATTTTTGAAGGCATGTAATCGATTACATGAGGATTGTAATCGATTACCAGCAGTTGAAAATGTTTACAACAGTCACTAGAAATTTGAATTCAAAATTTATAATGTGTAATCAATTACACATGGATGGTAATCGATTACCAGCAGTTATTGAACATTTTGATTCAAACTTTAAAGCCTGTAATCGATTACACAAATCTTGTAATCGATTACCAAAGGAGAATTTTAGAAAATAATTTCCAAGAGCCACATCTGTTCAAATGATCTTTTAATGGCCATCAAAGGTCTATTTATATGTGACTTGGAACACGAATTTGCTCAGAGTTTTTCAGAACAAAAACTTCTTATCCTCTCAAAAGAAAAATTATCTTATCCTCTTAAAAATTCCTTGGCCAATACACTTGCAATTCAATAAGGAATTATTTTGAGTGCTCCATTGTTCAATCTATCTCCTTCAAGAGAGATTTCTTCTTCTCTTCATCTTATTTCTAAAAAGGGATTAAGAGACCAAGGGTCTCTTGTTGTAAAGCAATCTGAACACAAAGGAAGGGTTGTCCTTGTGTGGTTCAGAACTTGTAAAGGGCTTTTGCAAGATAGTGGAACTCTCAAGCGGATTGCTTGGGGACTGGATGTAGGCACAAGGGTGTGGCTGAACCAGTATAAATCTGAGTTTGCATTTTCTCTTCCCTTAAACTCTTTTATTTATTATTGTTTATTGCTTCTATTCAGTAAGTTTAATTTCCATAATTATTTAGGAATTCATTTTGAAAGGAATCTTGGGTTTTGGGTTAAAATCAAAATAGAATTTTTAATTAGGAAAAATTTTGTGATATCTTAATTCAACACCCCTTCTTAAGATATCTGAGGTCACTTGTCTAAGAAGTGGTATCAGAGCTTCATTCTTGTATAAAGTTTAGAAGCATCAAGAATAATGGCCTCATCAAACTATTTATTTCCTGAAGGGAATTCAATAAATAGGCCTCCTATTTTTAATGGAGTGGGTTACCATTACTGGAAAACCCATATGCAAATTTTTATAGAGTCAATAGATTTAAATGTTTGGGATGCAATAGAAGTAGAGCCTTATATTCCCACCATGGTTGCTGGAAATACAACAATAGAAAAGCCTAGGGAAGATTGGACTGAGGAAGAAAGAAGACTAGTACAATACAACTTAAAAGCCAAAAATATAATCACATCTGCCCTAGGAATAGATGAATACTTTAGGGTATCAAACTATAAAAGTGCAAAGGATATGTGGGATACCCTACAAGTAACACATGAAGGTACAACAGATGTATTGTACTAGTCTTCTTTCTTCTTCAGTCCAATCTTCCCTAGGCTTTTCTATTGTTGTATTTCCCGCAACCATGATGGGAATATAAGGCCCTACAATACAACTTAAAAGTTCTAGGATAAACACATTAACTCATGAATATGAACTATTTAGGATGAATGCAAATGAGAGCATTCAAGACATGCAAAAGAGGTTCACACACATAGTAAATAATCTTGCATCTTTAGGGGAAAATTTTCAAAATGAAGATCTCATAAATAAAGTATTGAGTTGTTTAAGCAGAGAATGACAACCTAAGGTAACAACCATTACTAAATCATGAGATTTATCTAACATGTCTCTTGCTACACTATTTGGAAAGTTACAGGAACACGAAATGGAACTGTTGAGACTAAATCAACACGAAGAAAATGATAAGAAAAAGAAGGGAATTGCTCTTAAAGCTTCATCTTCAATCCAAAAAGAAAGTGATAAAGAAGACTTAATTGATTTGAATGAAGATGATGATCTTAGCCTTTTTGTAAAAAGGTTCAACAAGTTCCTGAAAATCAGAGGAAATCAAAGGAGACCAAATTTTAAACCTAAAAGAAGGACAAAAGATTCATCCTCTACTCCAAAATGCTTTGAATGCAATCAACCTGAACATCTGAGGGTTGATTGCCCAATCTTCAAGAAAAGAATGGAGAAATCTGAAAAGAAAAATTTTAGTGAAAAGAAGATGAAGAAGGCCTACATCACATGGGATGACAATGATATGGAATCATATGAGGATTTAGAAAATTAAGAGATAAACTTGTGTCTAATGGCTAAAAGTTATGAAAGCAATGAAGAGGTAACATCTTCAAATAACAACTTATCCATTTCTTTTGATGAATTACAAGATGCATTTGCTGATTTGCATAGAGAATCAATCAAACTTGCAAAGTTAGTTTCATCTTCTAAGAAAACAATTTCAGATTTAGAAAATGAAATTTTAAAATTAAATAAAGAATTAGATCATCTTAAAACTGAAATTTCATCTTCTAAATCAAATGATAAAGTTTATGTCTCTACTATTCCTGATAAAAAAGTAATATTTGATTCATATAAATGTTGTAGTAAGTATGAAAAAGAAATTAAAGATTTGAAAAACTCACTTGCAAAATTTTCTATAGGTAAAAATAACCTAGATGTCATATTAGGAAAACAAAGATGTGTTTTTGATAAGGCAGGAATAGGATATAAACCTGAAAAACAACAAAAATTTTACAAAAATTTCTTTGCTTCCACACAAAAATATAATTCTCCTTTCATTACTTGTTTTTATTGTGGAAGAAAAGGGCATGGCACATCTACATGTTATTTTAAGAAAAATTACAACAATATCAAAATGATATGGGTTCCAAAAGGATCTTTAGTTAACACTAACACACAAGGACCCAATAAAGTTTGGATACCTAAGTCACAAACTTGATCATGTAGGTATCCTTGAAGAAGAAATGGTACATAGATAGCGGTTGTTCAAAACATATGACGGGAGATTCATCAAAGTTCACACATATCTCTCCCAAGAAAAGCGGACATGTAACTTATGGTGACAACAACAAAGGTAGGATTCTTGGAGTTGAAAAAATAGGTACGAATTCTTCAAACTCCATTGAAAATGTTCTACTTGTTGAAGGCCTTAAGCACAACTTGCTTAGTGTTAGTCAATTATGTGATAAAGGCTATCTAGTATCATTTGATTCTAAAAAATGTCTCATTGAACATAAACATGATACTAATATAAAGCTTATAGGGTATAGAGTCAACAATGCTTATATGATAGACTTAAGCCAAAAATTAGATAATAATAAATGTTTTCTTAGCAAAGATGATGATCCATGGCTATGGCATAAACGTATTGCTCACATAAACATGGAATACTTAAATAAATTAATTGCAAAAGATTTAGTTGTTGGTTTGCCTAAATTGAAATTTGAAAAAGATAGACTTTGTGATGCATGTCAAAAGGGAAAACAAACTAGAGTGTCTTTCAAATCCAAAAATATTGTTTCAACTACTCAACCATTACAATTGTTACATATGGATTTGTTTGGTCCCTCTAGAATTATGAGTTTTGGCGGAAGCTATTATGCACTTGTCATTGTTGATGATTATTCTAGATACACTTGGACATTATTTATCACTCATAAGAATGATACATTTCAAGCATTTAAGAAACTTGCAAAAGTTATTCAAAATAAGAAAAATCTCAAAATTACATCTATTAGAAGTGATCATGGGGTGAGTTTGAAAATAAAGAATTTGATTTATTTTGTGATAAGCATGGCATTGAACATAACTTTTCTGCACCTAGAATCCCTCCACAAAATGGAGTTGTTGAAAGGAAAAATAGGTCTTTAGAAGAAATTGCTAGAACCTTATTAAATGATACTCTTCTTCCAAAATATTTTTGGGCTGAAGCCGTTAATACTGCATGCTATATCATGAATAGGGCTTTAATAAGACCCATTTTAAAGAAAACTCCATAAGAACTGTTCAATGGTAGGAAACCAAACATCTTGCATCTTCATGTTTTTGGTTGCAAGTGTTTTGTATTAAACAATGGAAAAGAAAACTTAGGAAAGTTTGATGCTAGGTCAGATGAAGGAATTTTCCTTGGTTATTCTTTGCATAGTAAAGCTTATAGAATTTATAATAAGAGAACAATGACAATTGAAGAATCGATTCATGTTTCCTTTGATGAGTCTAATGATATTTCTCCAAGAAAGGATATTTTAGATGATATTGTAGAATCTTTAGAACAAATGCACATTCATGGACAAGATTCTAAAGGAAAAGGAGAAGGAAGCAATGAAGATCCTCTAGTAGAAGTCAAAGCAAATAATGATCTTCAAAGAGAGTGGAAAGCTTCAAGAGATCATCCCCTTGACAACATTCTTGGTGACATCTCAAAAGGGGTAACAACTAGACATTCTCTCAAAGATTTATGCAATAACATGGCTTTTGTATCTATGATTGAACCTAAAAATTTAAATGAAGCCATAATAGATGAAAATTGGATAATAGCTATGCAGGAAGAACTAAACCAATTTCAAAGAAATAATGTTTGGGAGTTAGTTGAGAAACCTGAAAACTACTCAATCATTGGAACAAAATGGGTGTTTAGAAATAAATTAGATGAAAATGGCATAGTTATAAGGAATAAGGCTAGATTAGTCGCCAAAGGATATAATCAAGAAGAAGGAATAGATTATGAGGAGACATATGCTCCAGTTGCTAGATTAGAAGCCATCAGAATGCTATTAGCCTATGCATCCATAATGAATTTTAAGCTTTATCAAATGGATGTAAAAAGTGCATTCTTAAATGGCTTTATTCAAGAAGAAGTATATGTAGATCAACCCCCTGGATTTGAAAACTCAGACAAGCCTAATCATGTTTTTAAATTAAAAAAGGCTTTATATGGCTTAAAGCAAGCCCCTAGGGCTTGGTATGAGCATCTAAGTAAGTTCCTTTTAGAAAAGGATTTTTCTAGAGGCCAAGTAGATACTACCCTTTTTATAAAGAGAAAATCACATGATATTTTATTGGTTCAAATTTATGTTGATGATATTATTTTTGGATCTACTAATGAATTATTGTGCAAGGAATTCTCTCATGACATGCAAAGTGAGTTTGAAATGTCAATGATGGGAGAACTTAATTTCTTTCTTGGATTACAAATTAAACAAACCAAGGCTGGTATATTCGTCAATCAATCCAAGTACTGCAAAGAGTTAATTCACAGATTCGGCATGGAAAATGCTAAGCACATGGCTACACCAATGAGCACTGCTTGCTATATAGATAAAGATGAAACCGGTCAGTGAATAGATGGTAAGCAATATCAAGGTATGATCATATCCCTTCTTTATGTATCTGCTAGCAGACTTGATATAATGTTTAATGTGTGTATGTGTGCTAGATTTCAATCAAATCTCAAACAATCACATATTAGTGCCGTTAAAAGAATCATAAGATATTTATTAGGCACTATGAATATAGGTTTATGGTATCCTAGGAATTCCACATGCACCTTAATAAGATACTCTAATTCAGACTTTGTCGGTTCTAAAACAGATAGAAAGAGCACAAGTGGAACTTGTCAATTCATTGAATCTGCTCTAGTTTCT
This sequence comes from Glycine max, assembly GCF_000004515.6. Taxonomy (NCBI): domain Eukaryota; kingdom Viridiplantae; phylum Streptophyta; class Magnoliopsida; order Fabales; family Fabaceae; genus Glycine; species Glycine max. The sequence continues at coordinate 38,083,313 of NC_016088.4, read as the reverse complement.
TGGCATAGTAAGAAACAAAATAGTGTTGTTTTATCTACTGCAGAAGCGGAATATATTTCTGCCGGAAGTTGTCGTGCACAGATTTTATGGATGAAGCAACAACTCTCTGATTATGGAATCTTTCTTGACCATATACCTATTAGGTGTAATAATACAAGTGCAATCAATCTTTCCAAAAATCCAGTTCAACACTTTAGAACCAAGCATATAGAAATTAGGCATCATTTTCTAAGAGATCATGTTCTAAAGGGAGATTGTGTGCTAGAATTTGTTGATACAAAGAATCAACTTGCTGATATCTTTACAAAACCTCTCCCCAAAGAAACATTCTTTGCCATTAGAAGAGAATTAGGCCTCTTAGGTGTTAGTGATTTGGATAAACAAGGATTGATTGATTGATTGAAACATTTATGCTTAATGATTGATTGATTGTGTTGGTTAATTAAGTATGTTATTGTGCTTGATTTTGCTTGACTACTAGAAATTCTTGTTAGTATGATTGATTGATAGAGTTTGATGATGATTTTAGACTTAGACTTAGGAATTTTTAAGAGAAAAGGCTCCTATAGTGTTCTGGTAATCGATTATCCACCTGTGTAATCGATTACACATGAACAAATGGCCTGGTAATTGATTACCCCTGTGTGTAATCGATTACAGTATCCTGTAATCGATTACCAATGGTCCTCTCTATAAAAGCTCACATAAATCAGTAGTGCTGCGTAGCCACACTCCCCTCGACGTGCCTCTTTCTCCCTAAACTTCAAATCTTCATAACTCCCTCAATTCTTAACCAAATCACGCCCCACAAAGCCCAAACTTCATCATTTTCAATCCTCATTTGATTCAACCGATTGAAATCTGCAAAATTTTATCAAATGGCTAAATCATCAAAAATGCGAAAGGGCTCATCCACTTCCTCCGCCGCTGCTGCCCATCGACACCACGGACCATCTGAAGCTCCCACAGCACCACTTCCCCCTTCCTTGTCATCTCCACGATCATCTACTCTATTTTCTTCAGATGATCAACGTCTACGGTACACTTCTCAATTTTCTTCTAGGATCATCTTAGACCCTAAGTACCTAGACATAGATTTCTTTAATGATGAGACATTTGACTGTTATCAAGTGTTTCAAAACTCTGGATTAGTTGATTTTATGTCCTTAAAATTGCCTTATTATCCTGAACTAGTTAGAGTCTTTTACAGTAATTTAAAAATTCAGGATGGTACGATTCGCTCTGAGGTGCATGGTATTCCTATGATCATTGATCAATCTCTGTTCTTTTTATTAACTAAATTACCCAGTCAAGGTGCACCTTTAGAGGGCACCATTGTTTATGACTGGAAGTTCGATTATTCTAGTCATGATGCTCGTCGTATGGTCTGTAATGACCAGACTGATATGACTAGTAGATTGCTGGCCGAATCATTAACCTTTGATTATCGTATCATGCACTATATCATAGTTAGAATTTTGCTTCCCCGTTCTTCTAATCTGGCTCAAGCCTCTGAGGAGGACTTGATTTTGATGTGGGCTTTCCTTATCGGTTGTCAGATCGACTGGGCTCACTTGGTTAGGTACTGAATGCATAAGGCATTACGGGCCAATGCACCTCTTCCGTATCCTCAATTGGTCACCATTTTTCTCTGTCATTTTCAAATTCCTCTTGATGATGAGCCTTTTGTTCAAGTCAAGCAATCTTTTGCCATTGGTGCTAGTGCAGTAACTTCATTTGGTTACCGTAAGGATCGTGATGGACATTGGCTGAAGAAGGACACGTAACCTCCGCAAGACGAGCGTACTCCCTCTCCTTCTCCTCAATGACATGATTCCTCAGCCCTTATGAATGAAGTTCTTTCGGAATTACGGGGCCTCCGCACCTATGTTAGCAAACACTTTGATTCCTTGGATGGTCGCTTTGAAGGAATGGATACCCGCATCACCCAACTTGAAGAGGATGTGAGTTATCTTCGTCGGTGCTTCGACCTTCCACCACCTTCCTAGTTTTAAGATTATTATTATCTTTTATTTTAAGCCGTGTATTTGGCTATGCCTTTTAAGTTATCATTTTCTGCACTTTAGTTATATTTCGGTATTTGGCACTTAGTATTTTATGACTGGATTATATTTGGTTTTGACTTATGAATGATTATGCGAACTTTAGTTATATTTAATTATTATTCTTCCACCTTGTGTTGCTTACCACGTACTTTGGCTTTTTGATGTTGCCAAAAGGGGAGACAAACAGGGAGGTTTAGAAGCTTAGAAATCAAGAGATCATTAATTCCAAAACATAGGGGGAGTATGGAATGAGTGAATGTAACATTATATCTTGCATATATTCTATCTTGTATCTTGATTTTAGAAATTAAATTGTCATCATCAAAAAGGGGGAGATTGTAGAAGCAAAGACTTTGACTTTGATGTTTTGATGATGTCATATGATCATGCACTTCTCAAGTTTAATTCAAGACAAAAATCCAAGAAATTCAAGATACATCATCAAGAAGATCTCTAGTGATTTAGGAAGGGATTCCAAGTTGAAACAACAAGAGGTTTGGCCAATGAATTCAAGCAAGAATGTTTTTACAAGAGATTTACTCTCTGGTAATCGATTACCAGAGGATGTAATCGATTACCAGTGACCAAAACACTTCCTAAAACGTTTTTAAAATGGTTTTGAATATTTTTGAAGGCATGTAATCGATTACATGAGGATTGTAATCGATTACCAGCAGTTGAAAATGTTTACAACAGTCACAAGAAATTTGAATTCAAAATTTATAATGTGTAATCGATTACACATGGATGGTAATCGATTACCAGCAGTTATTGAACGTTTTGATTCAAACTTTAAAGCCTGTAATCGATTACACAAATCTTGTAATTGATTACCAGAGGAGAATTTTAGAAAATAATTCCAAGAGTCACATCTGTTCAAATGATCTTTTAATGGCCATCAAAGGTCTATTTATATGTGACTTGGAACATGAATTTGCTCAGAGTTTTTCAGAACAAAAACGTCTTATCCTCTCAAAAGAAAAATTATCTTATCCTCTTAAAAATTCTTTGGCCAATACACTTGCAATTCAATAAGGAATTATTTTGAGTGCTCCATTGTTCAATCTATCTCCTTCAAGAGAGATTTCTTCTTCTCTTCATCTTATATCTAAAAAGGGATTAAGAGACCAAGGGTCTCTTGTTGTAAAGCAATCTGAACACAAAGGAAGGGTTGTCCTTGTGTGATTCAAAACTTGTAAAGGGCTTTAGCAAGATAGTGAAACTCTCAAGCGGGTTGCTTGGGGACTGGACGTAGGCACAAGGGTGTGGCCGAACCAGTATAAATCTGAGTTTGCATTTTTTTCTTCCCTTAAACTCCTTTATTTATTATTTTTTATTTCTTCTATTCAGTAAGTTTAATTTGCACAATTATTTAGGAATTCATTTTTAAAGGAATCTTGGGTTTTGGGTTAAAATCAAAATAGAATTTTTAATTTGGAAAAAGTTTGTGATATCTTAATTCAACCCCTCCTTCTTAAGATATCTGAAGCCACTTGTCTAGCAGGACTAACCAGCAAGAAACATTTAAAGGACTAAATTAACCTAGTGTATTATATTATAATTTGTAAGGCAGAAAGCTGAGCAACATCGTCCCTTCCAATAAGGTAATTTTGCAAAATATAATCATGTTGCATTTGTAGCAACACATCCAGTATCAACAAATCAGACTAGTTCCAAGTGCACACATAATGATATTTTGGCCCTTTTAATAGCTTAACTTTTTAGTTTATAGGAGAGCTAATTAAGATCATGTTTGTAGTACTACAAATTAAGATTCAAAGTTAATATCATGTATTATATTGAATAACATCATTAGTGAAAGCTAACTCTTCGAGACTAATAATCCACTGCTATCTATTATACTGAATAACAACATTAGTCAAAGTCATAAAGCACCCTCTATGTCACTTCCTACTATGGGGAAACACGGTTATTGGTACATTAACACATTGATGCATGCAAATAAGGCAAAAAAAAAAAAGGTACATTCTGAACAGAAAAATAAAAAGAAGAGTTATTCAAATTAGTATGAAAGAACTCACTGAAGGTTCCAAGAGTTATTCAAAAAACTATTAGTATATTAATAATCAAATTGTAATTATATACTAAGTGGTTGTTGGCCTATGAGACCTTGTTACTCCTCTGTACATGGAAGCCCCTCTTGAGAATCCACTGCAAAGTAAGCTAACAAAAAAATAGAAAATTAAGATTTTCCAATAAAAAAAAGAAGCAAAGTAAGCACAAAACATAACCAAGGCTACAATCAAAATAAAACATTATGCCATAAAAAATAAAACCAATTTTCAAATTTGATATTTTTGCACCAAAATGGTTTCTCTTCATTAACCCTACTACTTATATCTATCAGAAACCTAACCAATAGTAATTTGTGAACCATCATTACGAGGAAAAACTGAAAACTATTAAACTAATAATCACCTAAGGGCTATGGCAACACCTGAATTACCCTCTGAGAGCATTATAAGTAGAATCAAATATATCAGTATAAGGAAAAGGGACAAGACAAAAAAAAACTCATTAGGACCTCTGTCACAATCACAAGAGTGATAACATTTCTCAACCCCTGACACCAACTCCCTACCTCTCCAATTTTTGCGAGAACAACTTGGTGGGGAACATGTTGTCCTCAAAATACTCCTTGTAAGGGTGGTCCTTGGGAACAAGCCTGAGAAACTTGTCGAATTGTTTATCAGCTTTATCTTTCTCCCCTCCCCCCCATGACTTTAACCTGGGCAATCAAGAGCTTGAAGTCTCTAACATCGGAATCCCTTGTTTGCTTCTTGCACACCTCATTTGCTTCTTCCATTTTTTTTAATAGCCCTTTCAAGGGCTTGTTGGACTACGAAGTTGCCATGACAAAGCCGTGGAACACTTCCATGCGAAGCGATTCTTTCTTGAGGATTTCCTTCAACAGTTCGCACACGCTGGTGTGGTTGTCATTGTAGATGTGCATGTTTGCCTTCAGGAGCGGCCACTCCAACTCCTCCGATTCAAGCTCAATCAAACGATCTAAAACCCAAAACGCTTCATCCATTTTACATGCTCTGATTTTGACCTCCATGAGAGCATGGAGTACGTCGATGTCACACGAGTTGGTGCTGAGACGCTCTTCGAGAAGCCTCTCGGCTTCCTCCTCAGTGAAGACGGCGTCAGACTCGGCAACGGGGGGAGTGAACGGGGCAACGATGATGGGGGGTATGGTGGAAGCGCACAAAGAAGAAGGCAATGGTGGTGATGATGATGCATGTGGTTTCGACGATGGGGCATAGAAACAAGGTTAGGGTTTGGAGGAGAGGGAGGGGGTGTTTCTTGGGTGCGAAACACGGGGTCGTTACGGCAAAGGGGAAGAAGGAAAGTGAGGTGGCGATAAAGAGCGAAAGGAGAAGGAAGTGGATAAGGGAGTGGGAAATGGGTAAGGCCCTAGAAGACTGGTTGTCAATGAGGATAAGGTTATAACCCTAATTAGGGTGCATGAGAATGACACTACTTTCAAAGACGGTTTTTGAAAAAAACCATCTTTGAATATTCAATTTTGACGATGATTTTCGTGAAAGTTGATATCTTTTTGTGGTTACGTAATTGAAATGTTCTTTATATTTACAAAAATGTCACTATCTTATATATTAAGATGGTTTTCTCGTGACCGTCGTCGAATTTGCATTGTAAAAGAAGACTTTTTTTAGTAGTGATGGCTTCTTTGGCTATGGATGGCTCAAGGTTCTCATGAAGTGGATGTTTTGAAGCATTGAAAGCTGTTTTCGGCTTATGGATATTGTTATTTGACAAAGTGATCATGGTGTGCAAGTTTTGTGATGTAGTATTCTCAAGTGGAAGGTTAATGGTAGGAAAATTTATGTTTAAGGGAAGAGCTTGATTACTTAATGACGTAGCAGTCAGTGGTGCTTCTTGATGTGGCTAGGTTAGGTTCATGGTGGTTGCATGGTCATTTTGTGGTGTGGTTGTGGGTGGTGGTGGTAATTTAAGGATTGAGATATTGGTGACAGGTTGAGTGATGGAATTGTGTTGTGCATTTTGAATGAGTTTAGTGTAGGGAACATGGTTGTCATGAAACAAAACATGATGTTAGATTTCAGTGGAAGAAGATCACAAAACTGAATGACAAAATAATGAGAGAGAGCTGAACTTTCTTCTTGATTAAAATGTTGAACAATACAATGTTTAAATACTAAAAACTTGGCTAACAATCTCCACTAACCACGTCTAACAATCCTATGTTAGTAGTGCTAACAATAACTTAAAAAGAGAAACAAAGTAGCTAATTTTCTCTGACTTTTATTCAGCTTCTCACATGCACATATGAGCTTGAATTATGTTGCAACACCTCCCCTTAATTCAAACTCATACATACCAATTTTCTCCATAAAGAACTGATGTTTGGCTTGAGCTAAAGCCTTGGTAAACAGATCTACATTTTGGACGTTTGTGCTGCAGAATCTTAGAGCTATTGTTTCCTCTGACACAAGCTTCCTTATGAAGTGATGTTGAACTTCAATATGCTTGGTTCTTGCGTGAAACGCTTAGTTTCTTGTCATAGCAATCGCGGACCTGTTATCACACCATATCTTAGTTGCTCCTTCCTGCTCACAACATAAATCTTTCAACAACTTTCTAAGCCAAACAACTTGTCTTGCTGTTGCACTAGCAGCTACATATTATGCTTCAGATGATGACAGAGCCATAGTATCCTGCTTCTTTGAGCTCCAAGTGATAGCTCCTAAGCCAAAACTAAAAACTGACCCTGATGTACTTTTCTTGTCATCCAAACTGCCTGCCCAGTCACTGTCTGTGTAGCCAACTAACTTGAATTCACTGACATGTTCATACAAGATTCCAAAACGAGTTGATCCTGCAACATACTTCAAAATCCTTTTTGCTGCACCTAGTTGTTGCTTTGTTGGAGAGCGCATGTATCTGGATACCACACTTACACTATGAGCAATGTCAGGACGTGTGTGAGTGAGATAATTCAGACCTCCTACATGACTTTTGAACAGCTTTTCATCAGCTTTTCCTGTGCCATCCTTCTTCTGCAGCTTCTCATTAGGATTCATAGGAGTTCTGACAGTTTCACATTTTTTCATTGAAATTTTCTTCAGCAAATCCTCAACATACTTCCTCTGACACAGAAATATTCCATCTTCTCCTTACTTTACTTCTAGACCCAAGAAATATTGAAGCAGTCCCAAGTTTGTCATCTCAAATTGCTCCATCATTGATGCTTTGAACTCATTTAGCAGCTTCTGAGAGGAGTTAAAGTAGATGATGTCGTCGACATAAAGACAGACAACAATGAATCCATTCAAGCCTTCCTTTTTCACATAGAGAGTTGGTTCATTCTCACTTCTCTCAAATTGATTTTGAAGAAAGAATGAGTCAATCTTGGTGTACCAGGCTCTTGGAGTCCATAAAGTTCCTTTTACAGCTTGTAAACCTTTCCTTCTTCACCATCTTTGACAAAGCCAAGAGGTTGCTCAACAAAAACTTTTTCTTGTAAGTCTCCATTGAGAAATGCGGATTTTACATCCAGCTGAAACACATCAAATTTCCATTGAGCGGCCAAAGCTAATACCACTCTCGCAGTTTCAAATCTTGCCACTGGTGAGAATGTCTCCTCAAAATCGATTCCTTCTTTTTGTGCATACCCTTTTGCCACCAACATGGCTTTGTGCTTCTGAATACTCCCATTTGTATTGAACTTAGTTTTGAATACCCACTTAAGTCCAATAACATTCTTCTCTTCGGGAAGATCAACCAATTTCCAAGTCTCATTCTTTTAAATGGACTTGATTTCCTCCTTCATTGCATCTTGCCATTCAACTTCATCTTTAGCTTCATCAAAACTGGTTGGATTTGCTGCCATCAGTGCAAAGTCATAGTTTGCATACAAGTCAGCAAGAGTCATGTATCTTCTTGGTGCAGAATCATTCGATGAACTTGATAATGAAGGACTTGAAGAAGATGATGAGCTGTGATTTGAAGATAATGGTGATGTAGGACGACTTGGAGACTGCTGATCATTTGTTGGCACAATTGAGTCCTCCCCTGAACTATCAGTCCCAACTATTTTTTGTTGAATATTGTCACAACTTTCTCTTTGCTCCCAATTCCAGCCTGCATTCTCATCAAACACAACGTTTCTACTGACCATAATCTTGCCAATAAGAGGGTTATACAGTCTATATGCCTTGGATTGAGCAGCATAGCCAATGAATACACATTTCACAGATTTATCATCTAGTTTAGATCTCAAATCCACCAAAGCATAAGTTGTACAACCGAAAACTCTTAAATGACTTACAGATGGTTTTTTTCCTCTCCATGCTTCAAATGGTGTCATGTTCATGACTGCCTTTGTAGGAGAGACATTGAGGATGTACACTACAGTAGCTACAGCTTCACACCAGAAGTTGTTTGGTACACCTCTAGCTTTGAGCATGGTTCTTGTCATCTCTACAACAGTCTTGTTCTTTCTCTCAGCTACTCCATTTTGCTCTGGAGTATATGGTGCAGTCAATTCTCTTCTTATTCCTTGCTCCTCACAAAATGTGATGAATTCATTTGACAAAAATTCACCACCACGATCTGTTCTTAAGGCTTTCACACATAAACCAAATTGTTTCTCAACCATAGCCTTAAAAATCTTAAAGTTTTCAAAGGCTTCAGACTTAGCCTTTAGAAAGTAGACCCAACTCATTCTACTGTAGTCATTAGTTATGAGCAAGAAATACTTACTTCCACCAAGAGAAACTGTCTGCATTGGTCCACAGAGATCAGTATGCAGCAGCTCTAAACTTTCACTTGCTCTACAAGCTCTGCCACTAGGAAATGATCCTTTTGACTGCTTTCGATATAAGCATCCTTCATACAACTCAAGGTCACCAATTTTAGGCAATCTTTGCACCATGTCTTTGGAACTCAGAAGCTTCAGTCCCTGCATATTCAAATGACCATACCTCAGATGCAACAGCTTGGCATCATCATCTCCTTTAACTGTCAGTGCTTTGCTCACACTGCCAGATAAATCAAGAGGGAACATTTTGTTTCTTCCCATAACAATCTTTACAACAACTGCTTTGGATTTCTTATCACAGATCAAACAGAAATCATTCTCAAACAGTACTGAATATCTAGAATTGAGTAATTGACCCACACTCAGCAAATTGTGAGCCAAATTTGGCACATGCTACACATCATATAAGAGCTTAGCGTTTCCTTGCTCAGTTTTGATCGCAATTGTGGCTCTTCCTTCCACTTCAAGTTGCTTTGCTTCTCCAAGCCTCACCTTGCTCTTTAAAGATTCATTTAGTTCTTTGAACATAGACTTGGCACTTGACATATGGTTGGAGCACCCACTGTTAACATACCACACGCCACCTCCTACATCATTGTCAGCTGCACTTTGTGCTAAGAACAACTTTTGCTCATTCTCTACAAAATTGGACTTTTGATCACCCTTTTGTTCATCCTCCTGCTTCTTCCAGCAGCTAGCTTCTTTATGGCCTGGCTTCTTGCAATAGTAAGTGGACCTTTATATGATTTCTCTTTTCCTTCCTTATTTTGTCCTCTTCCACGGCCCCTTCCTCTTGAGCCAGCTCTTCCTCTACCTCTTCCACTTAATTGCCATGTCTTTTCCTTGTTTGAGGATTCTCCTTTCACATGGAATGCCTTCTCTTCCTTCTTCTCACCATTTCTATTGACCCTCTCCACATGAGCTTGCAAGGATCCCATGAGTTCATCAAAGGTGTAATCTGCCATGTCCTTTGACTCTTTAATAGTCGCTACAACATGATCATATTTGCTTGTGAGACTTCTTAGAACTTTTCCAACCACATGCTCATTGGTCATTGTTTCTCCATATGACCGCATTTGTTGTACCACGGTGGATACACGTGACAAGTATTCTTGGACAGATTCTTTGTCCGTCATTAGAACTGTTTCAAACTCTCTCCTTAGTGATTACAGCCTCACTGTAATCACCTTCTTGTCACCTAGATACTCTTTCTTTAGAGTATCCCACGCCATCTTGGATGTGGTTGCTGAGGCAATTCTGGGAAAGATTTCATCATCCAAGGCCTGTTGTATCATAAACAATGCCTTGGAATCTTTCTTTCTCTTCTCTCTCAATTGCTGATCAGGTTCTAGAGGTTGAGCATCTTCAAATCCATCTTCAACAAAACCCCACAGTTCTTGAGACTTGAATAATGTTTTCATTTTCAAGCTCCAAAACTGATAATTTATGCCTTTAAAGATAGGTAATTGTGAAGTGGCGATTCCGGATCCGTTGTTCTGCATTATGAACAACCTTTTCTCTAACCCGTGTTTACCCTTGTGTTTAAGTGCTCTCTCTTCTCACTCAACAATTCCCTGGATATGAACCCGAATAATTAGTTAGCTTTGATACCAAATGTTAGATTTCAGAGGAAGAAGATCACAAAACTGAATGACAGAATAATGAGAGAGAGCTGAACTTTCTTCTTGATTAAAATGCTGAACAATACAATGTTTAAATACTAAAAAACTTGGCTAACAATCTCCACTAACCACGTCTAACAATCCTGCGTTAGTGGTGCTAACAATAACTTAAAAACAGAAACTAAAATTTGCTCCTAACAAATAGCCAAAAAACCAGCAACAGACTTTTGACAAAGTCTTCCAACAAAGTAGCTAATTTTCTCTGACTTTTATTCAGCTTCTCACGTGCACATATAAGCTTGAATTATGTTGCAACACATGACAGGATGTGTAGACTCTATGAGTGATGGGATCAATTCAGTAGTAAGCGTATTGTGATGGTGAATAACCTATGAACAGACAAGGTTTTGACTGGGGTTGGAGTTTGTTTATGGTGTAGGGGCGTAGCCATGGGAAATATAAGCATCCAAATGAGTGTGAGTGAAGTGGGTTGGTTTGGGTGTTGTGAAGGACTTCATGTGGGGATTTCATGTATAGGATTGGTGCAGGAAGACAATTGATAAGGTAAGTGGCAGTGGTAAAGAACCAGTAGTTAGGTGGTAATTATGCATGGTGTAGGATGGCACGATCTATTTCGACTGTATGTCTATGGCAACATTAAGTTTAGGGGGTGAGTGGGGTTGTGAAGTGAGATATGCCATGTTGGTTTAAGTAAGTTTTTAGTTTGAGGAATTTGCCTTCATTATCATAGTAAAGAGATACAAGGGGAGTATAAAAAAAATTACTACCAAATTTTTGAACTGAGAAAATATGATTGAGATATCTGATTTATTTTTCAATGGGTACAACCAAACATATTTTGAAAAGTGATCAAGAAGTACAAAGTAATACAAAAAAAAAAACATCTAAGGACCTAACTGAGGCTGGTCCCCAAACGTCAATATAGACAAGTTCAAAAGGCTTTTTGCCGCTTAGACTCGAATTTAAGAAGGGGAATTTGTGACTCTTGGAACTGTTGCATGAGACGCATAAGGCATGAGAGCTCTCTTTTATTTATGCAAAGAAGTCAGATGTCTAAGAATAAGATGAGAGAGGTGGCCAAGGATGTGATGCCATGGAGGGGTGGACGATGATGTGGAGACTAGTGCCTAGTGCTTTTGGCTTGAGGATGGGTGGTGGTATGTGGTAGAGGCCATGTTTATGTAGCACCTTGAGAAGAGACACCATTGTCTTCTAGTCTTTCAACCGAGAAATGGTTAGAGAAAATTTCAATCGAGACATTTTTAGTTTTACATAAAGATGAAACAAATAACAATCTTTGTGAAATTTGGGAACATGTAAAACTATTTGTAATTGAAGTGGATTTGATGTGGTTGAAATAACAGTGTTACCAGTGTATGTTATGGGAAGGGTTGTATCGTCACCAACGATGAGCTGATCTTGCCCATGGTATGAATTTGCTAAGTGCATATTGTCTAGGTCATTCGTGAGATGGTGGGTTGCACCAAAATCCATGATCCACTTGGTTGGCATTTGTTGAGTCGTTGCGCAAGCATGATGTGTTGTGGGCTCCATATTTCTCTTGGAGTAGCCATGTAGCTTGAAGCATACCTTGGTCGTGTGGCCAGGCTTGTCAAAGTCTTGGCAAAACACCTTTCAAGTGGAGTTTTGGGACTAGATTTGTTGTTATACAAGGAGGGTCCATGATTTTGAGTGTAAGATTTTTTATTTTATTTTACAGAATTGCTTACCCTTATGTGCAGCATGTGCAGTTGCAAAAGGTGCAAGGTCAGCGTTGATTTCATCTCTCTTGAGATAATTCTCAAAGTCAGAGAGGCGATAATGAAGTTAATCAAATCCAATAGGTTTTTCACGTGTTCTAAAGGCAACGAAGACCTCCTAGTATTCAACACCAAATATATTGATAGTGTGGATGACCAAGTCCTCATTATCTAGCGGAGAGTTGATGATCACAAGTTTATCTGGTAGAGATTTGATGACATGGAGATGCTCATCCATGGAGTGAGTGCCCTTCGAGTAGCGAGTGAGTCACTTGTTGAGATTCATGATTCTAGCATGTGTCTTGTTGGCATGCCTTTTGCTAAGGGTGTCCCATGCTTGCTTGGATGTCTGAACGTTGTCGAGCATGGTGATCACATTTTGATCAACCGATGATATGATTGCATGGATGATTAGTTGATCCTGGTGTTTCCAGTACGTGTAATCAGAGTGAGAGGGTTAGGCACGAGTTGGTGCCATCAACAAAGCCGATTAAGTCATACCACACGAGGAGGGCATTGATTTGACTGTGATCATTGAGCTTGACAGTGGCATGGTTGTTGAGTGCAACAGCTAATTGGGAATCTGAAACTGGGATTGAGGAAGTTGAGGATCGATTCAATGTTATGCAAAAGTTGTTGATAGAGGTACAGACTCTTCTTATATAGACTAGTTTGTTACAACTGAATACAATTGATAAAATGTAATTTTAACTAAAAAGATAAAGACTGATCTGAATAATAGGAACTCGTAACAAAATTAGCTCTGTGCTTATCTAATATAGTGTGTAAAGATTACTTGATTTAGTAATCTTAGGTAGATATTACATTATTGTAAGGCCTGAAAAGAATAAGTTATAAGTTGTTGTGGTTAGTGAAATACTTCTTGTAGAAGAGACTTGATTTGTGAAAGCTGGGAGAGATTCAGTGTTAAAAAATACATAGTTTAGTAATATCGAGTTAAGATTATGATATTGTAAGGCTTGAAGATGCTCTAAAAAATACTTGTAAATTGTTTTGGTTTGTTAAAATCATTCAAGTAGAAGGGATTAAATGTTGCTCTTAGTTTGAGAGTGAACCAACATAAAATATGCAGTGTGACATTCTATATTCTATCCTTCTTTCACCTTCTATCCTTCTTCCACCAACATAAAACTCACATACACACAAACCCCTTCTTCTCTTGTATATCTTGTTTATTTCAATATTTTTTTTATTGAAAATACATTAATGTTAAATAAAAAATTTAATAATTATTACAAGAGTAAATACATACCTACATATAAAAATATATACATAGATTCATTTATTCATATATATATATATATATATATATATATATATATATATATATATATATATGAATATATGTGTTCGCGGGAGTGCGTGCGTGCATGCATACATACATATGACATTATTAAAGTTTCACACCTTATCTTTAGTTTGAATTTATTAATATCCTACACACAAAAATTTAGACAAAAAATTGATCTTTATTCCCTTTTAATACGTTTATATTAAGGATATGATTTACTCTTCTAAAAAAAACATTTATATAATGTTTCTCACTAATCTCTATTGCCAAAGCTTAATTATGTCTCTCCTCTTATCATAAGTCAGAAGCCAATTAACTAGCATAAAACGAAGTACTGGCCAATGAAACTATGGGTTGGTTGAATAAAATCATAGTGTTGATAAGGGTGCTGTAATGCTGATCGATGTGGAAAATTTTTAGGGGGTTTCAAATGTTGTCATTTGAGGAGTTTGACAAAATCTATTTGAAAATAAGAACCAATGCTTAATTAAGTTTTTCATACCTGGAAAATAGGTCGTTTTCAAATTACTAACTAACATTCATTTTTTTTCAACTAAAAAATTTTATGTTTCAATTTACTACATGTCGTTAATTAATTCCCTTTTGTTAAGTGATGACATGAGAGATAAAATGTTATGCCATGATGCCTAATCACTAACATTTCATTGTGATGTTATCATCTTCAATGACGTGTCAATGAGTAATCATGATGAGTGACACTCCATTTGTCGCGTCATCACTTAACGGAAGGGGACTAACGATAGGTAGTAAACAAAATTTCTTCAAGTAGTTATTTGACAAAAAAAATAAATTTTTAGGTACTAATATGAAAACTGTCTATTTTCCAAATATAAAAAATCAATCTGAAAAATAATTTTTTAGTTAACAAATGATAAGGAAGAGTTTTATGAAAATAAATAATTTACTTTTAGATAAAATAATAAATGATAAATTTTATTATTTTATTGAAAATAAAAATAAAAATGGTAATCGTAAATTTAAGTTATGTTTAAAAGAAAATCTTATAAGTCAATAAGAAAAAATCGTTTCTCAAACACTTTTACTTTATCAAATAAATTTGTTAACCAACTGTCAAAAACTAAAAACTAATTAAAATAACTTCGTTAACATATATGTAATTTACTTTTATATAGAGTTAATAAACTTTATCCTATTCAATTTTTTAAGATAATTCATCATTCAAAATAAGAAATACATTAAATTAATAAGATATTTTTTTATTGGTAGGAATAAAAAAACTCTATTTGAAATTTACAATAACTCACCTATCAATTTATCATGTTTAACCGGCTGAACTATATTGATAAGATAATATTAAAGGTAAAATTAAAGAATTAAGATGCTTACATATAATATTTGGACAAAGCTAAAAAAGAATCTAACAAGATCAAATGGTGGAATATATATTTTGGGTCAAGAGAATAGTGAAGGAAGAATGAGGAAAGACATACCATATTACATGCGTACATTGATCATAGACCGCAAAACACAAATTATATATGATTTAAATATGTTTTTCATACCTAAAAAATATGTCATTTTCATATTACTACCTAACATTCATTTTCTTTTTTCAATAAAGTACTTGAAAAATTTTATGTTTTAATTTACTACCTATCGTTAGTTCCTTTTCGTTAAGTGATGATGTGACAGATGGAGTGTCACGTCATTACGCCTAATCACTGACACCTTATTGTCATTTCAATGAAGGAAATGACATGACAACAAGGTGTCAATGATAAGACGTGATTACATGATACTCCATTTGTCATGACATCACTTAATGGAATGAGACTAACAACAGATAGTATATTGAAATATAATTTTTTTTTCATGTATTTGGTTGAAAAAAAAATGAATGTTAGATAGTAATCTAAAAATGACCTATTTTTTAGGTATGAAAAACATTTTTAAATGTATATATTTATTTACACCTTTTATTACAACTTTTTTTTTGTAGAGGTAGAAAAGAAAAAACAAAACCAATAACAAAATAAATTATAAACAAATAAATAAATGTTGTGATATAGTTGATTAGTCTATTTAGTGATATATTGAACCTAAATAAAAATTGTAATATGAAATATTTTAGGTAGGTTAACAAACAAGCTAGACTTTTTTTAAAAAAAAAAAGACAACTTGTCTTATAAATAAAAGATAGCACAAAATACCTATAATCTCATCTCATATAAGTATTAAATTAAATATAAATTGTGTATTAGGCATTAAAATATAATTTATTTATTTATTTTTTAAGGGAAAATATTATTTATTTAAACAAATATTTGATTCTTTTTTATATTTATATTATTCAAAATATCGTTTATAAATTCTAAATATTATAAAACAATAAATTTATTTTTAATTACAATAAAAATAAAATAATTATATTATTTTATTATTTAATTCATAAATTAAAAATCATTTTAATTTAATATCAATTAAATCATTTTAAAAATTTATAACTAAATATATGCCGCGTGCATAGCATGGGTTAAAGTTAAACACTATCTAAAACAGAAACAGAAAAAATGAAATTGTTGAGTATGCCTATTTCTGATTGCATAAAATGTTATATAAATGCTAAAGAATTTTCATAAGAATATAAATTTAAAATTTATTCTTACCCAAATTGATTTTTTTTTAATGTAATGGGCAAAAGCCCAAAAGAACAAACAGACTACACTAGATCATTTATAGCCGAAACATCAGTTGATAACATAAGCATCACAAAGTGATTTTATCCCTCAACAAATTTAAACTTATACGAATAAATTTATATGGAAAAAATCTCACAATTTTGTTGAAAAAATAATAAAAAATTATAACTATTTTTAAAATAATGTATGCAAAATGATGATCTACAAATGAATAAATTTCTCCTTTTAAAGTCATTGTAATATTCTAAAAAATACTTAATAAAATTTAATAATCACACTAAATCAACATGTTATCAAATAATGGCAAATCATATGTGAGAGTAATTAATAAGATATTTATTTTGTTACAGTTGAAACATAAAATATAAAAAATTTAATACCTTTTCATTTATTCAACAATGTATGCTAATAGTGAATTATTTTATTTTATTTTTATGAGATATATTTAGACAAAATAAATAATATTTGATAAAGTGGATAATGGTTGCAACATACATAAAAAAAATTTGATAATGTTTGTCACATACATAAAAAAATCTATTTTTTATATAGAAATTAATAATAACAAAAAAAATTTATTTATTATTTTATTTAATGAGATATATTTATATAAATTAATTTTTGTTATGCATGTGCATAATAATTGCAATGTACATAAACTCTAAAAAGTTTATAATGATTGTCATATACATGTAATTTGTTCTAAAACAAAATTATAGACAAATTTCAAGACAAAATAAAGTAGAAAATTAAATTATAATAAAATAATGTTTTCATAAATAATAAAATGTAATTTAAAAATTTGTGTTAATTTTTTTATACATAATTATCATATTTTTGTTATTTTCTAATTACATAAATGATATATTAATATAATAGGCATAAATAAAAAAATTCTGCTTCCTTTTTAAACTTTGAGAAAAAGTGGGAAGCTTTTTTTCCATAACAAGGAATACCACTGATTTGTTAAATTTTATTAAAAATTATTAATTTTGGTGGATTTTTATTTCTCATTTAATTCTCTCTTTATTAAGAAGTAAGATGTAACTAACAAGAAAATACCAGGATTAATTTTTAATAAATTTTAGTTAATCATAAAAAAGTGTTTGAAAATATTACTAGCATTAATTCCTCCTGAGCTGAGTCACTAATTACAATCTCAAATTAAATAACAATATTTAATTTGTCATGGAAGGTCATGGAAAGAAAATCACTGAAAGTCTTAAATTGTATTATTGGGGTTCATAAAATTGGAAAAAGGAAAAAAAATATTGGTTAAATTAATCCGTAAATTTTGAATTATTTGATAAGTTTTAATTAAGAATTTGAACTATTTTTTTTAATTGGATCCTCAAACTTGTATAGTTGTATTTATTTTTTAATTAGGTCTCATCTAGGACTTAATTTAAAACAAATACAAGTTTGGGAACCAAATTAAAAAAGAATTAATGACCTATTTAAAAATAACAAATTATTCAATGAATTAATTAAAAATTATCAAATCTCTACTATCATATGTGCAGGACGGGCAGTATTCTCACCTATTCAGGTTGTGAATACTGATTCAGAACTTATCCAATTGCAAAAGTGACAATAATAACCCGCAGCCATGAGAATATTAAACTCCATATATTTATTAATTTTTAATTAGGTCTCTAAATTCTTTTTTTTACACTTTTGATTTCTGAACTTGTATTTGTTGTGACCTAATTAAAAAAACAAAAAATTTAAGGATCCAATTGAAGAAGAAAAAATAATTCAAAAACCTAATTAAAAATTAAAAATTCTCAAATAATTCTAGACCTACAAATTAATTCAACCTAAAATATACACTGTGCCGTGATAACCCATGCGTAGCACACACTAAGGATAAAACAACCCCAACCAAAATTTCCGTTTCTTGAGATTTTAAAGATGACATTTGATTTATATTTTTAACAAAATTAATTTTGATAAAAAATTTAAATGATTGAACATAATTAAATTGTGTGTTAAAATTATTTTTATGGCTAAATAATAATTTTTGTTCCCTCTTTAATTCTTGATTTATGATTTTGATCTCCTTAATTTTTTTTATAATTTTAATCTTCAAATTATAAAAAAAATTAATTTTTGTCTGATTTTCAAATTCACATACGTTAATTTTTTATTTTTTATTTTAATTAATTAAATTATTATTTAAATGGTAAGCCTTAATTTTCACCTCATCACAATATTAACCCATCATTAATCGACCGTTAAGTTAAGCGAGTGAACTAAAATTACAATTTCACTTAATTTTAATAACACATTTTAAATTAAAATATATATTATGACATGTAAAATTAATTTGAGTCCTGCTATTTAGTGCAAATAAAGAAAAGAAAAAAAACCTCACGAATCCGGTACGAATACTCATGCACATTTTTATTAGTTAATTGGAAGTTAGAAAAGGAAAAAAATAGATTAATGTGTTTGATGAAAAACATGGTGAATGTTTCGTATATTTTTCGTCTATTATTTTTTTTACTAAAGTATTACCCAATTAATTTTTAGTGCAAACTAAACAGACACCAAGCCACTTAATTGCTGTCATTTCTTTTTCGTCGTGATACCAACATTCGGTTGGGGTGGGTGCAAGTGCCCAAAGGACGTGTGAGCCTTACCTAAAATGAGGAAAATGCAAAGCAGGTTGATTTAAACCAAAAATCATAGTTGCGAAGGCAGGTCACCTTTATAGCTTAATATGACAGGATTATTTTTTTTGTTTTTTGTTTTTTTGTGTGTGAATATTTAATATATACAGGATGATTACAAGATTACAGATTTATTATTTTATTTTTAAGATTACACTACTTGTATTATATAAAAAAATTAAACTCTTCAGAGTATATTTAGTATACGTATAATTAAAAAGAGTATCATATTAGTATCCTTTGGAGGATAAGAAGGAACTCAAAATGGATTCTTTTACATATATAGAATGGAATAAAGATCAAAGTATATCCAAATTTTGCCCACCCAACAACATTCACTCCAAAACATGATTAACTATATCTATGAATAGGTGAACTATCTCTCACAATCTATGATTACTATTAACTACTTGTGAGATAAAGTTTATCATTATTAAACATTTCAATAACTCATACCATTATTAACCACTTGTAAGGTAAATTTAACTATTGTTAGATATTTTAATAACTTTATGATACTATTAACCACATATCCTTAATTGTATATAATTGCGTTTATTTATTTTTAACCACTTCCAAGGCAATATTAATTATATTTATGCATGACATATGACGGTGAATAACCATATGACACTATATGAAGGGTAGAAATAAATCAAATAGGCTACTAGTGGCTTATGAGCTCAGCTAAACTAACTTATATACTAAAATACCTAGACTTGAATTTTTTAAAAAGTTTATTTAAGTAAAAAGTCAAACTTTAAACTTTTAAAAAAAACCTATTAAACTTTGATAGGTTGTCCCATTTATGTACATAGAAGATATTATATTATTATATAGTATATACATAATTCTATAATATATATTTATATATATAATATTACATACAATAACAGAAAAAGTTATATAATTATTAATAGCTTTATTTAGGTTGATAGGTCTAACAATTTTTTTTAAGTCTTATCATAAATAAACTTTTAAATAGGCTTTCAGGTCATATTATATTTTTATGCATGATAGATCAAACCTTAAAAAAAAAACTTATGACAAATAATAGGACTTTGATTTTTTGGTAACTGTTATTTACACACCACTCTTTACTGGTATACTTTACATTTGTATTTTTTGTTTCAAAAATATTCATTTTCCCAAAAAGTAGTTTCCTAAAGTGTTCAAACTTTAACACATTCTTAAAAGTTGTTTTCGAAAGACATTTTCAAAAAAAGAATGGGGCGACGAAGGAGGAGGATTGGAGTAGTGGAAGTGATTGGTGGGAGAATTCACGCTAGTGAAAAGAAGGGTTATAGAGGGTGATGTTGGAGATGTAGAGGTGGTTGTTGCAGGATATTAGGACCATGAAGGGGTGGGTGAGCTTGAGGGTTTTGTTGAGGGCTTGGAGATTCCTATTCCTATAACTTCTTCCATATTCTCATAATTTCAATTTTTAACATGGTTTCTTTTGAAGAAATCAGCAGCAAAGTGACCTTATAACGCATAACAAGCACAAAGCAAATAAAAGACAATTGGTGTCCTATTCATTTTTTTTTTATTGTTGATTTTCAGGAAATACTTTCCCAAATGTGTTAAAATTTTAACACTTCCCATAACCCCTTTCCAGAAAAAAGGATATTTTTGAAGAAAACAAATATAAATAAAGGGTATGTTAGTAAATATGAGAGATATAAATAATAATTGCCTTCCATTTTCAATAACTTCATAAAAAATATTAATTACATATAAATAATTGATAATTATATGCAATTGTATTCATTTACTTTTTCTAATAAGTTGTTACACAAAATTAACCAACTTTATACAAGTAAGCGGGTGAAAAATGTCAGCAGTAAGATAATAAGTATACTCTAATTGTGCACGTTTGGATAGATAATTCAACCGAACAAATCAATTATTTAATGAATTTAAATTACCACGTAATTTATTAAGTTGTTTGCAGAATTTGAATTCACGTCATTCTATAGAAAATTGTAATTACCTAAAAATGTGGGAATTCAAATTACACCTAAACAAGGGAATTTGAAATTTTTCTCTCACCTCTCCAAGCAACTCTTCTCTCTCTCTGACCTCACTCCTACCTGCAGTTAGGAACTATGCTTGCAAATGTATTTGTTATAGTGTTGTGAAAGACTTGTTTGTTTAATTTTCAGTAACGTTAATCAATTTGATGATGTTCTATTTATCCCTTTTGAGTTTCATATATATACTTAACTTTGAATAACATTATAATTGCTTTAACAATTTGGCTTGAGAAAATATGTTCTAATAAAGATTCAAAATTGTTTAATCTAATTATTATTTTTTTATGTTTTTAATTATTAAATATTAAAAAAAATAATTATTAAATTTATTTTGAATATTTAAATATTCTAAAAATAACTAATATTTATTTGTATTCAATATTAAAATTTTAATTTTTAAATAAATATTTAAAAGTAAAAATTTAAATTTGATTGAAATTGAATTATTTTATTAAAAAAATTAAAATATAAAAAATTAAATTACTTCATCCAAAAAAATTAGAAAATAAAAAAAATTTAAATCTAAACATTAAAATGATATGTATTTAAATTTTTTAAAAATTTTCAAATCTTCTATCTAAGGCAAGAGAATTAAAAAAAAAAAAAAAAAAAGCTGTAAGAAGAAAGACAAGAGTATCTACAGTTAACAGGACAAAAGATTCGTTTGACACGGATTGGGTGGGCGGCGAACACGGAAGACGGTAAAATCAAAGGACGGTGGCTTACAGTGGAACATGAGATCAACCATAGCCTTTGTTCATTAATTTTTTTCTCTTTCTTTTCTCATTTGTATTTTTGTGTAGTGTTGTGTTGGGCATTGGGTAGTAGGATATGAGAGGTGCACTGTTATGTGAGCCTCAAAAGCAAAGAGTGGCACTGCACTTTTAGGCTGTAATCTGAGACATCCAACCCCATCTTTCAAAAACCCATCATCCTTACAAATATACACATAGTTCAGGGTCCGCTATCACATTAAAATTATAAAAAGTGAGATAGATAGGTAAGGTGAAAAATTGAATAAGACCATAAAAGTTCGACATAGTTGGTGTTCACTGCTTTTTCTCTTTTTTCCCGTGGATCATCCCAAAGCTCTCTGCTTTTTGGTGGCACAGATCCCTTGCTGGGTTTAAGTTCCTCACTTTGGATTCTCCCCCAAATGGGTTCCTTTGATCGATTGTTTAACCGCCAAAGAGGTCTTCATGAGATCCTTGGTGGTGGTCAAGGTATGCCATTTTTTTCTCTCTCTTAGTTTTGATTAAATTTCTCAGCTTTATGGGTGATTTGTTTTGATCACTGTATCGCAATCTTTTCTTTCTGTCTCCTTGGTGTTGTTTGTTTATGTTCATTTTGGTACTATTTTTAACAGTGGAACTGTGCCTGCGCATATTTGTTTTAGTTTTTTATTTGCTTTTAGTATCAATGGTAAAAGGGTCAGAATCAGAAGAACAGAATGGATTTGTAATTGATCATGATCTTTGAGTTTTTGCTGAATCAATGCCATGCTTCAATGCAGTTGCAGATTTAATTCTGTGGAGGCGTAAGAACCTTACTGTGGGGATATTGTTGGTCACACTAGGTGTTTGGGTTGTGTTTGAGAGATCTGGTTATACTCTTCTGTCTCTTATTTCTAATGTTCTCCTTCTCCTCATTGTCATTCTCTTTCTTTGGGCCAAATCAGCAGATATTCTCAACAGGTAATACTTTATGCAAATTAGATTTTTAATACACTTTGGATCTTCTTGTCTGTGCTATTTTGAACTATGAATGCGTTAGAATTTTGAAGCGTTTATAGAACATTAATGCTTCAAATTCTGATTATTTGTTCTAATCTGGATTTGTTGTGTATTTATAGTGTTCTTTTTAATTTATATAGTCCAAGGCTCTTTGTTAGAAAGATAAATGCCGGTATGATTAAGTGGCTGAATTTGTTTAACGTGTATATTATAACTTAGCTGCTGTAGTTTTTAGAAGTAAGAAGAATTGTTTGAAAACTTGATGGTGCACTATGGTGATGTATGTTTGTTTAGACTAAAATGTGTATAACACATGTATGCTAATGTTCAGAATTTACTTTTCTTGTACATTAAAGGGATAACAGTTTATCAGCAGCTGCAAATGTGCCTATTGAAACCAATTTTTAATTATCATTAATTGTTCTTGAGAGCCCTGAGTTTTGGTGCTGTTCTTGAGGGAGATTTTGTGATAAATTTGATTCATTAAATCTAGAGTTACGGTTGCAAGTTTTGATCCAATAAGATACTTCTGTTGGAGAAGTTTGCTCATGTTGTGGATTTATTGCATGTTTTGAACCTGAGTGATGGAAGGTACATCTTTAATGTTTGATCAGTGCACTGATGAAATTGAGCCTTGTCCTTAGTTTTGACAGCTGTTTGTAATGCAGAGGATGTAATGCCTACTATTTTAGTGTCCTGATCTTACATCCATTTAGTTACAGTTCATTTTGGTGCTGAAATGGGATAGATACCTTATTTGTGAAGAAAAAAAAAATACTCCTTAAACTAATAACATCCAGTTAACAATATACTGGCTACACGTGGGTGAGTTGGCTTGATGGAAATATCTAATGTAGTCAATCATTTCAAAGTCTAGGTTGGTTCATTATACTTCATGATTTTGTGGAAGTTTTGCTTCTTGATTGATACCTTTCCTTGAATAACATGTTGTAGTTTAGGCACCTCACAGTATTCATCATTCTTAACATGTTATCATGTTCAGTAATTTGCATCTGTAAATTTTCAGTAGTGGTTAATGGTTTATGGTGTTTCAACAAAATGTATAAAACAAGTTAAACTGTTAATTTTCTTTTGACAGACCTGCTCCACCTCTACCACAGCTGCGTCTCTCAGAGGAAATGGCAAATGAAGCGAAGACTTTTATCTGCACAAGAGTTAATGATCTGTTGTCAGTTTCTCAAGATATTGCTCTCGGAAAAGACTCGAGGCTGTTTCTCAAAGTAGCTGCATACCTCTGGTTAATTTCTATTATTGGTGGCTTAACTGATTTCCTTACCCTGGCATACACCAGTAAGTTTCTGAGCATCATGTGATTGAAATAGATTCAAACCACTCAATTGATTAGTTTCCAGTTTTTGAAAATTAAGTAGCAAATTAATAGAAATGAATTTGTTGTGGTTTGGTTATGTGGCAGGTCTTCTTTTGGTTCTTACAGTACCAGCAATCTATGAAAGATATGAAGATTACATAGATATGTATATCTTGAAGGGTTACAGAAAATTATGCCTATTGCATGTTAAAATAAATGAGGGATATGTCAGCAAAGTCCACAACTGGATTCTGGAGAAGAAAAAGCTAAGCTGAGTTTGTGTTTTTCGCATTCATTTTGATAAGTTCTCTTATTATTCTTCTAAAGTATTTCTTACAGGATCACTGGTGAGATTGTAATTGTGAGTTTGAGGGACAACAATAGTGATCTTCTCCCCCCAAAAATGAGTGTCTTCCTTTTTGCATTTTCCATCTTCAATGATGGATCCCTTTTTTGGTACATAATGATGAAACTCTTACGTTGGACTGGTTCATGTAGTCCACTAAGTATTTAAGATTTCTTCTTAGGTTAACAAAGAAAAAATATAGGTGTCACTACCTATACACAATATAAAATGTGTTTGCCAAGTATTTGTACATGTAAATAATATAGGTACAATTATTATTACATATGTAGAGCTGTGCAGATTCGCATGAGTTATTCACTTCAATTCAACAATTTAGCACACCAACTAATGTTTCTTTCCACTTCTCTAAAAGTGGTCTTTGTAACTTTTTCCTTGGAGAAGTTGTTGCTGTATAATGCAAGTCATTTCAATGTTATAAGTACTATTTATATGCCTACGATGTTCACTATGTTCTAAATGTGTGTATAAATTAGCTTCTTTATTCTTAATCCGAAAATTAAGTAACTTCTTAAGGATGCACCTAGTTCTAGCAAGTGCATTTGGCATCTACTTTAACAATTTTTGTAGCCTCGACATCAGCAAAGAATGGAGGAAAATGTAATTAAAAGAATCAATCTAAGGCTTACAATATAAAATAAAATCGATGTAATTAAATACATGAAAGGAAGCGTGGATTCTTTCATACTTTTACCAGAAACACTAGAGTATTACACAGAAGAAATTTCGTTTACTTCTCAAGCCATAGAATTTGTTATGAAATTGAGAAAAATCAAATTCAGGTCTTCCTAAGACATTTTATCAATTTAATTCCTGAAAGAAAAATTTAATCAATTTCTTAAAACTAAACAAAGCTAATATTTTTGTCCCTACAAATGTTTATAGGTAGCGGTGTTAAGTTCATCGGTAAGAGTTGACATATTGTTTGTGCTAGTAAAAAAAAATGTGTTCGTTTGTCATTAAATCATTTGTCCTTGATAAATATTTGTATTTTGTGTTTAGTTCATAATAAAGTTTTCCTTCGGATCGGGTCCCTAATACTTAAAATTTTTTGTTTTAAGTCCCTGCCGTTAGTCCGAAATCGTTATCCACCTATGTGATCATTAACTGGACACATAAGATTGTGATGTGTGGTGTCAGGTCGAAATAAATGCACACGTAAGCTATCGACGTGTTTGCTGACGTGTGACATTATATTTTAATTTTATTAAAATGTAACAAAAAACTATTTAGGGTTTTGGGCAATGCCAAAATGTTTTCGTTTGTTGTGTCTGTTGTGTCTTCTTCTCACACCAAGTTTCAATTGCGACAAAGAAGATGAGTATGACGGTCTGAGATTTGCACCACTACACCTTTGTATAGTTTTGGGTTATTTTGTATAGTGTTTCGCACGGTCCAGAGAAGAGAACGACATCCATGGGAGCCTCTTATTCGTCATTTGGGTCCAATTATGTTCGTTGTTTGTGCAACAAGTCGGGGATTCAACTAACATCTTGAACCAAGAAGCATCTTGACAAGATATTTTGACAATGAGTTGAGTGGAATGTAAGAAAAGTTTACTTTTGACATATTTGGTTTCTGGTATATTTTTGTTTGCGTTGTGTTTTTGTGGTCTATTTTTGTTGATTTTTGGTGTGTGTTTCAGCTTCTTCTTCATCATTTGTGTTTTGTCTCTGTTGTATAATGTGTAGGAAGATATGAGGTGTAAATTTTGGGTTTGGGATGACAATTTGGCGAGATAGTTAAACCAAGGTTGTACGCGTTTTTTGGAGGTTAATCCTTATCTATCACAAGTGGAGTAGTTGAAGTAGAATCTTATAGCAGTTGAAGAGAAACTTACCTCTCGTGAGGATACAATTCGTGTGTATGATGAACAAATACAGGAATTGAAAAAGATGGTTGCAAAAGAAAAGGCTCATTGTCAAGGATATGCCACTAGAGTTGAAGAGCTACAAAAAAAATTAGCAAAGCAACAGATGAAGACAAACATTCAGAAAAAAAAATATGAAGGTCCTAAGGTGCATTGTGGTCTTCCTTTCGGGTTTGCTGTGTGATGTCACAGTTGCATTTGCAATTAAGTATATCATGTAATTTGTTGCTGTTTTGTTTTTTGAGATGTAGTGATTGAAATTGTGTTGTGATCAAGTTTAAGGTTCTGGGTTTGGTGTTTAGTTAAGCTTAACCAAACCAACCCTTTATGTCATTTAAAATTTTTAATTACTTTCATTCTTCATAGACCAAACAAAAAAAATATTGTATTCTTCGCTAAATATGGTTTATAAATAATAAAAGACTAAAATATGTTTGTGATCTCTAATAAATATTTGAATTTTGTGTTTGTTCCTTAATAAAAAAATTTCTCTGTTTTTGCTCCCTAAAAAAATTATTTTTTTTCCTTGACACCTTTTTTAGTCTTTGATAAGTTAGTAAATTTTGTATTTTCTTCTTATAAAAATTCATTTGTTATTATTCCCTTTGAAAAAGACTAATAACAAATTAAAACAATTTATCAGGAAACAAATCTAAAATTCGCTAATTTATAAGGGACTAAAAAAAGTGTCAATGGCCAAAAACAAAATTTTTACTTTACTATGGACTCAATGCAAAGAATTTTTTTTATTAATGAGCTATTTTGTCAGGTATTTATTAGAGATTGAAAACATATTTTAGCCTTAATAAAATGGAACTTTAAAATATTGGTTATTCGGTATGCATTTTCAATTCTCCTTCTTTTATTGCCAAGTGATTTTTTTCTATATACTTTTTGTTGGTTTATAAGATAGATGACCAGTTTTGTCCTTACTGAAAGATGCATCATGGGTTAAAGGAGGAGGATGTTTATAAACTCTCCTCGGCTTCTACTCCTAAGTGATATAGGACTTTGTGGCATACTTGAACAAGCCCCCAATCGAGACTATGGGGCATGAGTGGTGGTCTGGCCCCACGATGGGTGCCAATGTTTCTGATCTCAAATCCTTTGTTAGGATCATCTCATCCGAGGAATTATCCACTTTAGTGTTTTATGGTCTACCATAGTTTTGTCCTTACTAAAAGGCACTTAGGTGGATAAGAGAGGAGGATGTTTATAAAATTTTATTGGCCTTGACTTCTAAGCAATGTGGAATTTTATCACATAAGGGAACAAGTCTATTATGAAAATGATGTAAATAACTTTGTGTAGCAAGTCTCAATGAATTGCACATACTATGTTGCAATTCTGCAGAAGTGTCGTCATATGTTGGTAAATTCACACAATACTTTACTTGTTTGTTCATATCAAGAGGAAAGCAAATTGTGTAACACATAGGCTATCTAGATTAGCTTTTACTACTTCTGAAAGATATTGGGTGGAGGATGTTACATACCATATTAGTTTTGATGTACAACATGACATTCAGACAATTTTGGATCCTGTTTCTCCTACTACTAGAAAATATACTTTTAACATTGCTAAAATAACATTGATTTTATAGAAAACTTATGTACGTGAAAACGCATTGGCATAATCGCAAATAACGTGACTTCATTAACATCATTTTTTGGAAAAATCGATGTTAACGTGACTTCTTTAACATCGCTTTTTTAGAAATCGATGTTAACGTGACTACGTTAACATCAATTTTTCCAAAAACTGATGTTAACTTGACTTCGTTAACATAAGTTTTTGGAAAAAACAAACGTTGTGTTATCCTATTTATAATATTTTTTGCGCTTCTCGCACTCACTCTGACTCTAACTCTCTTTGTTCGCTGTGCTTCAGTCTTACTCTCACTCTCACCCTTCAACCTCGCGATAGTCCTTTCCCTCACAACTCTGACTCACCACCATCACTCACGAAGGTGCTCCCCAGTGTACTTCTGCGATCCCGTCATTGCCCCACCTGTGTTCTGCTGCGACGTCATCATCGTTTCGTCTTCTCCATACCTCGCGACTTGAAGCCTTATTTGGTTTTGTGGCTTGTTCCCTCGCGACTTCCTCCCCAGGTTAGTACCTGAAAATGTGCTCTCTAAGCAACACCTTTGCTTTGTGTCTGAAAATATGCTCTCTAACAATGTGTTGATTGACCTTGATGGTATTGCTTTAACCATGAACATTGTTTCAATATTATAATATTCAACTCTGGTTGACCTTGGCCCTTTATATATAAGAACCTTTGAATTGAGTGTATTCACATATTGCATTGTTCATAATGGTTGGTCATCCTATTTGAAATTGATAATCATGCTAAATGCTACTAAATCCTCACGAGGTGAATTTGGGATTCTCTAATGAAGCTTATGTTCGTAAGCTATGGCAGTGTTGCTGGTTTTTAGTTTTTTTACTTGGTTTGCGGTTATGCACGTGGAAGTTAAATTATACTTGTGTTTTTAAGCTATAGTAGTGCATTATTTTGTGTAGTTGTGGCCTTGTGGGTTATGTATATGGTAGCAACTTCATGTACATAACATGGGGTTAATGGTAGTTCTTAATAAAACTTTGGTGACACAATTATGTTTCTGTAATGATGCATATATGGTGGCTTTATAAAATTTGCATAAGTGGCAATGCACCTAATACATAACAGGTCATACGAAGCTCTAGTAGCTACGGTAGTTAGTTCTACCAATGGTTACAATTTAGTTGCATTAGCTGGTCTCAATCAATTAAGATGTATAAATTAGATGATAACCAATCATGCGATCATGTTTTATGGTTGTTGGTTTTCTTCCATATGTGGTATAGACTTGAAAGATACCATTGCTTTAAGCAAATTTGTGATTCTTAAAATAGAAAAAATGAGCATTTTTTTTACCAATCCACACACTCCTTTTCTTTTATCATCATCTTTGAATTAATCCATAAAATAAGTATTATTAGTATTTTACTTTTTGCTACAAATAGTTATAGTACTCATTTACTTTTATTTGGCATGGAGCTTTATGAATGGTTCAAAGAAAACAAAAAGATTAGTGTTCTAGTATTAGTGTATGAACAAATTTTTCATACAATTGTATGCTAAGCTTATTGAGATGTTATTCTTTTTATATGTTTATTTATGCTTCACCATTTAATAATAGTAACTTTTATATTGTAAATAGAGTTTAGAAACGATGAATGAAGATCAAAAGAATTAGAATGAAATGGCTAAGACAATGATAAAGATTAACAGAAAACAAGAGGAAATGTTCAACACAGTTCATATTAAGAATCAGGTTAGGAATTTCAAGATTATTCTCAAATTAACATGACATGATATAACACATCAATATTGCTTATATTAGTTTACTTTAAATATAGTCTTATAGTGAAGTGAGTAGGTCCTTTGCTCTAAGATGGAGCGATCAACTAGAGCATACTTGACGTCTGCTAGACAGTAATGACAACATATACTCTGTTACATACAACCAAGATCTAGTGAACCTAACTAGACTAGCTGGATCGATAAAACTCATAGATTTCTATGGACTCATAGGAAATCATCAAGTGACCATGACCCATTTTGGACAGAGTATTTTCTTCCTAACCATCTTCAAAAGCATATCTCAACCAAAAGCTTATCCTAAATAGCACTCTTTGTACCACCAAATTCCTAACTCAGTCACTTTTAAAGTCCCGCTGAATGAGTACAAAGTGACTTATAACAATTTGGTGAGTAACTCAGCACTGTATATAATCAATACAAAAACACATATGTTTGTCAAATTTCAAAATCATATACATATCTAAGATGAACTTAATGTTAATTTTAGGATGTGCCGATTAACATGTACTCATTTATGAAAGGTATAGAATTTACCCATCTGAATTTGGAAGGGATTACAGAATGCAGGATTGTTTATAACCATTAGAGGAAGTATGCAAAAATGGGCTATGAATGGAGGACTTTTGCATAATCACAATATTTGGAAGCATCGAACTTTGTTTTATTTTAGATTTGTTTGTAATTTAAGTACATTATACTATACTAATATCTGTAAATTTTTGTTTATATCTCTTAGTGGTATATTTTGTGGGAAATGATGCTTGGAATGTTTCTGCTAGGAATCTTTTTGTTTTGTGGATAAAAAGTTTATTATATAAAATATATTACATATTTTAATTTTATTGCATTTAGTTTTCATTTACTTCTTTTCAAGGATGGCTTATGTTTATTTTTAGAGTTTTTACAACTTTGAATGATAAGTTGTATTATGCATAATTATAGTTGGTAATTAAAAAAACAAACAGGATATTAAAAAAATTTCAAAACACAACATTGGCTTTTAGAAAAACCGATGTTGGCAACATCGGTTTTTCTAAAAAATGATGTTGTGGTTTACTGACAACATCGGTTTTTAGTGAGCAGAAAACAACATCGGTTTTTTGTGTTGTTTAGTTTAACATCGGTTTTAAGAAATCAATGTAAATGTTGATACTTTTAACATTAGTAGTTTCAACATTGGTTAATAATCGATGTTGAAAGTCCTTAATAACCGATGTTAAAAGCCTATTTTGTAGTAGTGTCCACAATGAACCATTTGTTTTATATTTTCTTCATATTTATAAAAAGATTATGTAAATAGCGTCATATCATATGATACCCAAAAGTTTGAGCTACCAAAACATGAGGTCAGAATAGCGAATGAATATCCAAAGCGGTTGAACTTGAAACTGGTAAGATAAACTTCATAGTTTATGTCTGGTGTTTAGTTCACATTGAAAGATGTCTTCATTAAAGTTGCATGTGGGGCTCAAGCATTTAACACCTGGTGGCAACAAATACTTTGTCTCTTTTATTGATGAACATAATAGAATGATATGGCTACACTTGATAAAGGCTAAAAGTGAAGTGTTTGAAGTTTTCAAAAGGTTCAAAGCAATGGTTGAAAGACAAAGTAAAATTGTTCGAGGTTTTGAGGACACATGGTGGTGGAGAGTATACCTTTAGGGAGTTTGAAGATTTCTGTTAGAAATGTGGCATTCAACATGAAGTCATAGCACCCTACACTCCACAACACAATGGTCTAGCATAAAGAAGAAACATAACAATACTTGATATGGCAAAGAGTTTGCTTAAGCAGAAAAGCTTGCCACATAAATTTTGGGGTGAAGTATAACTATTGCAGCTTACTTGCTCAACAATTGTCCTACCAAGAGACTAAAGGAGAAAGTTCCTGAATAGTATTGGACTAAAAGAAAACCATTTGTGAGTAACCTCAAAGTGTTTGGTTCCCTATGTTATAGACACATTCCTAATGTAAAGAGAAAAAATCTGCAAGATAAGAGTGAGCCTATGATTTTAGTTGGCTATCATCCAACTGGTGCATACATGTTATATAATCCTATAAAACATAAAATTGAAGTCAATAGGGATGTGATTGTGTATGAAGCTAATTCATGGAATTGACAGGATAGAGCTAGCAATAGTCAAAATCCAACTGTTTCAATTCAATTACAAGACGTTCACTTGGAATATGAGCAGAACATAAGGGAATCAAGTGATGAGATTGAAGCAACAACTAATGTGAATTAGACTCAAAGGCCACAAAGGGAAAGGCACATTCCCTCTTGACTCTCAAATTATGAGATACTTCATGATAGTGAAGTCACACCTGATGGAGACTTAGTCCATCTTGTTATAATAGCTATTGCAGAACCAATTGATCATGAAGAGGCTCTGCAGTAAGATGTCGAGAAGAAATCCACGCTTGAAGAATTAGAAGCAATTGAGAGGAATCACACCTGGGAATTGACTAAGCTACATCTTCACAAGAAAGCCATAGATGTAAAATGGGTATTCAATTTGAAATTGAATCCAAATATGTGAATAGCTAGACAAAAAGCAAGGTTAGTGGTGAGGGGATTCAAGCAAAAGCCAGGGGTGGACTATACTAAAGAATTTGCTCCAGTAAGGTTGGAGATAGTGAGATTGGTGATAGCTTTGGCTAGTAGAAATGGTTGGGCCCTATTCCACATGGATGTGAAATCAACATTTCTAAATGGATTCTTGGATCAGATGGTTTATGTCACTCAACCTCCAGATTTTGAGATCAAAGGGAAGGAAAGGATGGTCTACAAGTTGAATAAGGCCTTGTATGGTCTTAAACAAGCACCTAAAGCTTGGAATAAAAGGATTGATTCATTTCTTATTCAGAATGAATTCACCAAGTGCACAATGGAATATGGTGTATATGTGAAAAGGAAAACTGAGGGAATACTTCTGATTTGCCTATATGTTGATGATTTGCTTGTGAGTGGCAGCAATAGTGAAGAAATAGAGAAATTCAAAACTAAGATGATGACTGAGTTTGAGAATTCAGACTTAGGAAAACTGTCATACTTCTTAGGAATGGAATTCCTAAAAATTTCATAAGGTATTATCTTACATTGTAGGAAATATGTAGTTGATGTATTGAAGAGATTCAACATGATTGAGTGCAATCAAGCTACCACACCAATAGAAGTGAATTTGAAGCTAGATGTTGCAAGTGATAATGATGAAGAGGTTGATCCAACCTTGTTTAAGCAATTAATTGGTTGTCTAAGGTACTTATGCAATAGTAGACCAGACATTGCATTCTCTGTTAGGTTGGTTAGTATATACACGTCTGAGAATTTTGAGTTACATTAAAGGCACACTCGAGTATGATGCGTTATTTCCTAACAAGCTAGTGTAGCATGGGAATGAATTGATTGGCTATTTTGACTTTGATTGGTGTGGGGATAAGTCAGACAAGAAAAACACTTTAAGTTACATATTCAAGTTCTTAGAGGCACCAATTTCATGGTGTTCTATGAAGCAACCAGTGGTGGCACTCTCAAAATGTGAAGCAAATTATATAGTAGGATCTTTTGCTGCTTGTCAAAGCTATGTGGCTTGATTTAGTGTTGAAGGAATTGAAGATTTAAGTGAAGAAGCCAATACAGTTGTTAGTGGATAACAATTCTGCTATCAGTTTGGCTAAGAACCCGATTTTCCATGGTAGAAGAAAACACATTAAGACAAAGTTACATTTTCTTCGAGAGCAAGTCAATCATGGAAGGATTGAAGTCATGTACGTAAGATAAAGATGTAGGTTGTTGATATACTGACAAATGCCTCGAAGATTGATAGATTTGTAAAGTTGAGGGAAGCATTAGGTGTGGTAGAAAGTAAGAGCTTTTGAATTAACGGGAATATTAGTTAGTGAATAACTAATAATTCAAAAGTTAGTTGGATTTGGAGGTTAGTTAGTTGATAACTAACTAGTGTTAATTATGTTAGTTTGTGTGTATTCACTCCCCATATATATATATATATATATATATATATATATATATATATATATATATAATTTATAAAGATTCAATAACATTTATTCTTCATCAATTTTTTATAAGTGAGTTTAAATTAGTCAAAAGAAAGTAAAAATAAATAAAATATAGAACTAGTTTGTGGCACAACAATTAAAATACTAATGTGACAATAAAATATTAATTTACTAGTCAAAGCCATAATTCACGTTTTAAAATTTATATATTGATAAATAGATTTTTTATTATATAAAAACAAGTTTAAATATTGCCTTATAGTAGTTGAATTAATTTTAATATATCAATTATATGTGAAATTTTATACAATACCTGCTTTTGCTATAAAATTAAAAATATAAAAAAATGATATTTTAAACACATAACTTTTTTGGTTATTTGTTAGTTCCCTGATGATAGTTATGCATATTGGTTAACCTTCAATCTTGAAGTTTTTTTTTTGCTATGCTCGGACACAATACAATTCAAAGATTGCTAACAGTAATAGAATGGAAACACAGTAAATTCTACTCTTCTTTAGAAAGGTTTATACATAATTTTTTTATCCATATAAATCGAAGTTAGTGTCCGAATGTTTATAATAATTTATGCATATTATTCAACCAACTAAACTAGACTTTCAAAGATTTATCCATGATTTGGAATGCCTCATGAAATTCCTTATAAATGACAAAAAAAATCTCTAATTATACAATATTCATTATAAAATAATATATTGACTTGCTAATTTATAGTAATTAAATTGACAATCAATATCAATTCCTGATTATGAGGCATTTCTTGTTTAAGTAGACGCGTTTTCAAGAGACCCAGTGGAAGATATTTTGTTGACAAAAGGCACCGTGAAAGATGATAGTGCCACCAAGGGTTGATTTGAAAGAAACTATAATTGTAACCATTTATGAAACATCGACAGATAATAGATTTGATAGAATATTGACTCAACTTATAGTAATGCCGGGACAAATGGTCCATATACTTGCACTTGAGAGTAATTTTTTTTTTTCATTTTCAAGGACACTAATCAATTTCCATTGGACAAAAACCTTTGTCGCCAATTGAGTTAAAGGTATCTCCAAAAAATGATTTAGATTCTTAATTTTCTTATAGCAAAACCTTTGTTGCCAATTAAAAATTAACACTAGTTGTCACTCCAGTGATAAAACTCACTGAGTGCTTAACTTAAAACTCCATACATAAGCAACCTTAATAGTTGTTATATAAACAACTTTTATAAAAAAAAAATTATGTAAAAACTCAATTGCTCCAATATAATTTTCAAGTTGCTTAATTTTAAGAACCACCCCAATTAAAGTTGCTCTAATATATTGCCTTGCAAACAGTCAACAAGGGATGATGCATCAATTGCGTGAATTTTGATACAACTATAATAGCCACCATTATAAGACAATTGGTCTTGATCAAGGGCTATGCTGTGTTTAAACTTATGAATGAATAAAACATTGGTTTTGAGGTTTGAACCCCCACCAAATTTGAAAATCGCATGGCATGTCCAAGCTCGGTTCATAATAAAGTTTAAAGAGAATCATATGAAAACTGCATGCAATCCCACAGAATATATGGCAATTGCTAAAAGCTAGTATATATGAATAACATATTATCATTTTACTATCCAATTTTTTCCTCCCTAAAAAAATGTTTGACCACATCCTGGTTGGCAGAATGAAGAGAAAGGGACCTTTATTTCAACAATTTTCCACTGCATTTGCAATTGCAACCAGTCCCCATAGAAAATTCTCAAGATAACTCAGCTCAGGACAACTCTAAACTTTTGACGAACCTTTTAGTCTGTCAGAGAAAGACACAAGTGAGAGCAAGTAAACACAAATTCAAAGGTTAGAAGTTCAATGAGTTTTTGGGAGTGCATGCAACAAAAGAAGCAATCAACTCTCATGCTTGATATCGGCCTAATTTGGATTTATTTGTAGCAAATGAGAATTTTTCAATTGAAATGAGTATTATATATATATATATATATATATATATATAGAGAGAGAGAGAGAGAGAGAGAGATAAGCCCTTCTTTACTTTACAGCTATAGGTGCTTATGGAAAAGTTAAATGAGAGAACTAACAAAAAAAATTTCAAAAAAAAGTATAGAACTAAAAACAAAAAACTAGTATATTTGCAAGGATGAAAAAAGTATTTAAATCTTTACCTTGTTTATTTTTTTTTTGTTCTATAAATGCTTATTGAAATATTTATCCAATGTGACTCATTATTTTAATAATGTGGGTTCTATTGGAGATAAATTACCACAGAAAAGAAAGGAAAATCAAAATGTAGCGGAGCATTCAATACCTGTTCTAAGGTTAGAAACATGATCACATTCCAAGATCCCAGCCGTCCAAAATTTGGGAGGAACCCTTTATAAAAGGCTAAGGGTCCCTGGAAAAAACATCAGATTACATAGGCACATCAGTTTTGATAAAGGATACACTTACAATATAACTCCTTGTCTGACCAAATTTAAGGCTAAAACATAGAGAAAAGTATGAAAAATGAGATTGTATAAATGTCAGATAACAAGTGACAAAGCAAGTTTGTTCATCCTGTGACGTTGTGGATTATTCCCGTGGCTTACAATTAGATGTGATGAAATGCGGAGAAGAATTTTAATTCACCTCACAACAACAAAGGATCCACATGACAAATGGTTGTAACTTGTAACTAAAGCAAAAATGGATGTAACTCTTAACTAAAGCAAAATGGTGGTAGATGTTCTTAAGAGAGCAAAAAAGTAGCAGTGGAAAGCAGCTTACATCATTCTTCAATGTTTTGATAAAACAATCAAGGGTGTTCCTGTAACTAGAATCTCCCATCATTCTTGACTTAACCTGCATAGACACCAGAATGAAGATAGAACAACAGGATTACTGGAATGATAGAATTGCACAAGCAAGAAGTTCAGTTGATCACCCCTTGCAACCAAAATTGAAAAGAAAATTATACACAAGTACCAAGTTTATTAATTCTACCATTTTCTATTCATCCTGGAATTCTTAATTGATCATGGTGGAACAGGGAATATGAAGTGCAAAATACATACCATATTGAAACAATTATTTATGAACACACTACATATATAATGGTGAGACAATAAAAATAAAAGACAAATCAACAATGGATATTCATTAGTAAATTCTAAAACATTACCACATCAACTGGGGAGCCAATACAGACCGCAAAAAACCCTGCCCCAAGACCAGCAAGGAGATGAGTTACAACATTGTCAGTGAATCCGGGAATTTTCAAAATAGTCTGCATAACAAAGACATAGTCATTTACAAATATAAAGGAGAAATGTTTGCTCCACAATGCTAGCCTCCAGTCACTTTTAAATCACCTGTTTCACTTGATCATAGCTGGCTAATTCAGCAGCATTGATGATACCATTTCTTGCTATATTGGGGCCAAGCCCAGTCCAAAGAGCCCCAACTCCTTCCTGTGTGTTAGATGATCGATGTAGGTTAGAATAAAAATAATAACAACTAAACCGAACCAAATATGTTTTTCTCTTCCATAAATTATATTGGATAGCACAGACCTGTCTCACAATTGTTGAATAAGCATTTAAAGATCCAGAGTACCGCCTGGGAACACCAGGAGGTAATTTTCCTTCTGCTTGAAGTCTAACTTTGACAAGATCAGTTGGATTTGCCACTGCAATTGCAAAAGCACCTGTTGACAAGACAAATTCGAGGAGTTTATGATTGAGTTATTGCAATGAGTATTTAGATGGGAATAATACAAGATCCTCCTAAGAAAAAGTAAATAATCCATAGATGAGAAAAGAAACTCATAGAATAGAATATATATACAAAATATTCCCACAGTTTCCAGCATTGAGATTTACCAGTTGTAAATGCAGCAAGAATTTTCTTTGACAATGGAACATCTCCAACATGGTCTTTCCCCACATAGAAAGTCTTAACCTGTTAACAACCCATGTTATTTACATTTTACATCATATGATAACACATGCAAACAGTATATATAAACTAAAATAAATGAACAAATTTCAGCAACAAGATTCAAAACTCACAGGGTCATATAACCCAATTCTTAAGCCTCCATACAAACATTGACGATGTAACCCTGGCACAATGCCCTTCCAGAGTGCTGAAAGACCTTCTTCCCTGGCAATGGTTGCAACTGTTCCCAGCATACCCTTATATTTAGGTAAGGAGACTACATCACCAGTTGCAGCTTGCTTTTGAAGCTGAAGCCTAACTTTGGCAGTGTCCAAAGGAATAGTACACACCTATTTCAATTACAAGAGCTTAATAACAAATCTGGGGAAATAACTGTAATTGAGTACATTGTAAAGCAGTAGAGAACTAAGAAATCAGTCACAAATATATAACAAACAGAATCAATCTCAGGAAAAAGAATCAACATACGTGAAGAATACTGTTGCCATGTAAACCTCCAATAATGCAAAAGATGTTTCGCATACAAGATAATTTGGAAGAGTATTCAATTTTTCACGTATGTAAGTAATTCTTTTGTGCTACCAAAGTTCAAATGTGTAACAGCTGGATCTGCATAATGTATTTGGATTAAAGGTTAGGAGGAGTGGGAATGGGAACAGGGAAAACAGAAACAAGTTCTTTCTTTGGGAGATTAAAAATAAATTGAAAAAAAGAAATTCCAGAGGTAATGGAGGTCCATTCAATTTGATTACTAATCATCCAAACTAGGAGAAAAAGCATTGTTCCTTTCCTCTTCTTCCCTTTTCTGCCCATTCCCACTTGATCAATTCGGTTACATTAATAATAAAACATCCAGTGTCTATTACTGTTCCCAAGTACATTTTGTCAGGACATACAAGTCATCAAGGAGGGAACACTCCTCAACCATGTTGAACCTTGAGAAAAAGAACAAACAGCAAGGAATGCATCATATGCATGCCTTTCATCATGTCACAGCAGTCAAAATCCACCGTGACCACCATTGACTAACAAAGACTATTAACAGAAAGAGATAAATAAACTCAAAGGAAAAGAAAAAAGTTCTTGGTTTGTTTGTTCAGCACAGCCCTGAATTTTATGAACATTACAGAAGACAACATAAAACCATAACGCATGAAACAAAAAATCCATACAATACATCTAACAAAGACTGGTCCTGTGTTTGGTTTAGCAGTGGAGGGAGACATCTACATCCATGTTTGGTGATGTCTAACATGATTTTGCCAGAAAAAAAAAATTAATATACATACACACACACACACATATATATATATGCTAGGCTGTTTCCAACCACAATGAAGTAAGTACTCTACCACCAACCATGGTTTGTTCCACAACAAAACAAAAAACACTCAGAACCATGCAACCCACCAAAGTGATACAACAAATCAAATCCGTTGCTACTAAGACTACATAACAGCAACATAAAAGATGGGTCTTTTCACAAGATCATGAAAAAAGAGAGAATTCCCAGAAACAAAAAACGAAAAAGAAGAAAACCCAGATAGCATTTTGGGAATGACCTCAGCGAAACATGCAGAGAAAGCACTGCTGGCAAAGGTTTTGCCGAAAGAGAGGTCGGATTTGGACTTAGAATCTGCCACCATGGTGAGTGTTGGGAAAGGAACCAAAGGTTACGTGTGCAAATTTGAGTCCTTCCCTTCTTCCCTTCTTCACTT
Source organism: Glycine max (assembly GCF_000004515.6). NCBI lineage: Eukaryota > Viridiplantae > Streptophyta > Magnoliopsida > Fabales > Fabaceae > Glycine > Glycine max. The sequence continues at coordinate 38,043,937 of NC_016088.4, read as the reverse complement.
TCTCTTTACTTCCTTCCTCGACTCAAGGTGTGATTCGGTGGTTGTCCCCATGTTTTGAGCTTCTTTCCAGTATATCCTTTTTTTTTCGGTTGTTTGGTGTTTGATTACGTGGTTTTTTGCTCTTGGCTGACTTTGCTGTTTTTTTTTTTTAGGTTGTTCTCCTTTATTTTTCAGTTTCTTTTGCTACATGCTTGTGTTCATGTTTTGTGGTTCCTTCCTATATCCTTTTATTTCGTTTGTTTAGTGTTTTATTACGTGTTTTTTGAGTTTTTTCTGACTTTCTTGTTTTATTTGAGGTTGTTTCCGTTTGTTTTGTAGTTTGTTTTGCTACCTTTGGTTGTGAGGAGTCAAGGTAATATCTTCCCACATAGGCATCAACTTTGGTTTGGTCTTCCTTTTGGTTGTAAATTTTTGAAAAAAAAAATCCTCTGTTTCCTATCTAACTTTTGAAGCACTTGACGTTTGGTAGAGCTTCTTTAGCTTAAGTATTTTTTTGGGTTTTTTATCGTTGGTGTTTTCCTAAGATGTTTTGGTTTTTGTGAATGCATGGTTGGATTTTTTGTATCATTTTGTTTGAGTCAGTTTCTGCTGGGGTTTGTTTTCGAGAAATTGTGGCTGTGTTTTGATTATAAACTGATACATTGACCATTGTTTGTTTCTATATCTTTTTTTCATCTCATGATGACACTTGCATGTCTATTATACACTTGTGCCCGTAGGTTGCCTGATTCTTATGCATGTTTGCTTTTTCTTTGTTGGTCATTGTTGACACTTGCAAGTCAATGTTATATTTTTGCACGGGCATAGGTTCATTCTTATCCATGTTCCGGTTTTGTTTGTTGCTCATTGTTTGCATTTGCAACTGCATGTTTTGTTTGTGGCTCATCAATTAACTTTCTGGTTTGTCGTGGCCATGCTTTCCCATTTACTGATTGTCTAAGTAAAAAGAGGAGGCCATTGAAATGCCTATTATGCCCATGGTTGAAATTCTAACATGTGGCACTTTTGCTGGGTTTTTGCCCATTTGACCCCTCCGGTTTTGGCCTTAGTTTTCTGGCACCTAGCTTGCTGGCTTGCCTTTGTTTTCTGCCATGTGTCTTGCTGCCTTGCTGCACCTTCGTTGGTTCTCCCATGTGCATTTCTGCTCAAGGTTTACCGGTCATGTCGTTGTGGCAAAATTATGGATCAAAAGAGGCTCTTAAACTTGTTGTAAGGATTACTGATCTTTGGTTTGTTGGGACCCCCAACAAGTCTGAACAAGCGGAAATGGTTATAATTGATTCTCATGTATGGTTTTCTTTGTTTTTTTGTTTGGTTCATTATTAACCATTGAACCAGTTACTTATATACTTTGCCTGTTACAGGGAGATGAAATTCATGTTGTTTGTAAACAAGATCAGCTAAAGTCTTGGAAGGCTAACTTGATGAAAAATTGTACTTATGTCATGCATAATTTTAAAGTCATGAAGAATGATGGTCAATTTAGAGTCTGTGATCATCAGTATAAATTAGCTTTTACTGGAGTTACTGTTGTAAGGCAATCTGATTTGGAGGATCTTCCTTTTAAAAGATATAAATTTGTTGAATTCACCAATGTCATTGTTGGACACTTCCAACCTAAGTTGTTGGTTGGTAAGTTCAGCTGCAATTTGTTCAATCGGTTTGCTCACAAAATTTATACCTCTTTTAATGACATGTCTTTATTTTATGATTTCTTGAGACATTATTGGCATCGTGGATGAGGTGGTCTTCAGCCATGTGGGATCAAAGAGCACAAGGATTGTTTTCAAAGTCAATGATTTGAGGTTATGTTGTGCAATTGACCTTTTGACGAATTATGGCTTTTTAAATTATTATATGTCGTTACTGTCATCATTGTTTGTTTCGTATAGTGTCCAATTGCTATTTGTATTTGATGATTATAAACTAATGCATTGACCATTGTTTATTTGCTGTAGTGGCCAAATACTGTCTTGCACTCTGTGGGATATTTATTGCTTACAGTTCTTAGAGTACTTGAATGAGGCTGAAAATGATGTTCCCATCATTATTATATTGACCCATGGTCAGTAATTCGTTGAAGGCCTCAAAATTATTGATCAATGAACTTGTGTTTGAAATTCAAGAATTCAGCGAGAGGTTTTATTGGTCATGGGCTTGGTCCTGTATTTATAAACTTTATGAATTACATGTGTTGATTATTTTTTCCCACAGTTTTGGTTTATTCTATGTCTATAGGCTTTCTGATTTAGGCATTAAGGTCCGGTCAGTTTTGGCACCTCGTGGCCAGGGGAGTTCACAGCTTTCAAGTTCAAGTCAATTGTCATCAAAGGATGCATTTCTTTCAAAAGTTGAGGCAATGACCATTTTTGAGATTAACAACATTTTTGAGGTAAAATTTTATTTATGTTTACTGTTTATTTAGTTCAATGGAAAGTCTAATGAAAAGTCCTGGTAACTAAAGTCTATAAACTGTAATAAAAATGTTGTTATTTATTCAATGGCTCCACCAGTTGGTTTAGAATGTGACCCCTATGTTTTTTTGCCAGGAAATTGTTTGTGTTACTCGACACCATTAATAGAATTGTTATGGATATTCATGGTGTTATCCAACTTGCATTTAGTGCTACAAAAAAACTGATGTTGAGACAGCGACATTCACATGCGCATGTGGAAAATATAATGATCAACTTGTGCTAAGGTTATTGTACTCGTGCTTGATTGTTGTCACCTTTATTTGTCACTCTTTTTTACACTCTTATGTACATTGTCAGGTATAGACTTGAGGTAGTGGTCAACTACAAGGAGGAAAGCACAAAATTTTTGCTCTGGGACCGTGAATGTACTGAGCTGATTGGGCAATCAGCTAATGAAGTTAACAGGCTGGAAATAGCAGTACCTAACCAAATTATCATACAATGCTTTTTAATATTTGAATGATGCTTTATTAGTTTGCTATCCAATTTGATTATAGATATTAATTATGGAATCTTTTTCCTTTGCTCAAGGAGGGTGATGTTGATTTAAATGTTTCTCCTCAAGCCCTTGATAAGTTGCTCGATTATGTCGTTGCATTTAAAGTCAAAGTTCAACCAAAGTTTAACAATGTTGTTGTTTTTAGATACTCAAATGACTTAGATTTGATCAATGATGTGGTGGACATGCTGCCTGATGTTGAGGTAATGTTTTGTAAAGCATGTTGAAGGCCTTATTGTCATATTTGTTACCCTCAACTTATATCTTATGTAGGCATGTTCCAAGGTCCATCTTCCTATCCTTGACGCTGATGATCCTTCCCAACTTGAATCTGTAAGTTGACATTGTGACAATGTTTTCCAAATCTAATATGTATTGCTAGAATCTCATTGAAAAACTCCGCTGCCTCTAATTTCAAATTTAGGTTATTGATCAGTGTAAGTGTTATGCATCAATCTGTGTCTATCACAACAGATCATGATCCACTTCTGGACCTTCCATTAACACTAACAAAGCGGATGACATCTGATGAATGTGATGATGAACCGAAAAGCTCTCAGATTTCACCCGCCCAGCATTCATCTAACAAATTAGCAAGACATGATCAAATTGAATGAATGTAGTTACTTGCAATTTTTTTTTTGCGTTCTTTAGACTCTATTATTTGCAAGTCATGAAATTGTTGAAACATTGACGTTCTTTTCCTGTACTGTTCCTGTTTAACATTTTGTCAGCCTGGACATATGTTATGGGTTCCTAATGTGGAAGCAGAAATTAACTTTTCCCTGTTTAGATATCTTGTGTGTTAACATTGTGCAATTTCAATTATATTTTTGATCAGTTCTAAAGCCAATTACAAAGTCATTATTAACAAAATGTAGCTTATTTCATTGTGACCATAATTGATATTAATTAACACAATTAAATTAGGAGAATGAATTACTACACCCTTTTTCCTAAAAAAAACACCTTTTGTGTGATACGGTAGCTTTTTGCTTCAAGTTCTCCATAACCTCTTGCTTAAAGCTCTACATATGTTAACTTAGCACTGGAATCTGTTATGAGTTTGTAGCGTGGAGCCAAAAGTTTTTTTCCCACAATTAATTTCGTGTGTTGATATTGTGCAATTTAAATTGTATTCTCAATCATCTCTAAAACCAAATATAACGAATTATTACCACACTATTACAGAAACCATATCATGGGAAATATTGGATTCAATTGTCAACTGCTCCTAACGCAAATAGCATTGACCGCTCATTCGAGCAATAGCACATGATACGATAAAACCAGAATAAATATGATACACTTTTTTCATCATAATGTCAAATAAAGGAAGGAGATTTTTTGTGAAGTTTACCAAAACCCATTCTGCCTACTTCTGCACAGACAAGATCTTTGATATTAGCTTTTGCCCAAGAGTCAGTGAGCCATGGCTCTACATGCAAGTATCATTATTCCTATATCTCCAATTTTCGTAGCTGTCAATGTTGAACTATACACTTAGCCCCTCAGCTAGCCATTTCTATTATCTTCTATATTTGTTTCATCCATCTTAGATTTAAATAGCCTATGTCTTGATTGGTTTCACCGACGATTTTTTTATTAATTTGTATCTTGGTGAAGTACAACAATAGCCATTAAGAACATGAAAAATCTTAATATAGAAACAAGCCTGATTCAGCAATAAACACAATCTTAATTACTCAAATTTACGAAAAGCTGTTTTGGTTTAGGATTGCCTTAAGCTATTTGTGTCGTCTTTTGTTCTAGATCCTCCGAAGAAAAAAAACATGCGTCAAGTTGAATGATATATGCTATACATGTGATTAAAAAAAATACAACTCTCTAGATTGACAACCTATTCCTGCACATACAACATCTTTCATATTAGCTTTCCAATGAGTCTCATCAACTGATGCCTCTACATGCAAGTGTCATCATTCCTATATGGCCCATTTTCCCACTGTCAATGTTGAACTATAGTTTTAGGCCTTTAGCTCTCCATTTGATAGAAAGGTGGATCAAGTGGTGGGCCTTGACAGTGGGCCCAAGCCAAAGATTTGGAGGGTTTACAGGAGAAATAAAGGAACAAAAGAATAAAATGAATAATCATAGGAGTCTGTTATTGTTATTATAGGAGTTGTTATTGAATAAGTTTGTTATTTTAATTAGGGGGGTTTGTGTCGATAAATTAGGAATAAGCTTATGGCTATAAAAGAGGACTGAAAGGTAGGGATTAAGCGGGGAGGAAGTCCATTAAGATTCACCATCTTGGTGAGGGAAGCACTGTGTGCAGATGATGCGGGGAGGAATTCCATTAACAATATCTGGGTTATTTTATGAGTGGTTTGAAGGCACAAATTCGTCGTAGGGTTCAGACTCTCAATCCCCTGAATCAGATGCAGATGATGCGTATCGCAAAAGACGTAGAGGAAGAGTTGAGAGAAGATGATGATGACGCAGGCAAATATGGTAGCAAAAAAGGAGGGCGGGATCGGTTGGGCCGGGTCAGCCTTTCGGAGCAGGAGCGGGTCAAACCCAAAAGAGACACATCATTCCAGTTGGGCCAACCCGACTCAAAAAACAGGATCCAGTGGATCTAACACGCTCTCTACGACGTCATTAGTTTCAACCAGGAAAAAGGGTGCAAATGATTCGCGATCTGAAAAATGGAACGGGATTCACAGCATTCATAACGACGAGATGGCGGAGAGAAGGGTGAAGGGGCTGTGTTTCAAGTGTGGAGGCAAGTATCACCCTACTCTCCATAAGTGTCCTAAGAGATCCTTACGAGTGTTGATTCTGGGTGAAGGAGAAACTCTTAACGATGAAGGTGAAATCATATCTATGGAGGCAGTGCAAACTGGTGGTGAAGAATTAGCAACTGATGACGAAGAGGAGGTAGAATGTCAATCCATGGGTGTGTTGGGAAGTATGAGTGGAAATCGTACCATGAAAATTGAGGGAAAAATTGACAATGTGGATGTGTTAGTGTTGATTGATAGTGGTGCGAGCCACAATTTCATCTCCCCTCAAGTAACAAACGCGTTGGGGTTAGAAATCACTCCTGAACCTACCAGGAGCATCAAACTTGGAGATGGACATAGGGTGAATTCTCAAGGGGTGTGCAAAGGAATTGTAATGAAGATGGGTTATGTGAAGGTAGTCATTGATGCATTGGTGCTGGATCTGGGAGGTTTGGATATGGTGTTGGGAGTCTCGTGGCTAAGCACACTGGGAAAGGTAATAATGGATTGGAAGGTGTTGTCTATGCAGTTCATGTATGAGGGGCAGATGGTAAAGGTGTTGGGTCAAGGTAGCAGGCAAGGAGAGCATAGTTATCTGAACTCATTTTTGGAAGACAAGCAGAATAGGATGGGAGTTGAATGGTGGGGATCTCAGCATCACCAATTCAAAGCTGGTGAGGTCTCTGTGCCAGCAGAATTAATTGCAATCCTGGAACAATTTCCTACAGTTTTTAAAGATCACATTCAGCTGCCTCCAGAGAGGTCTCAAGTGCATCATATCAAATTATTTCCAAATCAAGGAACAATCAATGTTAGACCTTATCGGTATCCTCACCATCAGAAAGAGGAGATTGAGAAACAGGTGACTGAACTGTTGCAGGCAGGAGTGATCAGACCCAGTATGAGTGCTTTTTCTAGTCCGGTGATCTTGGTAAAAAAGAAAGATAAAAGTTGGAGAATATGCATGGATTACAGAGCTCTTAACAAAGCTACAGTTCTAGATAAGTACCCTATTCCCATCGTAGACGAATTATTGGCGGAATTATACGGCTCGACTATTTTTTCGAAGATTGACCTTAAGTCCGGTTATCATCAAATCAGGGTGCATGAAGATGATATTCCCAAAACAAATTTTAGAACTCACAATGGCCATTATGAGTATCTAGTGATGCCATTTGGGTTAATGAATGCTCCAGCCACTTTCCAAGCAACTATGAATGATATTTTTAGGCCTTTTTTGAGGAAATTCGTCTTAGTTTTTTTTTTATGATGTTCTCATATACAGTAAGAACATTCAAGAGCATCAGAAGCACTTAAGTCAGGTTCTTTCGATTTTATGTGAGAACTGTTTTATTGCAAATCAAGCTAAGTGTAAGTTTGGGTGTAAGCAGATTGATTACTTTGGGCACATCATCTCAAGTGAAGGAGTAGTAGTAGATCCTGCTAAAGTACGGTGCATTTTGGATTGGCCAGAACCAAAGAATGTGAAAGGAGTTCGTGAGTTTTTGGGACTTACTGGGTACTATAAAAAATTTATTAAGGATTATGGCAAAGTAGCCAAGCCTTTGACTGAGTTGACCAAGAAGGACAACTTTGCATGGGGAACAGAGGCAAATGCAGCTTTTCAATTGATGAAGATTATCATGACTTCACCCCCTGTTTTGGTATTACCTAATTTTTCTTTACCCTTTGAAGTGGAATGTGACGCAGCTGGTAGAGGTATTGGAGCAGTGTTAATGCAGCAGAGGAAACCTGTAGCATTTTTTAGCAAAGCATTATCTCAGGGAAAGTTAGCGAAGTCGGTGTATGAAAAAGAGCTTATGGCTTTGGTATTGTGCATTCAACATTGGAGACACTACTTGTTGGGAAAGCAGTTCACAGTATACATTGATCACAAGAGTCTAAAACACTTCCTGTAGCAGTAGATAACTTCCCTAGACCAGCAGTGTTGGTTGGCTAAGTTGCTTGGCTATCAGTTTGAGGTGAAATACAAACCAGGGATGGAGAACAAAGCTGCGGATGCTCTATCCAGATGTTATGATGATGCTGATTTGGGTACTTTGATTTCATACCCTCAATGGACCGATAGCAAGAAACTTTTAGATGAGGTGATAGATGATCCAAAAATTCAGGACATAATACAAACCGTGTTGTCTACTCCTGATTCCAAGCCTGGCTATTCTGTTAAGCAAGGTGTGATGTTTTATCATGGCAGGCTGGTTCTTTCCCCCAAGTCCCCATCTATCCCTCTTCTGTTGGAGGAATTTCATTGCACTCCGACGGGTGGACATTCAGGTTTCTTGAGAACTTATCGGAAGCTGGCGGATAATTTATATTGGTGGGGAATGCAGAAGTCGGTGAGAGATTTTATGCGTGCATGTGATGTCTGTCAAAGACAAAAATATGCAGCCACGACTCTCGGAGGTTTTCTGCAACCTCTCCCCATTCCTAATGGCATTTGGGAGGATCTTTCTCTAGATTTCATTGCAGGTTTACCTAAGTCTAAGGGCTATGAGGCTATACTTGTGGTTGTGGATAGGTTATCTAAATACAATCACTTCATATTGCTCAAGCATCCTTACACTGCTAAATCCATTGCTGAATTGTTTGTAAAAGAAATAGTGAGGCTTCGTGGAATTCCAAAGTCCCTTATCAGTGACAGGGATCCCTTATTTGTGAGCCATTTCTGGTTGGAATTATTTAAATTGCAGGGCACTAAATTGCAGATGAGTTATGCCTATCATCCAAAAACGGATGGGCAAACGGAAGTGATAAATAGATGTCTGGAAAGCTATTTGAGATGCTTTGCTTCAGATCAGCCCAAAACTTGGTCAAATTGGCTCTCTTGGGCTAAGTTTTGGTACAATACCACCTATCATGTGTTGATTGGGAAAACTCCTTTTGAAGTGGTTTATGGAAGGCATCCTCCTAGTATTCTGCGATTTTTATCAAATGAGACTAAGGTGGCTGCGGTGGCATTAGAGCTAAGTGAGAGAGACGAGGCTCTAAAACAACTTAAATCACATCTACAAAGAGCTCAAGAACAGATGGCGAGCTATGCTAACAAGAAGAGAAGAGATGTGCGTTTTCAGGTTGATGAATGGGTTTTTTTTTTAAATTACGACCTCACAGACAACATTCAGTGGTTAAACGGATCAATAAAAAATTAGTGGCACGTTTTTATGGGCCTTTCAAAGTTGTAGCTAAGGTTGGAGATGTGGCATATAGACTGCAACTGCCTGATCAGTCCAGGATCCACCCTGTTTTTCATGTGTCGTTATTGAAGAAGGCAGTTGGAGACTATCAGGTTCTAGGGGAACTTCCCAAAGATTTGGAACTCACAGATGAGAGTGATGTGTATCCAGAGAAGGTCATGGGCTCTATGATGACTCTGAAAGAAGGAGTGATTGTGCAGCAAAGTCTCATTAAATGGAAGCACAAGACATGGGAGGACATGACATGGGAGGATAATGCCGTATTGCAGGGTCAATTTCCAGATTTTTGCCTTGAGGACAAGGCCGTTTCTATGGAGGCGGGAATTGATAGAAAGGTGGATCAAGTGGTGGGCCTTGACAGTGGGCCCAAGCCAAAGATTTGGAGGGTTTACAGGGTAAATAAAGGAACAAAAGAATAAAATGAATAATCATAGGAGTCTGTTATTATTATTATAGGAGTTGTTATTGAATAAGTTTGTTATTTTAATTAGGGGAGTTTGTTATTTTAATTAGGGGGATTTGTGTCGATAAATTAGGAATAAGCTTATGGCTATAAAAGAGGACTGAAAGGTAGGGATTAAGCGGGGAGGAATTCCATTAAGATTCACCATCTTGGTGAGGGAAGCACTGTGTGCTTAGGGGCTGATAAATTTTCACCATCAATTGTTATTTTCAGCTTTATTATTATATAATTGAGTTATTATGTTACTGTTTCATTCATTTATCCGTTATTTTTTCCATATATTCTTTTAAGAACCCATCACCTTTTCTCTGATTTTTAGAATGTCTTGCATGCATTTCAGATTTAAATTTACCGTTTCTTAGTTGATTTCAATCACCACTTTCTCATTAATTTATAACTCGATCAAGTCAACAATTGCCATTAACACCATGGAAAAGTACCAATTTACGAACAAGTCTAATTTAGCAAAAGCCAGAATGAACAGGAAACGAATCATAGATAAAAAACGACAACCTTAGGCTCAGCCCCCTCCACAGGCAACTATGGACTCTACTTCACAATTTAGGAATTATCATAGTAAGAAACTATATGAACCATGTTCCATGTAAAATATATTTCTTTACATTAATTGATTCCATTTAACTTTTATTTGTCTCTATCTATAAGTAATTGTATCTAATTCATCAGAGTATCTAAGTTCTGAATCAACACAAGGTACCATGCAAAGAAACTCCTTTATGCACAAATAAATCATTAGGCACAAAAAAATTTAATCAAGCACTACCAAACATGCAATGTTGATTAAGGCCCATCATTAAAAATTCTTATTTATTTTAATCACACACACACACACACACACACACACACACACACACACACACACACACACACACACACACACACACACACACACACACACACACACACACACACACACACACACACACACACACACACACACACAGTTAAACAATCATCTAATTTTGTAAAAAAATTTTGGTTAATAAAAAAAAATTGTCTTCTGAAATTATATATTTAGAATATGTATAATTGCTTTGTTAAGACCACTAATATTAAATATATGTTGTTCCAAATGTCATATGAATCTAATTATTATCAATCACATCATTTAAAACGTTTTTTTTTACATAATCATGATAATTTTTTGTAATACATTATTTTTCCTGCATTTTTATAAATATCAATATTGGTTGTGACATTCAGCAACAAAAAAAAAACACTTCAACTCCCTGCATCACCAGAGATACATTCACAATGATTCAGATGACTCTCCACGTCCAATCTTCAAAGCCAACATTCAATGCTCTACAATTCCCAAATTCATTCATATGTCGCGCCAGTTACACGTTTTCACCAACCACTACGTCACTCCAACACTTCTTCTCCAAACAACGTTTCTTCTCCAGACATCCATTCCTCCTTCATTTCGGAAAAAACCAACACTCAGACAATTGCCAACATGAGTTCAGACTCATCATCTGCCTCAAGTGAGACAAGCATGAGTTCAGACTTATCATCTGCTTCAAGCAAGGCCAGTCTAAAAGGAATAACTCAGTTACCTTCTGAAATTATTTTGAATATATATTCAAATTTCGTTAACTATATTCTATGTTGCTCTGTTAAAATTTTAAATGTCAATATGGTACTGTGACCAATCTTATCATCCAGGTTGCCAAAGTTCTACCTCGCTTTTGTCAATACATGCTTAGGTTTTCTTTCTCTCCTCCTATTCTCTTCTATGTATCAAACAAAAACTTCTTCCTTAGTTCATCTTTTCAATGCATCTACGAATATATTTTGACTCATTCATATTATCAAATTTTACTTTAAAATTTAACAACAAACAATATATAAATAGGTGTTGGAAATTTAGTTTTGTTATCCTTTGATTGCCAGACAACAAATAGGGAATTATTTTTTGTGTTTCTTCTGTTTATTGATATTAATATGCAATATAGTACTATATATTGATCCTAATTTGCAATATGCCACTGATGGATAGTAATTAGATAGAATATACTCCGGCTAGGATCCCTAGCATGAAATCCACATTGCATTATTTTTTTAGAATTTATTAGTAACTCAGATTGAAGAACTGATATAGGTCATATATAAATTAATTAGAGTTCCCTTTGGTTTAGGGCAAAAATGAATTAAATTTATCTAAACTATAAATTTGAGACTAATCAATTTATGTTTTTTTGTCAACAAATAAAAGGACTATATTGACCAAAGGGAACAAAATTGAGTCCAGACCCGCTTTGTCCTAGGTATTCCTTTTTTTCTCAATTGGTTTGATTTTGATAGATTTTTCCTGTTAGGTGTAGCTCATGATTTTGAAGGGTTTATGATGTTAGAAGCTATTTTTTAAGACTTACTCTTTAACTCAATTGTTTTTAGTTAGTCAATCATGATGCTTAACTTCCACATTTGGGCCTATACTGATTTGTCATGTTAATAGATAATTACACATTGTAATTCTAGAGCAAAACTTTTTACTGCGTTCAAAATTCGGAGAGGATAGGAAACTTGCAACACAAATCATGTGTGATAGGAGTATGACAAAACTTGATATATTGCCTCGACTAAAGTTCCTACTTCATACCTATAATATGCAGAATAGGAATGAGGAGAGTTTTAGGAGAATAAAAAATGGTAGTGTGCAAAACTTGATACAATAGTTCACCATTGTATGGATAACAGGGTAGCAGAAATATTGCCTGGACTGAAGTTCCTACTTCATACTACCACCATAAAAAACTATTCTCAAACCAATCACTAACTTAATCTAACCACTAATTGATCTACGAAGTATTAGTTCCTTGTGATGGTTTCTGTTAGAAAAGAAAATAATAGTTCCTACTCTATTTTATCATATGAGTAATCTAACATGTAACTAGAGCAGAAAACATACATAGTGCAACAAATTTTAAGATTGCTTACTGTTTCCCAAACCAAAACAATCCCAAAACTTGGCTATACCTTTTTTGTTCTCATTCTTAAACCTGTATTCCAACTGAATGCCACTTCATCCCAGCAACCTCTGTGCATCTAAATGTTTAATTCCAAAATACACTTTATAGAACCTGCTAACTTAAGCATGACTATCACCCTCAATATTTGATCAAAAAGATTATAAGGGCATTTATAGTAGTACGAATACTGCTAAACTTTGCTATTTCTTAACTTTATACGTATTTTCTTTTAGTCATTGCATGAAACATTCATTGATTTTATTGTGTTGTTGTCATTGTCCAGATATTTTAAAATTTTCACTTTGAGTACCATACTTGGTTTTAATTTTTCCATTCTATCTCACTGCAGATTCAATATCCAGTTAACAGAAAACCATTAACCATGCAGTTCACAGCACCATTCCACAATGATAGGGTAATCTTATATACCCACTCTTTTTGTTCTTTTGGTTCTTTCATTTGTGTAGTTTCATTTTCTTTTTCTTACTATGTTTTTTTGTAGGACACCATAGAAGTGTCTTCTTTTTATCACGAGCAATGGGCACCAAAATACCCTGACTTTGTCCGCTTCAAATATGATGGAACAACATACCAAATCAACTAAGACAGCATTGGCAAAAAGTCTACTTTGCTGAAGGACTAAACCAGTTCAGAAAAGATTTAGGAATTTTTGAATCTGCCACCATTAACTTCTTGGCATACGACAACAAATCCATATTCGACCTTCATTTCACTCCCTCACTAGAGAACCATACCTGCGAAAGACCATGACTGACCTCAAGAGAGTATATTTGGACGCTTAAAATCACACAATTGATGCTTGGTGCACTAGAACCACCGGTAACCATCAAAAGCTGTTCATTGTTCCTTATACAAATTCCTGCTTATATATAATACTATTTTTTTTTTCCTCTAGAGACTTCCAAATTGTGCCATCATACATCTTAATGCATGCGGTCAACACATGACCATCCTTAGAAGATTTGGACCTCCATTGCAGTGGAATCTTGTGGCCCTTGACATTGGAAATGTTGTACAATCATGGTATCAATTCCTTGCGGATAGCGATTTCTCCCACGGTGATGAGGTCTCCTTCTATTACAAGCGTAGGGAGAAAATATGGGAAATTGTCATCCACTGCAAGAAAGACTGGGATGACAGTGATACTGATTAAATTCAGTTTACGTACTTTGATTTGTCTATCTTTCTTGCTTTCCTGAACAATTTGTCAACTATGTAGTTTCTTTTAATTTACTTATTTGACTTTGAACATCAAATATATTATCAATGTTTAATCTATTTTAATTTGCATATCAACTTTCATTTTATTTCTGCTTTGCAAAACAAATAAGCATACATGCGAAAAAATTTGTGATCGATCCATGCGTATGCACGGGTTACAGACTAGTTAATTATATAAAGATGTACTCCCTCACTTATTTATAGCAAATTTTGTTATAATATAATTAATTTCCAGTTAAATATAATATTTTTTTAAGTAATTACATGTTTAAATAATTACCCGTTCTAATTAATTTATAGTAATTACCCATGCATCTACAGATTTTGTTATAATATAAACGTTACATTATAATCCGTGCATATGTTCAGGTGTAAAATCTGATTTGGATATTAAAATAACTATATTATAACAAAAAATTTCAAATGCCTTTTAATTTCCTATTTTAAAATATGCACGGATTATATTATTATTATATATACAGTAAAAAAATATATTTTTATCTAGTAATATTTGATTTATAACTTAATAATAACCTTTTTTAGTGGATCAAAGATTACCGTGTCTACTAACTCACTTTTGATTATAAATTAATTTTGTTCATAGTACCAGATTACCGCTGGTCTAAGCAATTTTGCATTCAATCGAAATTCAACAGGTATAATTTTTTTCCATTAAATAGATCATTTATATACATGTGAACATAATAGTATCCTACATTATTATATCAATAATTTGAGTTAACTTAATAAAAGCTAAATAAGTTATGATTAATATTTGATATTTTTATCTATGCAAAGGAAAACAAATAAATCTTATAAATTAGAAATCAGTGCACAATCACCAATTATATTTAATCCGTGATGTATATTTATAGTTTCTTATTGTAAATTTTGTTATAATATAACTAATTCTTCATTAGATAAACAGTTTGATTTTTTATTTCGTATGTTAATGTACATATTAAATATTATACTTGTTATATTAATTTTATTGTGATTTTTCATATTTTAATGTTATTAGTAAATATTGCTTAATTTCATTAAATTAAAATAAATAAATTGAAGATATAGTTGTCATATTTTTTTTGACAAGCATCTATGCTCAATTTGACAGGTAAATAAAAAAAATGAAAAAAAATATACTTAAATCCTATATTTATTCCGTAAATCACTCGGACCAAAATCCACTATTCTTGAATAAACACAAAAAAATTACAAGAAAATTGTAAATGCCAAGTTATAAAAGGAATTTTGTATAGAATATTTTGGGACATTAAGTTAAAAAATAAAAAACATTGACTAAAACATATTTATGATATTGAAATTGAAATGATAAGAAAAATTAATATTTAAGAGTTGAAGGCAGTTAATAAGACATATTAAATTCATTTAAATTAAAATGTTTATGATTAGATGGAATAATATATTAATCTATTCGATAATATATGTAACTCATTTGACCATACAATCTAAGTTTGTGAGGAAGATTTGAATTCGATTTCTACCAAATATACCTTAAAAAAGGACAAAACAATTTAAGTATGATTAAGGAGGATTTAGAATTTAGGTCCTTCCTTTCACTTTGATCCCTCTCCAAAGGCACCAGCTCGGTACCTCTCTTTCAGTAGATGTGTTTCTGGATTTTGGTAGTACTATTTGGTTTCTGAATACTCATTTATTGTTTTGCAAATTTTCATTAAGCTGGCACGGTCCACTTGGGAGAATGCAATGCATGTTACACGGTTTCGTTTTTTACTAATGTTTTGCATAATTGCATCCCTCCAATAAATTAAATCAGTAGGCTGAGTCAGGGTGAGTTGGAATTTTGACAAGACCATCCATAATCTATAGTATTCACCAAGGGTTTTTTTTGTTACATATTCATCAAGAGTTTAGAATTAATATTATTATTTATTAGATATAATTTCAAATGACAAGGTTGAGGTTGTATGCAGGCATTTTACCTATTTCGTTATAGGCATCAAATAAGTGAGATCTTATATAAAAATTAAACATTGGTCAAAAAATTAAAAAAATATTTTTTTATTAAAAATTATGTCGGAGTGCATTAACAACACTTTTTAATAATTTTTTAAAATTTCTTAAGCAATGCACTTAAGACAGTAAACATTTGCCTAAAACTTAATAAGGACAAATATATATGTAAAATCTTGCATATCATGTACATAACAGAATCCTCTCTTGCTAAATTATTGGAGTTCTTCTTTTAAATGTTATGAAAAAGAAATTGCATTGATTGAAGGAGCCGAAAGGAAAGCCAATAAAATATGACTGATTAGGCAATAGGCATGAAACTCGAGTCCACATCAAAGGGTTTATGGGGAAATATTCTTGTTCACGTGTAATAAAAGTGGTTGCTGCAATGTCATAATTTTGTATGCATAATAACTTGTTGGCCCTCTCGCTTGTGGTATCACACTCTGCTTTGATTGGTAATGTTGTTAAGTTTACTAATTTTTGCTATACCTCTTTTTGGTTTCACTGTACAATATAACTCCAATGACAGTGAGTGCATAGCCAAGCATTCCTATCATTGAAATGGGGTTTTTGAATATCAAAATTGAGACCACCACAGCAACTGCTCCCTTTGCATTTCCTAAAACCTGGAAAGATTTAATAAATTGAGATTCACTTTATATATTTAGTGGTTCATTTCCAAATACCAAGAAACAACAACAAACACAACAAAGCCTTATCCTACTAGGCGAGGTTGATTACATGGATCACACGATGTCATTTGCCACAATTAAAAACCAAAGTTTCAGAAATATTATTCAAATACCAAGAAAAGTGGAAGTTAAATTCTAGTGGTTCCTTCAAATACTAAAGAAACGTTTACTATTCCCTGGATGGTAGAATAGAAATATCATTCAATGGAACATCTTGAGAATAATGCTCTACAAGTGTTTGCTTCATTTAATTTTTCTCCCTTTAGAATTTAGTATGTGAAATGCAGGTAACATGTTAAAATGAGTTCTTAATCTATCAAGTCATTTCCATATGAGAAATGACAAATGTATATAGTAAGCCTTAAACAAGAATTGGATTTATGGTGTTAGGATATACCTGAAGGGTAAGTGCACTTGTATGTTTCGTCACCAAAAAATTGGTCAGGTTCACAAAATACGCAAGAGATGAACTGAGAAGCAGATACCAAAAAATTCTGATATCCTTTCTGGCAAGATCCATTGTGATCTGAATCACATTTCCCTCCATCAACAATGTTGCAGGAAGTAATACCATCACTGCTATTGGAGCCATATAAAGCAGCAGGTTCATAGAATTCAACTTTTCTCTGAAAACCATAAAAATTATTTTATGTTGGTTTACAAGTGAAGTACAGAACAATAGCACTTGGTGCAATTCAGAACCTACAAGTTCTTTAATTCAATCATCTTGCTACAATAAGGACAAAGCAGATAGAATCATTACCCCTCTGAGGACAACAAAATATCTTGAAGGACTGATTTAAATGCTCTGGCAGCTGTCGATGAAACACAGATTACAAATCCAAACAGATGGAAACTTGGTTCACCCTGCAGGGTTAGTGTTACATGTGAGATTGCGAAAAAACAAATTGATTCTTGGAGAGATTAGAAAACCAGTAACGCTAGCAATTGTTTTGATAGGATGGTTAAGAAGAAAAAAGGTGACTTAAAGAAATTGAAGTAGGAAAAAGGGCTAAATCTGGACTATCATAAAACAAGCCATTTTGTTGTTACGTTAATAATGAGCTCAAGGTATTAAGTTTGCATTCCCCTGAATCTTCACTAAATGGCAACTCAATTTCATCCTCATTGTACCAACTTCTGGACTAGGTGCCTTTTTACACTTTGATAGAATTGATGTTGATAGAACTAATTTTAAACTGTTGAACGTTAAAGAAATGCATGCTCAAATTAATCTCAACTATAGGTTTTACATTGTAATGTGTGCAGTGTGAAAAACTGATTTTTGATTGTAAAACAAACAAGGCTTAACATCTTTCCTAGCCAAATGCTGTCTCAAGCTATTAGTCTTAGCTAATCTCTCTTTACCTGGCATTGTCACCAATAAGTTTTGATTTCTTAACTTTCCCTCTCACTTTGTATAGCCATGTCTTGGGTTATCTCTAAATGCCATGAGGGAATGGAGTGTTCAGAAGTTTGTCATTTTGACCACACTGATTATGCACGCAAATTCATTGACAAAATAATTAAAATTAGTTCAGTTCTGACAAAGCCAGTACTGAAATAACTCTAACTTATCAAAACAAAAAAGAAATGTCAAGAATAAATTTCACATCACAACATGTATTATTAATGCAAATGGTCAAACAAAGCTTAAAACCCTTTGGAACTCGGGGGCAAATTGTAGGAAAAAAAATGCTAGTTAAGGAAAAAAAGAGGACTAAGAGTTCATTTTCCATTGGCTTGGTATGCGTATATAGGAAAGTGAGAAATGTGCTACTTTTCCAAACACCTCTGGCTAGGGAAGAGTTTTGAGAGATGGGCTCAACTTCAATCTCTTCGGTTCTGTCTTCTAATTTTGTCCAAGCATAGTCATGTTTAAAGTCAAGACACACGAAGCTCGTCCTAATAGGCGATCAAGCCCATGTCTATAGTATCTATCAAATTTCAATGGTAGCTAGCTGGAGAAATTTAAGGATTTGAGTACACTTCTTTAGGAGATATTATAGATTATAAATTGATTTGGTAGTGGACACAGAGAACAGAAAGGAGAATCTCCGGCAAACAAAAACTAACAAACTAATCATTAATATTTGTCAATGAACATTTACCGACCAAGGAAGAAAAGGACACTTGTTCTTTTGGATCAATAGTTAAATGAGTTCAAACAGAAAGAATAAAAAAAAGAGAAAGATTTTCAATTCCAAAACCCTTTAAATTTCCGAGATTATATTATAGTATATCCCTTAATGTAGGCGTATATGCACTAACATAAAACAAGCATATGTTCACTTCTATTTAATTCTCATTATATGTAAAATTTTCTTTCTCTTGGATTAGCCCACAATCATGCATCCTAAATGAGATTGATCTTAATGGGTTGGGAGGCACAATACTTATCCAAAAGAACAAAAAAGAGAGCAAAATGAATATTTTTTTCTCCCGTTCTGTATTTTTTTTTACCATCTAATAAACTGCTAGCGAGATTAATCTTGATTCAGTGGGTTCAGATACACTTCTCTTAGTCATAAGAACAAAAAGAGACCAAAATGGATGTTTTTTTGTCTCCCGTTCTGAATTTTTTTACCATCTAATACAGTGATTCAAAACCCCCCCAAAAAAAATATTTGAGGATGAAAATTATTTACCCCACTAGCTACGACGACGCCCGCAACAACGGGCAAGAGCGTGGCGTAAGTAACCCACGCCTCCCTCTTGGCGCTCACGGCGTAAGCGAAAACGGCGGTGAAGAACGGCGTGGTGGCTCCGATGGCCTGGTTAAACGACACAGGAATGTACCTGAGCGACACGTTCCCGCAGACGACGGAGAAGCAGAAAACGACACCGAGCGCCACGATCCTCCCGAACTGGCTCCTGGACCGCACGCGCTGCAGCGGAACTGCGTCCGTAACGGAAACAATAACGTAGCTGAAGAGCGAGCACACCATCATGTGACACGTGGTGAGGAAAACGGGGAACCTGAAGCCGTAGTTGCTGAGCAAGTACTTGTTCAGAAGGAGGACCCCTATGTTGGAACTGTACCACGCAATCACAACGCCAATGGTTGACCACGGAATAATAACAATATTGTTCATCGTCATCATCATCTCAATGGGTTTGTGCAAAATGGTTTCTTTGTTATTTTAAATTTTAGTGCGTGTTTTGAGTTTTGATGAGGACTATTGAAGGGGAGAGAGAGAGAGAGAGGGAGGGGGGTTTGGAATTAAGGGGGTTTATAGTTATACGAATAGTGTAACGTAACGTAATTGGCGAGAACTGAGAAGGAAGGAGGAGAGAAGTGATTGTTGGAAGGTGCAGGGTTTATGCCAAGTGCATGCAGAAAATGGGATGATTCATAGTTTCATGCTACCAACGAGGTTGATTTGGTTTGGTGGATCCGAACTCATTTTCTGAGCTCGGAATTAATTGACACTGAACTTGCCATTTGGTGTGTAGGTGAATGTTTTCCAAAGGTTTAGTTTAGGGTAGTTATTGTGGGACTTGGATTCTCTACCGTCCTAGACCCCCTACAGCAGCGTTATTGTGGTGTGAAGATGGGTGTCATGGAACTTCAAAAACACAAAATAATACGTAGTAATTAGATACCACATCTTGTACATTGTAAAGTGATTGAAGATGGGGTCACGAAAACTTAAAAAACACAAAATAATACGACGTAATTAGATACCACATGTTGTACATTGTATAATGATATTTTTTTTTTCGAAAAAAAGTAGTAGTAATTAAATTTTTGAAAAACTTGTCTTAATTAATCTGCTTATGGAACAAATTATTCTTTTTTTAAAAAATAAATAAAAGAATGGAACAAATTCTTTCATTTATATATTGTTGGATTTGATCTCAAGGCTAGTTAGCATTAATTTAAACTAATTTTTGGATCCGTGCATAATTTACTCAATTATATTAAATTTTAGCATATTTTGATTAGTTTTGAAGAAAATAAACATACCAAGAAACTATGATATTAGTGCGAAATATCTATCAACTTTATTAATAACTAATGTAGGTGGTTGATCATCTTTAGTAGTAAAATTTTTTCAATGGATCATATTTTTTTAGAGGAATGCTAGCACACTCTATTTGACATTCTCTTTCAAAGATTATTTATCATTGATTAGAATTTATTGAATAAGAAACAAAACTTACCAAAAATAATAATTTTTAATAAATTTTAATTATTCATAGAGGGAGTCTTAAAAGAAAGAGTATTAGGTAAATTATCACTAACATTACTCTTTTTCTTATTCACAAGGTTAGTACTCTTACTTAACAGACTAAGATTAGTTACACAACGCTTTGTTTTTTTTTTTTCTTTTACTAGTATTTATCTTTGATACAAAGAGAAAGTATTTTTTGATAAACAAATACTATAATCAGACTAGCTAGATATGTGCATTTTGTTTTTGTTAAATATACATATATATTCGCATGATTATAATATTTATTTATTTGTTTATTATTGTCTGAGTAACAAGCAAAAATCTAAGAAATACAAATTTTATAATTTATATATCAATATCTATTAATTATTGTAATGCAAGTTAAAGTTACTCCTATATCTGAATTCTCAAGGAGTCACAAACACTATAAATGGGTCTGTCCTTGGAGAACATAGGAACACTTTGGCTAATAGCACAATTCCAACTAGAATCTGACAAGTAAATGACGCTAATTAAATTGCCGGCCTTGAAGTTAATCACAAGAACATTTGGCTTAATCTATGTTTGCTGGCGGGGTTTCAGCTTTAACACTCCCAGTATCCAGAAGAGTACTGATATATAGATAATTACAATAGCATCTTTCAACTTTTTATTTTTTAATTATTAATTTGATCTCCATTATTTTAAAGATTCAATTTAGTTCATAAATTTTTAAAATGCACTAATTTAATATTTTCAATCAATTAAATTGGCATCATTATGATTGTGAATTCCAACCATTTTTATTTACGAAATAGTTTTTTACCACCGATATATTTTGCTAATATGCATATCCATCCAATTAAAATGCACCAATTTGGTTTTATTTTTTAAAAAATAATAACAAATATAGTGGTGGTTAAAAACTGTCACTATTCCTAACAAAAATGTTATTGGAATTTGCAATCCTAACGACATCAAATTAATTGGATGAAAATGATCAAATTAATGCACTTTAAAAAAATGATAATCAAATTAAATCTTTTAAAAAATTGGGGACCAAATTGAATTTTTTTTTAAAATGATAATCAAATTAATGCACTTCTCTCTATATTATTTCCTTTTCTTTTCTAGCACTATTGAAAAAATAATTTTTCACGACACACCTTTGACGAAGGTTCCCACAAAACCATCTTGATATATAAGGCGGTGACAATTTTATAAATATAAGGTTTTTCAACAAAAACCGTCTTAGAATGATAGTTTTCTAAGACTGTTATGTGAAAGTCGTTTTAGAATGATATTTTTCTAAGACGGTTTTGTGAAAACCGCTATGAAATGATGAGAGACTTTTCGCTCATAAACCTAGACCTTGGTTACTTTCTTAACAACAGCCAAAGGTGACCTTTGGAGTTCACGTCGCGTGGGTTATGGAAGCTTCGGGACTGGACCTGATGGCACACGAGGATCTAGATAAATTTTTCGCTTTTGAAACCGTCCGTTAGAGATTCATTGGGCTCCATTGTGAGGGCAAAGGTTTTGTCTGTCTCCGGTTTGCTCACCTTGAGTTTGTGTTTGTTGGGAGAGATTTTGGCGCCGAGGTAGGTTTTTGGGGATTCGTAGGTTTGGTTGTTGACGAGGTCGTTGAAATTATTGATGATTAGGGTTATGTCCGAGGAAAAGCACGAGAACATGTTGTGGATGTCGTTGGTGATGCAGGACTGGAGCTTCGATGGGAGGAGGTTGCTCGCCACAGAGTGGACCACCATAGCGGTGGTGGCCACCAAGGCTGCCACCGAGAGCATCATCTTCGCGGTGGCCAGGTTGGACTCATCACGGAAGAGGAAAAGGACATTTTGATTTTTTTTTTTTTGGTTTTGTTGGGAGTTTAGGAAGGGAAAATGGTGGTGGCGCAAATCGAAAGTGGTGGTATTGGTTATTTATAATGGTGATTTTGGAAGTGTGTACGTTTGGGAATGAATGCAATTTTTTGCTACCAACAAGGTGCCAATGTTTAGGTCATTTTCTACGGACCTAACTAACTCTTTTTTGTGTCTCTCATCAATTTTTGTTGTTGTTGCTCTGTTTATTTCGTTTGTTGAGTTCAACCTTTGATTTGATGGACTTTTCAAGTTATGAAAATTAAAATGGTGCCTTTTATGTATTGTGTTTTACAGGTCAGAATTGCTAGAATCTTTAACACCTATGGCCTAGAATGTGCTTAGGTGATGGTCGTGTTGTTAGTAACTTCGTTGCTCAGGTTGGCCTTTTGTATACCTCTTCCTTGAATTTGAATTAGGAAAGGAGTTGTTGTTGGCTTTATTTGTGTAATAATTGTCTCTATCTGGTGAACTTATTGCAGGCACTAAGGAAGGAGCCTTTGACTATTTATGGAGATGGGAAACAAACAAGAAGTTTCCAATATGTCTCTGATTTGGTAAGGAAATAATATCTTTCTCATCACTCTTATTAATTGCCACTAGCTTGCATTTTGCTTATGATGTAATTAGCATATATCTTTGTTCTTTAGCTGAAAATGCTTAATATATCCACCGCCCCCCTCAAATAGAAAAAAGAATCTATATGAGTTCATATATGGTGCTCGTTGTGCAAGGATTGGATTTCGATTACTGGTAGCTTTTGGTCATTTGGTTGAAACTTTAATGTAACTTTTCCCCATGTGCATGCTATATATTTAACAAAAGCAATTCATTGGTTTATGCAAAAAAGGTGTTTTCCTTTAGTAAATGACAAAGTTCGTATGTGTGTTTGAATGACTCATTCATTGTGGGTACTCCTGTGTGAGGTTAACAATGGCTAATTTCACTAAAGAAACATTTGCATGTGACTGGAAGCGAGTTTGAAGGCCCTTGTGAAGACCAGAAACTTCCCTTTCTTTTTTCAAAATAAAATTTAGCATCCAAATCAAAAAAGCATTATTGTAAAGACCAGAAAAGCATTGTGAAGAGTATTTAAATTTTTTATTAATCAGACAAGTAATCTAATTTTTAGTTTTAGAAAACTATAAAACTGTTTATGAATAGAGAAACAAACAAGCTCTTAATTTGGCATCTTGTTACTATGCATTAATAAATTTAAGTTTACATATTCTTTCTCTAATATATGTATATACCATTATCATCTCATATGCAGTAGTGCTCTCTATTTCCAAGTACATATATGGTAAGAATAGAGATAAGGAGAATGATGTTTGAGGAGGGTTAGGTGCGTTAAACTGAAGTTATTTTATTGGTCCCTGCAGCTTTAGTTAATTAAATTTAATGATATATGATAATATGAATCATTATTTACCATAAATATTTAATAAATACTCATGATTTTTTTAGTAATTTTAGTAAATGCCTACCTAATAGGTGAATGATACCAAGACAATGTTAGCTAGAATAGAATACTAGGACAATGATGTTGTGGTTGTTGAAATTGTTGTCATTTTGGATACTGGAAGCAATGCTTGCTATGTTGAGCAGATCAGTGCCATTTCTAAGTTGTAAGGCCATGTCTCTTCTTCTGGGAAAATGGTTAATATACATTTACACACCTTCATTCATTTCTTCATATCTTGTTCTAATGTTATAGATGAACTACTAGATCATCTTAATTTGAGAAAAG
This sequence comes from Glycine max, assembly GCF_000004515.6. Classification (NCBI taxonomy): domain Eukaryota; kingdom Viridiplantae; phylum Streptophyta; class Magnoliopsida; order Fabales; family Fabaceae; genus Glycine; species Glycine max. The sequence goes on along the minus strand of NC_016088.4, from coordinate 38,019,815 downwards.
CATTCCTTGATTTAGATCATTAGCACTGAGAGGGGTGCTTTCTCAAATGGTCTCCCTTTAACCAAGTTCGATAGGGAAATGGATGTTGCTAGCATCAATTCGGGTGAGCAGGTATATTTTGGTATCAATATTCTCCATAATTTTACTTGTTCTGACATAATAGCAAGCAGAAGAATCATTCTCTTCATATTTTGGCAACAATAATTTGTCAAAGCTGTGATGCATGTTGGGCTAAATAGTATGATTAATTCTTCAGAATTTATTTTTTTCTCTTTTCATGCAATTAATTTCTTTGTTGGTCTTGCAATAACTATATGGAACTTACAATTTCTCCCTTTATTTTTTAAAGGCCCAACCAAAGAGGATTCTTGAGGTGATGAATATTCCTGGTTTGACCAAACAACATGTCGCTAGTCATTTGTAGGTTGGTTTCTACATGCATTTGTAATTTAGAATAATTGAGTATAAATTGTCTTGTCAATTAATTGAGATTTGAACTTAGTTGGTATGTAGAGATTTGAACATGAATTTTTTTTGAAATAGCTGATTATCATTAATTAAAAAGAGTAGTACAATAAGAGGATATAAGATATCATGAGTATCTATCCCAGGTAAGCAACACATAAACCTACTACCTATAACAAAAAGAGATGATATATCCTTTGCAATACTAGCCTGAGTATACCTTTCCTACATGCATCCCAACAAACTAAGCTTACAATGAAAATACCAGAAAACCAACATTATAATACCAGCTTTGTCTTTAAGATATGCCATTGCAGTTTTATGAAATTTTGTAAGTCCCTTCCACAATTAAAAGCAAGATGTAGGCACAACTTTGGACTAAGTGACCACTGCACAAAAGAAGGTCCAATCATATATATTTGAACATGAAATATAGTTTCCAAGCTTCTTTTCAATCCAAACATAGGCACTTAAGTTTGGAAAAATATATATATCAAAAGGAAATTTAAAAAATATATTGCATAAGTACTAAATGAATAGGAACAGTAAATTACAAACACATAATAATAATAATAATTAGTCACAATCTATTATTAACGTCCAAATATATTTGTTTCACTTTTTATACTTTTGGGGACTAAGTTTTGTATTTTCATCTTTTAGGGACATATTTGTCAGTGGAGTGGGAAGACGAAAAGTCAATAAAATATTATAACAAATATGTCCCTATGCTGACAATCCACGTTGGCAATTATTTCAGTGACAAATTTGTCTCTCCGTGTCACATATGCTATTTTATTAACAGTGACGGACAAAAGTTAACGGTCAAATATATTTGTCGCACTTTTTACACTTTCAGGGACACATTTGTCAGCGAATTACACATTGACGGACAAAAGTGACTATTTATCCTTTTTTTTAAAAGAAAGACATGCTAAGACAGTTTTTCGAAGAACCATCTTAGAAAATCTACCTTTTAAACCGTCTTAGAATCCTAAAAAACAATTTATTTTTTTTAAAAAGAAGACATTGTAAGATGGTTGTCTACTTTCTAAGACAGATTTCCAAAAATCGTCTTAGAATCCTCATTTTTTTATTTTTTATTTTAAAAAAAGACATTCTAAGACGATTTTTTAGAGAACCGTCTTAGAAAGTTCACTTCCTAAAATGATTTTTCCTTAAAACCATCTTAGAAGTATCCATCATTTTTTAAGAAAACAATTTCTAAGACGGTTCATGACAAAAGCATCTTAGAAAATTGACCCTCTAAGACGATTTGAGAACCGTCGTGGAAAGTCTTGACTTTTCCTTGACGAAAACATCAAAGACAGTTGAAAATCATCGTAAAAAGCCCCTCAAAATTGTTGTAGAAAACGCTTTTTTTAGTAGTGTAAGTATAAACACCTAGGTCTTCAACAAAAATTTTCTTATCCAAACTTATGTTAGGTTTGGACTGTCCAGTATGTCATAATTGGATGATCCATCCATACTCAATGTTTTGATAATTACAACGATATAAATTGTTAATTGACTAATAGTTTATTTTTAAGTGAAATAGGACTTATTATAAATGAGTTCACATGGTAACAAAATTCTATCTGAATGCTCTTATAAGTAATCCTCCAAAGGTAACTGGAATTTATTTTTAATAAGTACTATCCAACATCCAATTTGTTGTTATAAACAAGCGTCAAATCATTTGTGAAAACCAGTGTTTATACATTGTGCCCTTTTGTACACATCCAAAGGATTTATTCACTTACACAAATCATTTTATACTAAGCATAAGTGGCGTCCAACCTCATACTGGATTCATGTTAGCTAAAAAAGGAAGTGCATGTACTCATACTCTTGTGATTTCATTTTGCCTCTTGAATTGTTAACTTTTGAATTTCAAGTGTGCAAGGATAGAATATAAGATAATATTCTTCAGAGCTGAAATTGTACAAGCGATGAGGAAAAACACGTGTTTGTTTATACTTTTGTCTTCTCTCTCTCTCTCTCCTTAAGAAAGCGACACATTGCACATGCTGTCAGCTGTGAGACAACGATCATTTCAAGGAAAAATCTAATCCCACAACAAATCTTTTCACTAAAGTCTATAAAGGCAACTCAAAACATGGTGTGGAAATCTATTAATCGATGTCCTCCAAGCCTTTTTGCACATGTGTTTTCTTGGTACCACATGCATATAGAGTCTCAAGTTAAATCCACATCATAATGCATGTATGTCTATGAAAATATTTGCAATTGTATGATTATGGGATAAATGATTGCCATGTGTGACGATGTACTTTTCTAAATACTCTTAATCTTTAAATTGTTTTAGGTGGAGAGATGTGACTCACTCTCTGTTTGTTTGTCCACTACTAGAAAATATGGATTTGACGTCGGCCAATTAACATCGGTTCTAATAAAAACCGATGTTAACAAAAGTATGGTGACATTTTTGTAAATAAAGTGTCTTTGTTAACATCGGTTATAAAATAACCAATGTTATGAGTTTCCTTAACATCGATTATTTTAAAACTGATGTTATGTGCGCAAAGTTAACATTGGTTTTTAATAAAACTGATGTTGTTTTTTTCTCCTAACATTGGTTTTATTAAAAAACAACTAATATTGTCAATGTGCATTTCTAATTAATATGAATTTTCAGTTCCATTCCTCTCTCACCCAAACCTCAGAGTCTTCGTCGGCGGCTCCATTAGGGTTTTTGATCTCCGCAACAAGGAACCCTCCACAATAATCTATGAGAGCTCGGAGCTAGACATGTCACTAGTGCGGCTCGGGTGGAACAAGAAGGACTCGAGGTACATGGCAACGATCATCATGGACAGTGCGAAGGTGGTGGTGTTGGACATTTGCTTCCCCATGCTCCCTATGGTGGAGTTGCAGCGGCACTAGGAAAGCGTGAATGCGGTTGCGTGGGACTCGCATAGCTCATGCCATATATGAATTGCTAGGGAAGATTCGCAGGTGCTGATTTGGGACCTTTCTTTCATGGGTCAACCCATGGAGGGTGAGCTTCACTCGATTCTTATGTGCACTATGGATGCAGAGATTGAGAAGCTTCAGTTGTTGTCTTTGCAGCCTGATTGGGTCGCTATTGCTTTCTCCACCAAGCTTTAGATTCTTAGGGTTTGACAGAGGTTTACAGTCCTTGTTTGATTCGATGGGTTGCGACTCCAGTTCAAGATTGGTCACAATTGGGCTTACGAGATTTGAAAACACAGGTTAGAATATCTCAAATTCATAAAATGGGTTTTATGGTTTTCGAGATTATGACTAGAAATGAAAAATAGATTAGAAAGAAAAGGTTCCATTTTTCCTCTTTCTAAGTTGAAATTTAGTGCTGCTACCTTTACCCTTTTCCCAATTACCCTTGAATTACCCATTTCAACCGGATTTCAAACTCGTTCTGTTTATTTTCTCTAGTTACATAACCATTGCTGACAATTGTGTAGTGAAGTATTAATTTTGGGGCCTTAGAATTTTGGATTAGGGTTAAGTAAATTGTAGTTTGGATTAGTTTAGAAGTGTAGTAGTGCTAATCTGATTACACATGTAATTTAGATTAACTTTTTGAATTTTCAGTGAAGTTTACAGAAAAATGCAAAGCATTGTGTTCTAAGTATTGAGAAAGGACTTGAGGTGTTTATGCTTATGTAGATCAAATGTTTAATTTTAATAGGATGTTGTTTTGAAGCAGAAGAGAAGTGTTTCATGTTTGTAAATGCAGGAAGGGATGCTTTAAGTGAAGCTCATATGTGCTTCTGAACATGCTCTTTAATCTCTCTCTCTCTCTATAGAGGGAGCTTTATAAACAAGACTTGCCTTTAACCTTACCTGCTTGAGGTGAGGGATCAATGAAACAACACAACAAAGCAATCGTGGCAAAGAAAAAGCTAGCAAGAAAAAAGTCTTAAAGAAAGCACCACTTTTGATACATTAAAAGAATGACTATGATGTTCTATCATCATTTCATAATTGGACGATCCATCCATATCCAAAGTTTTGATTATTATAATGATATAAATTTTTGATGAACTAATGATTTATTTTTAAGCGAAACCGGACTTGCCATAAATGAGCTCACGTAGTAACAAAATTTTATCCTAATGCTTTTATAAGTAATCTTCCAATGGTAACTAGAACTTGTTTTTAATAAGTACTATCCAACGACCAATGCACTTTTATAAACAAGCGTCCAACCATTTGTGAAAACCAATGTTTATACCATGTGTCCTTTTGTATATGTCCAAAGGACTTATTCACTTACATAAATCATTTTATCTTAAGCATAAGTGATGTCCAACCCCATATTGGATTCATGTTAGCTAAAAAGAGAAGTGCATGTACCCATATTCTTGTGATTTCATTTTTCCTCTCTTATTTGAATTGTTAACGTTTAAATTTCAAGTGTGCAAGGACTAAATAAAAGAGAATATTCTTGAAAGCGAAAATTGTACAAGTTATGGAGGAAAAACACATGCTTTTGTTTGTACTTTTATCTTTTCTTTCTCTCTCTCCTCAAGAAAGTGACACATTGGACATGTTGTCAATGATGAGACAACAGTCATTTCAAGGCAAAATCTAATCCCATAACGAATCTCTTCACTAAAATCTATAAAAGGTGACTCAAAACATTGCAATCATCAATGACAAGAAAACAAGTAAGTGAAACATTGAAATGCAAAAACTCTGTCAATTTATTGGACGACATAATCTTGTGCTTGATGTTGGAATAACTAGGAATCTAGAAGAGGAGTTGAATAGATTCCTTCGAAAACTTTACCACTTAATTTCTTAATTCAATCAAAATCAACACTTTTTTACAACTCAAGGTTTTCTCAAAAGACTTATTGAAGGAAGATCAACAACACATAAAACCAATATATTCAACAACCTTAGAAAAAAGAGTGATCGAGGCCGTACCCGAATCAAATAAACATTAAAAATGCAGTATCTAGGAAGTGATCTTAGGTCGTCTCCCAACGAGCAATGGTCAACCAACGTTCATAATAGATAGTGATAAAGCAGTAACGAATTGGGGGGGGGGGGTTGTTTGTTTTTGTAATTTAAACAGCTAGCAAATTTTAATTAGAAAATAACAAAATTAAAACATGTTGTTTCCCCTTAATTCACAAGCAAGTCTCTTATCCTAGGTTACGAGAATTTATCCTTAATCAGTTCAACGACTTGATCCAACCCTAAATTAAATTGCTAAGCGAAAATTAACATAAGGCTGTCATTATGTGATTAAGCAACACATACACCAATTAATCATGAACGAAACTGATCATTAAGCATGAACGTAACTTAAGCGCAGAGACAATTAATCAAGCACTAAGCATGCATGGATTAATAGCAACAAATACAGAGTAATTGGTGAAGAAGAAAAACTAATCAGAATTCAATTGTAATAACAAAACCTCAAAGAGAGTTGTGCTTGATCCTCAAGAGAAAACAACGCTGGAGACTTAGCCTTCCATTAATCAGTAGAAAACGAAATTGTAGATTGAAGCAGAAACAAAATTGGAGAAAACAAATTTTATTCTACGTGAACAGTGCACATGAATAGTAAAAATTGGAATTCTAAAACCCTAAAATTATTCTCCTCTTAAAAAAAAACTGCCTAAACTAAAACCCTGGTTCTATTATATAGGTTCTCAGCCCCAAAGCTTACAAATCTATTTTCAGTCCAAGCCCATAAACGAAATAAAATAAAATATGGACAAGATAAGATAAGATTGGATAAAATAAAATCTGGACGAAATAAAATCTAGATAAAATAAAATTTGGATTAGATAAGATTTGATAAAATAAAATTGTCTGCTCTCTTCAAGTCTAAGCCCAATTTCGGATTCAAGCCCAATTGCTTATAATTCTCCTGAAATTAAATTAAAAACACAAAATTAGTCTAAGTAGGCCCAAATGATAAAACTGCATAATTAATTTGACAATTAAGGCTAATCAGTAATTAAAATGGTGACAAAAAGGGTTAAGAAATAGGAGAAAATAATGACACATCAAATCCCCCCACACTTAGCCTTTTGCACTCCTGGGCAAAATCAAAAAGCAAAGCAAGGAACAAATCCAGAGACATTAAAGAGAAACAAACAAACACAAAAACAATTACATATTTCTCAATGAATCTTAAGGAATGAAAGGAATGGGCAACATCCAACACATAGAGAGTTAAAGAATCAAGACAGTCATGAAAATCATCCAAGCATCTCAAACATGGCAAGATAGTCAATCAGCTCAATATTGAAAAGTGATAAAGCCTTATAAGATATGCACTCTATCTCTCAAGTGTCTAGGCTACTGTTTACTCTCAGAGCACCCATGAAAACAAACACCACATAGACTTGGCACTCTAAAATTGACAACCACACCACAAACACATGCACATAAGGATCAAAAGGTCTTTTAAGGTTGTAATGGGGCCAAGGATAAGGTAGAGGAAAGTATGGGATAAATAGCTAAAACCCAAAGGAATAGAGGAGCAATGGGGAATAAGTGGGAAGTAAGAAAAAGTAGTAAACCCCAAAACCAAAATTAAAAATTAAGCATAAAAAGTAAACCCAAAACAAAGTCAACCAAGTCCTCAAAACAATCCAAGTCTTCAAACCAAGACCTCATTTATTCAACTTCATTCTTTTTCTATTTTTTTTTCATTTTTTTGTATTTTTTTTGTAGAACGTGAATAGTAGCAATTGAAGACATTTGAAAAATAAAGCAACAATTAGGCAATATATGTATATACATCAAGCATGGCCAAAATACATCATCAAGCATGACCAACAAAAACATATCATCCAATGAAACATACCCCTCCCCCCCCCCCCCCCCCACACTTATTCCCAAAACAATTCCAAAGCTCCAAAATTCCTTAAGGGTAGGGTGTGATCATGGTTTTTCACTTAAGGCTTGTAATGAGCTTTAAAACAAAGAAAGGGGAACATAGGCTCAAAGGGGCTATCAAAGGAATTAATTCAAGGTAGACTCATTTGACTAGAGGCTTATAAGAACAAAATGCCTAAATCATCTCCCAACATGCATGTGAAGCAAGAAGTATCAACAAGAGTCAAGCCAAGGCTATTGTGCAAGCAATCAATGGGGCAAAACACATCGAATAAAATAGATGATGATGGCTCAAATTCTCACCAAGGGTAAATCTATCACTTTCAATTCGAACTTTCAAAACTAACTTGACATGTAGAGAAAAACAAGGATTTCAATTCTTAAAATGCCAAGAAACTCCTATTTCAAAAACAATTACCCATTACCTATACATAACCCAAAATTCAAAGAGAAACATGCAATGTTGTACACAAAACATAAAACCAAAATAACAAAATTGACCTAGAAAACCAAAAATAAAGAACAATCTCCCCCTCCCCCCCCACCCCCTCCATACACTTAAACAACACATTGTCCTCAATGTAGCACAATCATAAGATCAAGAGCAATCAAAACAATCAATAAATTTGGACAAGTGCAATAAAAGTAAAGAAGGAGATAGAAAAAGAAAACTCCCTAAGTCATGGCGGAAGAGAAGTAGGGTGAAGTAAGGAGGTCTCCTCCACCACTACATCCACTAAGGATGGATTTGTGAGGAATGTTTTCAGCCGGTGTCCATTGACCTTGAAGCTCTTATCTGTGGATTCACTTTTGATCTCAAATGTACCATAAGGAAAAACATTAGTCATCACAAAAGGACCAATCCACTTTGACCTCAACTTACCACTCATGAGTCCGAGCCTAGAGTTATACAATAAAACTTTCTGTCTAACTACGAAGTCCTTCTTAGCTATCAAGCTGTCATGGAACTTCTTGGTCTTCTCCTTGTAGAATTTGGAATTCTCATAGGCTTCTAAACGGATCTCATCTAGCTCACTTAGTTGCAACTTCCTTTCCTCTCCAGCCTGATGAATAGAGAAGTTACAGGTCTTTACAACCCAATAGGCTTTGTGCTCTATCTCTACAGGAAGATGACATGTCTTGCCAAAGACAACCCGATAAGGTGGCATTCCTATGGGTGCTTTATAGGAAGTCCTATGCACCCAAAGAGCATCATCCAGCCTGGTGCTCCAATCCTTTCTGTTCGGCTGCACAATCTTTTCTAAGATCCTTTTTATCTCCCTGTTTGATATCTCAGCCTACCCATTAGTTTGGGGGTGGTAAGGTGTGGAAATTCTGTGCACGACCCTATACTTTTTGAGCAAGGCATATATGGATCTGTTTCAAAAATGGGTGCCTTGATCACTAACGATGGCTCTAGGGACTCCAAACCTGCAAAACATATTAGATCTAACAAAATCCACAACAACCTTAGCATCGTTAGTTCTGGTGAGTTTGGCTTCCACCCATTTTGAAACATAATCAACAGTAAGGAGAATATAAACAAAACCAAAAGAGACAGGGAAAGGCCCCATAAAATCTATACCCCAGACATCAAACACCTCACAGAATAACATGGGTTGTTGAGGCATTTGTTGTCTCCATGAAAGTGAGCCACTTGCTCTCTGACAAGGCTCACAAGTGCTACATATTCTCCACGCATCCTTGATGATGGTGGGCCAATAGAAACCGTAGTCAAGCACCTTGTGAGCTGTCCTTTGTATGCCAAGATGGCCACCTGGTGTGGAAGAATGACAGAATTACAGGACTGAGTCAATCTCATGGTCTGGAATGCATCTCCTAATAACCTGGTCACTGCACAACTTCCACAAATAGGGGTCATCCCAAATATAATGCTTAGCATCGCTCTTAATTTTATCATTTTGAGCTTTAGATGCTAAGGAAGGAAAAACAGAAGCAACCAAATAATTCACAATATTAGCAAACCAGGGAGTGGGGAAGGAATCAGAAATACTATACAGAATGTACAAATGGTCATCCAAAAAATCATCCTGAATGGGTGAGTCCTCAGACGCACGCTTAATCCTACTCAGATGGTCAGCCACGAGGTTCTGTGCACCGCTTTGATCACAGATTTCCAAATCAAACTCTTGGAGCCAAAGCATCCACCTGATCAATCTAGGCTTTGATTCAGCCTTCTTCAACAGGTACTTTAGAGCTGCATGGTCAATATAAACAATAACACGAGTACCAAGTAAATATGAACGAAATTTCTCAAGAGCAAAAACTATCGCTAATAGCTCATTCTCTGTGGTAGTGTAATTTGCTTAAGCAGCATCCAAAGTTCTGGAAGCGTAGTAGATCACCTGAGGCAGCTTATCAATCTTTTGAGCAAGGACAACCCCCAATGCGTAATTGGATGCATCACACATTAGCTCAAATGGGGCTGTCCAATCAGGTGCCTGAATGATAGGGGTGGTAGTCACCGCACGCTTGAGGCAATCAAAAGCCTCTTTGCATCGGTCATCAAAATCAAACTCCACCTCCTTTTGCAGCAGATTAGATAGTGGGAGCTGGGAGGGCCACT